>NC_092427.1:16317860-16620891 GCF_036169615.1 Heliangelus exortis
ATAAATGTTGCTAAAGGAAACCTTGCACCTCTGAAAGACTTTTTTTCTAATTGGAATAGCCAAGTTATTTTTTTTTCCTTTGTTATCCTTGGAATGCAAATAAGCTTTATACTTTTCGTTGATGCTTTTAGAATCGTAGTCATAATTCAGTGGAATCAACTTGGTGTTCCCTGTGGATTTATATCTGCAAAACAGGAACAAGCCAACAAGCCAGAAAGGGCTAAATGATTTGGATGGAAGTTAAACATCTGACGTTAATTTATTTTATTTTATTTTTTGAAATAACGGTTTGATTTTCCTTTGTGAAAACGGAGTTTTAGATAAAAAAAAACCAAAGCACCAGCTTTATGAATTTTATTTGGAAATATTTTGAAATATACTATAGGGAAATAATATGTGTTCACTTTTGCAAAGAAATAAAATTATTTGGGGGGAAGTGAACTTTCAAAAGTCATGCTATATTCTGGAATGAAAAACAAAAATTATCCAAACGGAAGTGGGATTTTTTTAAAGTTTTCTTGTTACACCAAATAGAAACACGAAGTGAATCCATACAGTGACACACCCTTGAATTTCAGAGCTTGCTTTGATGCACGCATAAAGACCTGTGCTCCAGGAGGGCATCATTGCTCACATATTCAACATGATGTTTCTCTCTTCACTTGCTGCCAGGATGGTACCTCCTATCCTGGGAGGGCCTTTTTTTTTTTTTTTTTTTTTTGTACAAAAGTCAGCCCTGAAAGCAGTATACATAAGTTATTCCATCCACTGTGTGAACCAGCAGAGTGCTCTGTAAATCTGTAGATTTAACATGACTGGAACCTGGAAGTGCATTCAAAAGCATTCCTGTAGTGGTGCAGTGTTGGAAGGACTCTGCTGCTGTGCTCAAGCAGAATCAGAATCGTTTCTTGTATGGTTCTCTACACATATATAGTCACCTGGTATCTATTGATTGATTTACAGTTTTGTTTACTACATTCTGAAAAACGCAGTATAGTTCAGCAGTGTAGTCAAAATAATACATTTTGTTATATAAGCATGCACTAACACAAAAATCTTACCTAATCATTTCCACAGCTTGCACCTGGTAGCAAGCTCATAACATTCTCTAGGAGCCAAACTCCAATTATTCCCAGGCCATGTACTGGTCACACTATTCCATTCCTTGCAGGATCAAACAGTCTGTTTGTGTAGTTCTATCTCACATAGCTCCATCTGTTTTCCTGGTGTTTTTCCACAGTGTAGTAATTATGTTCTGAGGAGCAGTGTCTTGGGTTACAAGAGTATTACTAGTATTACTAATTATTTGCTGTCTTCCCTTTTTCCACTGTTTGAAGATAAATGTTACTGGGTGTGGGTGTGTTACACTCACAAGCATTCAGATGTGTTACCAGGTTGTAGCTAAATCAGTCAGATGGTGTCTCCAGGTGACCATTGTGTCCCCAAATTGAGGTTTCTTGTGTGTATAAGAATACCTGAATCATGGAAGTGGAATACAAGTGGCCTTGCTAGATATCCAGTTTCAGATTTTATTTCTGTCTCTTTTCTATGGCTTTTTAGCTGAGATTTAGGCATATTTGGAGGTTTGACAGAAGCGGGGAAGCAATTTGTATGCCCATCAGTGAGTGACCTGTGCCTGCCATCTGTTTGTGACTTGGTGGTGAAGGCAACAATTAAGCACACCCTGAATCTCCAGTGTATCTTGTCAGACAATTATATATAAAAATAATTTTGTCAGTGGTTAATGATCATACAGTGACTGTGAACACATGGTGAGCCCAAGGTTTTCTTGGAGACTGTAAGCATAACTATTTAATCATGATTTTTTAATATGCATCATTCTCTGTTTGTAGTACCTGTTTTACTTGTTTAAGTGTAGAAATTTATGGCAGAGCAGCTGTTAGTACAAGTCTGGACTTCAGCATTGCCTGAAGCCTGCAGCTTTGCACTGGTCCCAAGCCCTGCATTTTGCCCAAGACCAAGAACCACATCCTGGTGTCTGCCTGAGGGCCTGGGGACTCCTCTGTGCCTCTTCCCTCTGGAGGTGGCCATAGTGGTGACCAAGGGTTCAGGACAGTAGGATGAGCTTGCCCTGTAATGTTTCCATAGTCATTGTAGCCTTTAAACCAAGATAAAAGGATCACAGAGAGGTTCAAAGTGTTGTTCTACCAGTCTGCCTTATCTGACTCAGTGCACAGGAAGGTCAAACCCACTGAGTTGTAACTTTTTGCTTGGTAGGTTAGCCATACTCTGCTCTTCTGGCAGGTAAAAAATGTTTCAGTCTTCTGTTTTTTTTAAACCACATCTACACAAATTCTTCCTGTTTCCTCAAGTAAACAGCACTGTCTCATAATAAAAGGCACTCAATTTGTTCACCTCTAGGCTTCTGCCTCTTAAGTTCATCTCAAAGCATGTTGGCTGGGAGGCAGCCGGAGTTGGCTGGGCAGCAAGAGTGAAGAAGACATGAGTGTTTATGTGTGCAGAGTGACAGATGTGTCAGAGGTCTGTCACTCCAGAGCATCTGGGCTATGTAACTGTTGTGCTGAAAAGCTCACGTTTGCAGGTGATCAGTTTCCACTGGAGGACAATTAGGTTTCTTGCTCTGAGCTGACAGGACAATGCTGTTTTGTTTTTGTTTGGTTTGGTTTGGTTGGTTGTTTGGTTGGGTTTTTTTCTTTTTTTTAAAGTGTGAGTGCTGAGAAGGTCTGTTTATATTTTTTTTCTCTGCATCCTTCCTTTCCTTGTCCACTTCTCTGTCTCCTGGTAGGCAGCAGTGTGGAGTTTGATTGGTGTGCTGTCTCCAGCATCCGCACGCTGCGTCAGCTTGGCAACAAGACCGTCGTCGTGAACTGCAACCCGGAGACAGTGAGCACAGATTTTGATGAGTGTGACAGACTGTACTTTGAGGAGCTGTCGTTGGAAAGGATCCTGGACATCTACCAATATGAGGTAAAGAACAGCAGAAGCAGCAACAAAAAGCCATGAAGCAGACCAAACTTTTCAAAATTCAGTTCATGTTACTAGCTTGCTTTGGCAGAGCAGCTGGGGGTGAAGTGAGAGAGCTCGCTAGCAAAAGCTGTTTGGTTTGGATCCCGATGTTGCATTTTACACATCATTGATGTTCCTAGCAGACTGCTCAATAATGAATGCCAAATAAATATTAAATTATTTTGCAAGATGCCATATTGTGCAATATTTACAAGCAGATTTAATTTGCTGCACAGTCATTTATCGCACAAATTGTTCTGCCCTTGTGATGCTGAGCTTTAGCACTTAAGCATATCCTTGACTTTGAGCACAAGTACTTTGCCCTGAAGCAATAGAACAAGTTATGAGTGTAATGCTAATGCCTGCTCAAGAATTTGCAGTCTTGGCTTTGTGATACAGAGGCAATTCTGTTAATATGGTTTAGCATGCAGGCAGGTCGGGAAGGGGCATTGTAATTGCCATCAAACCAAAACATGTTCCAGATCCTGATCCAGACATCACATTTGTCTGTCAGGAGTTTTCAAGTGCTTAGAAATGCTGATACTAAAATTTGGAGAGAAGTTCCAGATGGATTTATAGAACAGAAACAGTTGGATTCAATGTGGAAAATACTACTTTTCAACTGGTAACACACTCATCTTTGGATTTGTGTCTGAGGCTTTCAAAGATGCTTACAAGAACTTCATCTCCCTTGAAATTCAGTGTGATTTCACCCTGTAACTTGCTGAAGCAACTTTGCTTAAGCACGTGGGTTATGTAAATACTTTATGATTTTTCTTGGCTCTTTTTTCTCAGTGTGGGACAATTTGAGCTCACCTCCTTTTTGACTGGGTACGAGTTGCTAAAATGGTTTTATAACCTGACTACATTTTGATCATTTCCAAATTTGGAACCAAACAAAAGCATATCAGAACTTAAATCCCAGTCTCCAGTCTCTGTTCATTTTACAAATTGCATCTTCATACTATCCTATTCTTACATTTTGTTTTACCTCTTCTTTAAATTTACGTAAAAACAGAGACTGATACCAGAAAGCATTAGATTTAGGACAGATCAAAAGACTCTGGTGCCTCTCAGCAGTATAAAAAACTGATTTTGAAATGCTTTAGGATTATCTGTGGGGCTCAGCTCTATAAACAATGAATTCTTGTTTGCTTCATCAACACTGAACTTCTGAACTTAGGGCATGGAGAGATCTGGTGTGACAGCTTGTCAGACAAATAGTGCTGATGAAACACAGCACCTAATTACTGCAAAATCAAAGAAAAGGTAGAGATAGGTGATGAGGGAGCAACTACTCATTTAAACATGTAGTGCTAGTAATTAGCAAGTTGGGTAAGAAAAATAGGTGAAAGGAATTACATTGTCCTGCTTGTCACATCAGGGCTCAGTGAGTTTGATAGGAGGTGTTACAGATCTCAGGGTCTGACAGAAGAATCCTGTGGTACCCAGAGCTAAAGGGGAAGGACACTCTCTTGGCAACTTCCTCAGCTCAGCTGGTCATGTTCATCAGCTGGACTGTGCTCATGCTTCTGGGTATGTTTTTAACCTGTCCTGTTGTGAAGTAAGCCAAGAAGTGACTGTGAGGGAAGAAGTGGGCAAGGAAGGAGGAAGCAACTGGATCTGAGGTGCTGGGAATAAAATGGGGTAGAAGAGATATGCCAGGAGTTGGCAGAGTATTCTGCTACTCTGACTTGGGTATGAAAACAGCCACTTTGGTGTTTGCTCTGGAGGTGTCTAAGCCTAAACATCCAAACTTAGGGTTATGCTGTCTACTAAATCCTGAGAGGAATAATAAATATTCAGGTATTTTAGAACACCCAGTCTGAGTGAAAAAAAGTGCATTTAAAGTGAAGATTAGAATAATTAGACTAGATTGCAGAACGAGGTTACCAAAGAGACCAAGGGGGTTGGAACCTGCCCACCAAGAGCTGGTCACAGCTTGGCACACTCCTATCTCAGTTGCCCCTCATCTTCCTCCCTCCTGTGTGCCCTTTACCCCTCCCTTTTCAGTCATCATTCACAGCTGCTCTGACTCACCAGAGACTCAGCTCTGCACAACAAGAGCTGTGCTTTGGAGGGAAGGTTAGTTTACTGTGAAGACAGTAATTTAAAAAGAAATAAATTAAAAAATCCTTCCCTGAGATTTATTGACTTTTTGACAATCACCAGTCAATAAAGTCCCTCAGACTTTATTGACAATGAAGATGTTCCCTTTTTATTTTAATATCTATGTGCTTGATGGCCTCTTCTGATTCCTTTTCAGTTTCTGGGATCATTCTGAAACAATTCATAAAACTAAAGGAGGCTCTTAGGTATAATTTTAATGGTCTAATTTATTTTCAAACGCAAGGAAGAAGAAAACCCGACTCTATTACTAATGACATAAAAGCAAGGTAGTAATAAAAAGAGGGATTTTTGTTATAAAAGGGAAAGTAATTCTCTCTATGTGTCTTCCACTAGATTATATATAGCATATATTTTAAAGATATCTAATGGCAAGGATGTTTTTCATTTTCTTTATAATTAAAATATGGCTGATGACAAAGTGATGTGCAGTGGAGTCCATTTCTGTCTGCCCACATTTCTCAGTGGAGCAGCCCTGTTCCCTAGAGGGATGGTGGGCTGCTCTTTAGGTGAGCATGCTTTGGGAAATAACATCAGAATTTTAAAGGAAGAAGTAAGCAGCATCTGGGCCACAATTTATGGTTCTTTTTTGAGTAAAACCAAGTACATTATTCTTTGTTATCTGCTTGAATAAGTCAGCTCCTCTCTTTCCTTGGGGTTGGAGTGTCCCTAACTCCATCCCATGCTTGATATAGGCAATATTTGTATTTTAGAGGCTCAGTGACTATAATTGTTTTAGAGGAAGAAATAAATATCAGCTGAAGAGAAGCTGTTGGATGAGACATTTGAATTTCAAAGATGTTGAGGATAGATTAAGATGTCGGCTGACCTTGGCACCAAAGCTACATTTACTTGCTGTCGAACAGGAACTACCCCAAGCTGCAAGAAGGGGTTTGCTTATTCACTGTTTGGTTCTCATCCATGTAGGATGGTAAGGGACCCAGACAATAGGGATAACTACTGTATTTTTTATTGGTCTGGAAGCAGTAAGGAACAGATTTTTCTTCCAAGTTGGAGTTGGTGAGCACCAGTGTCATGATATAACCCCACGTGGGCACAAAACAGCCTCTGTCCTTGCTCCACCCTTTGCTAATGAGGCATTTTCCCTTCCTGTCAGCAGCATGTCATCCCATAAGTGACTACTTGGTGAAAAGGAAAAACATCATCTCCAGCATGTATGATAGCATTTTAAGCAAATAATCTTCAGACATTGAGATAATAAGTGCTGCTTAAATGCCAGACTTTTTTAGTGGATTTTTATTATGGTAGGAAATGAACTGCAGTACAGTTGGGTGGGTTTGTTCTGTCATTTATCATCTGTTTTTTCTCAGTCCCTTCTAGTCCATCCTGCTCTTAGCTTACAGATCTGCCACTCTAAATCCTGTTAAATCCCTCATTCAGAAGTTCCTCTTCCAGGTGGGCCAGTGGGGCTATCCTTCTTCAGGAAAAACACACTTGTTAGTTAAAAGGATATTGATACATTAAGAGATAAGGCCAAACCATGGATCACTTGATTTATGTTTCTCATCTGTTGGAGGTGAATGAAACTGTGTGGACTATATTTGGTTCAAAAGAGCCCTTCCCTGCAGCTGTAACGTGGGCCTGATTCTCCTTTGGACAAAGTTTCACCAGCTTAAATTTGGAAGTGAAGTGCCCATTATTTAATTACTGTCCATTATTATGTTTGGAGTCAGTGTTGTCCTTCTCCTAGGATGGCTGCCTGAAGGCCAGTGAGCCCATACTGCCCATCTAAATAAAATGTCCTTATTTGCACCCAAAGGAGGACGTGTGTTTGCAAGCAACCTCACTTGTTTCTTGTGATTTTTCCATTTCTTATTTCCTCACTTAAAATGTTGTGGTTGCCCAGAGATAGTTGTGAAACTTGCCACTGTGGCTGTGTCACCTGTTCTGCTTCATCTGCTTCTGGAATTGCAGTGTTTGCAAATAACCTGTGTAGAAATGAGTGCATATGACCACTTGGCTGAAGTATTTGTTATTGAGTGTGCTACCAGGCTTGAGGAGCTAAGCAGGAATAATGAGGTTGAATTTAAATAGAGGCTGAAGTGTTATTCACTGTCACAAGATGACTGATAGAATGGGCTCTGTTGATCTAGGGTGTGCTTTGCAATGTATGGGCCAGCAAGGGGTCAGGAGGGAGCAGTCCTTGAAGACTGGCTTCCAGGGCTAGGAAAGGTGTTACCTTAGCAAAGAACAGTGCTGGCAGAAAAAAAAATCCAGTTGTTTCCCAAATTGCCTCTCTGCTGGAGCCTACTGCCTCTCAACTCTGTAGTAAAAAGGAGTTTACATGAATGTCTGCTACTCTGGAAGTCTCTGACCATGAGTGTGAGAGAAAAGCTGCTCTGAGAAAGAAAAGTGACTTAAAACATCTTATTTGTTCATTCTACTGGGTCCAAGGGTCACAGCCAGGGGGTGGAAGTGGTCTCGGTTGAAGTGATGCTCCCCATGTTCTCAGGTGTAGGAGAACACGAGAGGGAGACCTGACCCTACTGAGCAGATTTCTGAGTTTTGTTGTGGGATGTGAGGTTTTCATGGTGCAGTGGCCTTCCTCTGCAAAGCCAGGCAGGGTGTGTCAGCTCAGTGCTTATCCCCCCTGGGAAGGCAGAAGCACCTGAACATGACATGAAAATAAAGTAACAGTCTGTGGTTCTAGCAGATCTTGGCTTGATGTCAAAAGGCATGCGAGCACTGCATACTTCTTTGGTTTCTTGGGGAATTTGACCTTAAGTTACTCCTGTCTGTTGAGTGATATCAAGGAGAATATTGCTGTTTTAGTGAGGCTACACACTCCGAATCACACTCAGTAGCCTGAGTGCCTCTGGATCAGCACAACTGTGATCTGCCTTTGCTCACAGCAACCTGAGGAGTGATGTAACACTGTCATAACAGCTCTTAACGTTAAGCAAACTTGGATGTGACTGTGCTTATTTCTCTTTACCACCAGGGATGCAGTGGTTGCATTATTTCTGTAGGTGGGCAGATTCCTAATAACCTGGCAGTGCCACTGCACCAGAGTGGAGTGAAGATCCTTGGCACAAATCCTTTGCAGATCGATCGGGCAGAAGATCGCTCTGTATTCTCAGCTGTTCTGGATGAGCTGCACGTGGCCCAGGCTCCCTGGAAAGCAGTCAGCAAACTGGTAAGTTGGGACGTGCCTCTGGGGGATGATGAAGCAGCTGGGGGTTGTTACAAACATCTTTTCAAGAGAGACTAACTTGCTGATGCTGATATTCCAAAGGCAGTTGAGTTTTCTGCTCCCAGTGTTGAAGAACAGTCTTGAATCTATAGCATCCCTAGAATGGGATGGAAGCCAGGGGAGGTCACCTTTACACAACAAGAATTATAGAATAGTTTTGGTTGGAAAAGACCTTTTAAATCATTGAATCCAATCATTAACCTGACTCTACTGAGTCTGGTGCTAAACCGTGTCCCTCAGCTCCACACCTACATGTCTTTTAAATGCCTCCAGGGATGGTGATTGAACCATTTCCTGGGCTCAGCATGTTCCAGTGCCTGACAACCAGTGAAGACATTTCTTCTAATATCCAAACTAAACCTCCCTTGGCACAACTTGAGGCTGTTTCATCTTGTTCTGTCACTTGTTATTAGGGAGAAGAGAGTAACCCCACCTTGCTACAACCTCCCTTCAAGTAGTTGTAGAGGGAAAGAAGGTCTCCCCTCAGCCTCCTCTTCTCCAGACTGAGGAACCCCAGTTCCCTCAGTTGCTGTTCATATATACCCATCAAAAGTGAGCACCACTCTCAAGCTACTGTAGTTTATTCTTCTGGTCTTGAAAACTCTTCTAGCAGGTGGAGATTGTAAAGGAATAGAGGTGTGTTTGGTGTGTTTTTTCCTGATGAAGCTCTATGGGCAGGAAGGTCTGAAGGTGACAGCTCTGAAAAGCAATTACATTCAGCTTAGCCCAGGCTGTAGTCCTCCACTTCCCTCCTCCCCTCCCAGTCGTAACGGCCAGTAAAGTGCAAATGCAATTAGAACTGAAATTTTAGGATGACTTTAAAATATTTTCTTGTTCGCAGCATGTTTTTCCTCCCTTTCTTTTAGAGTGATGCAGTTGAATTTGCAAGCTCTGTGGGTTACCCATGCTTGCTGAGGCCTTCCTATGTTCTGAGGTAAGGTTTCACCACTAGAACTCATAACACTGAACATCTGAACTACAAAAGCCTCTTTCAGACAAAGTAGTATAATTTCAGGGGATGTGTAGAAAACACCATGCTAGGTGCATGTGGCATAAAGCTGCCTGTCTCAGGAGGTGTGGCCACTGCTCAAACCAATAAAGGAACCCAATGGATCCCTTATGTCCATCAGGCACAGAGCAAAGGTAGAACATAATCATAAGAATCTGTTTAGCTGCATTACCTTTTTCATATCTCAAGGCCAAATCCACGAACCATCTGTGATATTCCTTAAGGTTCCTTAGGCTACTACTTGTACAATTAAGCCAGGAGATTGTTTGCTACCAGGAAAACCAGAAGGGAACATGCTGAGACAATTTATTGGGGTTGGCATCTGTTTTCAGAAAATGACAGCACATCATTTGAATTCAGCTTATTTGCTAAGCTTCTCTGCTTACAGGCATGTTTTATGTCCCTATGCTGTGGCAGCTGCTTCTCTTTCAGTAGACTTTGTGCAGAGCCAGGCATTTCCAGGAGTTAGGCTTTTTTGAAGAAGTTACTCCATCACATCCACAGAGCAAACTTAAATGTTCAGAATGATCATTCTTCTCTGTGAGGCATTTCTTCACAGCTGGATGAGTAGGCACAGGGAGGCAGTTTGTTGGGCACAATTTACAAGTGAAAATAAATTGGAGACAGGATCCTTTTCATATGAAAAAAGAGACATATCTACATGAAAAGGCACAGTATTCATTTTTAGGAGAGAAAACCCCAGCTTTTTTACTTAAAAAAGAAGAAAAGGAAAATTATTTCTTGTGTTTTCAGCCCTTGAGCAAATATCCAGACTGTTGAATGTGACTTTCTCTATCCAGTTTCTGAAGCTTACAGTGGGTTTGTGAAGCAGTTACAAACCAGCACTCGGATCAGAAGGATAAATTAGAAACTTCTCGTGATCTAATTCTCCAGAGTTTTAGGGACCCCTTCTTTTAGCCTGTTGGTTCTATCCATATTGAATTCAGCACAGGTCCTTTCCATTGTAAGAATTTGCTAAAGAGTGTTTGGACAGCTTGGGGGGACTTCAGGGAGAAAGATGAAATTGGAGATGTAAACTTGAGGAAACAGAAAGTGCAAAGCCCTAGTGCAGCACACTGTCTGGCCTTTATTTGCAGAACAGCAGCAGGTCCACAGCTAGACTTTTCCATCCTTTGATCAGATATAGCCTTTAATATTTGCCAGTTGCCTTGGAAAGCTAAATGCAAATCCTCACTAGTTACATACTGTATGCACCAGCTCACATCACTGAGGATGGGTCCAATTGAACTCCATTGATTTACATCACCTGGACAGGTAGTCCAGTATGTATAATCACTTAGGGACTTTTGTCTATTTATATTAGGTTAAAAATGACTCTTTTTGTGCAATAGATGCTTTCTCTGCTTTTTTTCCACAGCCTTTGTGGGCTTGTCCACCAGAGTCAGGGGAAGGTGAGCATCAGTGGTGGGAGTTACCAAAATAACATCTTTTTTTATCTTTAAAAGAGATGTAAATCACTGACTCTGGACCTGTGTTTTCCTCAACCTCCATCTGATATTATTAATAGCTACATTTCAAAGTAGCTATGGCATACAAGTATCTGTATCTGCTGTGGTCCCTCCATTAGTGGCTGAGATGTTTGGGATGGGCACAGCAAAATGCCCAGTGCAGAGCAGTGCATTTTCATCTGCATTTACACTGTGTACCATCACCAGTGGCCTGTGCATTCTGCCCTTCATCTCTCACTGATGAGCAATTGGGCAAATGTGAGCAAAGTCCTTGTTCACTCCTGAGCTCACAGATCACCTGCACTTGTGCTGAAAGTCTGGGTCCTTTCTGAGGCTGCCTGGCTGACTCTATCCCCTCCAACTCAAGAGGAGCTTTAAAGACTTGGGTCAGAAAGGGGATTTGGCAGCAGTGCTAAGGCTACAGAACCATGGCTCTTGATTTGATTCTTTGTTATGGTTCTGTAGGACACCTGTCCTCTCTGGGAAGTCAAATGGAGGTTCATTATGTACCAGCTATGTCTTTCTTTCAGTCCAAGTGGCCTGAGGCAGTGGCTTACTCGGCTTGTCTATAACATAAAGGTAGTTGGCAACCTAGTGCTGTGGTGTCTAACACTGATACCTCCTTTGGAGGCACAAGGGAAGCTGACCTGTTTTCTTTTCTTTGCCATTCTCACAGTGGGTCTGCAATGAATGTAGTTTTCACTGAAGAGGAAATGAAGAAGTTCTTAGCAGAAGCCACCAGAGTCTCTCAGGTGCCAGTCTTTGCTCTACTACTGCTTTTTTATGTGTTTTCTGCATTTTTTTTTCACGTCTACTGTGTTTTCCATCTCTTTGGTTTTGTTTATGTATTGCACCTTCCTCACTCCTTTCCCTTCCTTGCTTGGAGAGGAGCCAGTGAAATCAGAATTTGACCCCTCAGTTTGTTCCTTACTGGGCAGATTTGGGAGCCTGTTCAGGAATCCTTACTGATGCCACTGGGATGCCTGGATGGATTGGATACTGCAGTTACTTGTCATACCCAGACATCCATTTCTGATGAATCAAGTATACACAGATGGAAGGCCAAGGGCTGAGACTCTTCCTACCCTTCATCCTGCCATCTTCTCTCTCACCACTGATTTTTTTTCTTTTTTTTTTAAACCCTTTTAAGCGCAGGAACATTTGCAAGATTTTGCTATGGCATTTAACTCTCCATGTATTGAATTCCATTTCCTCTGATAGAAAAGCAGGACTGCTGGCTGCTTACTATTAATCCAGTGGGATTATTGATCTGCAGAGCATGTTATGTAGAAGAGGAAGGCTTTGGTTTCCATTTAAAATGTTTCTCAATAGCTAAATTGGGAATCTCTGTTCTATTAAGTGTCTCTTTTCTAGCAAAGGGAAGGATTTGGTCTAGTACATTGAAATTTAGGAAAGAAAAATCTGAGCACTTTCCCGAAGTCATGAGTGCTTCAGAACATAAGAAATAACTCAAAGTTTGCATTTCTTCTATACTTTCTATCAGTGTTATTACACAAAGGATATTTGCAGAGATGAGAATATGGGAGGAGGAGAAAGTTAAAGAATCAAGGTTAAATGAAGAACATACAGAACTCAAAGTCTGACCTTTCCTCAGTCTCCGAGTTTGGCCTTGCCTTTTGGGATGTTTTCCTCTGAGGGCTTTTTTCCCCTTCTTTTGAATAATCACTGTTTAGAACAGTACTGAAGCACCATACATGTTACTGTCAGGGGAATCTAAGCCTGTTCAGTGGAACAGATCATGTTTGCTGTTGGAAGGCTTGATGATGGCAAGGGGGGCCCTAAAGAAAGCTGAAGCCCAGGAAAGTGGCCCTTGGCAGCTTAACTTGTCCTGTCTTGATTGACTTGAATTGGGCAATGTTGTTCTTTATTGCTGAGAGGTCTCCTCCTGGTACAGGATGCCCTGGTGGGAGCTGAAGTTGTAAAGTCTTGACAATGTGTAATGTATTCCTGGGGGAAAGAGTGAATTTTCCCATATGATCCTTATGATGTCCAGTTCTGCTACACAAACAAGGCACTGACATTTGCTGCGAACATGACTGTTTGCATACCAAGAGCTTTTGGGTGCTTTGTCTCTGATCCTGCAGAGGCTTGGTCCAATGTATATACTGACAAATTTGTATATTCTTTGAAACAACATAAAATGGCCTTTACTGGATTGGCACTTGGACTCTGTGATCATAGAGATCACATAGAGAGAATGATCTGATCTTCTTTCCAACTGTGACAATTTTGTGATTCTGTGACTTACACTAAATTTACATGCTAAATATTTTGCTACTGTAATTAAACTGCAAAAAGAAGAATTCTTATCTTCATGCAGTGTTTTTATTTCTGCAAAAGCCATAGTATAATTGAAGCTAAACTAGAAAAAAAGCAAACTAGAACAAAAGTACTGTATTTTCCTTCTAAATTAGGCAGCTTGCTTGGTGTTTTTTTTTTTTTTTTTTTTTTTTTTTTTTTTTTTTTTGTTTTTTTTTTTGTTTTTTTTTGAGTATCATCAAGGATTTATGGCCTGTGAGTGGTTCCACAGAAGCTGGCAATATTACTTATGAGCATGTAACTGGATATGAGTGTCTCTGTGGGACACACACTTCATTTTTTTCTGGTTACAAAACCTTACCTAATTCTGCTCCATCCAAAAGAGCATCTCCAAATAAAGTGTCTGACTAGTGTTCTGTTGTTTTAGCAACTTTGATGTTAGGGTGTTGTGTCATTGTGGCATTTATATTGTCAGTAATGTTCAAAACTTCCTGTGTGAGTTGAGACAGATTGGAGTAAACAAGGTTCTATGTACATATAAAATCTTCTGGTGAAAAACTGCAGCAAGACAGAAAGTTACAGGACACAAGCTTCTAAATGTATGAAACAGTGCAGGCTGCTACATTGTCCTTGCCTGTGAATTTGCCCTTGCACTGATAAATGTAAGGAATTGTTTCTTGTAACTTTTGGAATTGCTTTATATTTTTTCAAGAGGAGCCTTTTCAGCATGCACAGACTGTCATTTATTCAATTTTTTTCTCTAATAAATAACAGGCAGTTAATAGTGGATAGGACAGGTAAAATGTTGAGACATAAAGCTGGCCTAGAAGAACATGGATTAGATTTTTAATTGTTTGTTGGAGCAGGTGGCTGGAAGGAGAAAGCATTAGGGAAGAGTCAGAAGTGAAGCAGGTTGAAGGGGAAAGGAAGACTGTGTTTACCAGTGAATGTATTGGGAGCCAAGGACAGGTTGTTCCTGGCCAGATAAAATTAGTGGCAATTTCTCTCTTGGGAGACCTAGAAAATGAGACAAGGAAATGAGAAAGGAATGCACCTCTTGCCTAAAATATATGACATTTCTAACAAGCAAATGGCCACAATACAGAATCATCAGGTATGATAAGAATCAATTACTCTGGGAATAAGATGCTCAGTGACGTGACTGGGAGGCAAAGAAGAAGGAAGAATTTGAGACCTTGAAGGAAAGAAATATCTTCAGGACACAGGATCAGAAGTCACTGGATCCATGCACATATCCCACTGTCTTGTCTCCACAGTGATCTCACCTAAAAGCTCTTCTTGGTTTTGCCCCAAATGTCTCTGTCATCATGACATCACGGAGGACTCAAACAAATGCATCAGTGGCTTTGGGGAAATCACACCATGTCTCCCCCACTATTTCTTCAGAAAGTTCACTTCTCTGTGGAGATAAGGATATTAATAGATAGGTCTTGTGGGATTCTGCTTCCAAAACTTTTCCAGTGATGAATAGTGGAGCAACTGGGTGGTCCCCAAATACTCTCAAATAAAAGCTTTCTTTTTTTGTCTTGTCTTGATGACAGGATCACCCTGTGGTACTCACTAAATTTATTGAAGATGCCCGTGAGGTGGAAATGGATGCTGTAGCAAAGGCAGGAAGTGTAAGAACTTTGCTTTTCTTCAACAATAAATGTTTTTTCTGGATGGGAGATTTGCAAAAATGTGTGGTTTGAATGATTCACTGTACAGGCATGGATTTGTGCTGAGAAGAGTATAGAAACAACAAAAGATTAATTAATCTTGGGTTCAATAACATCATGCCTGAAAAGCTCAACCTACCTTATTATACACATCTAAATAGTTATTTTATTAAGCATTGCTTAACCGTGTGAATGAATCCATTAGAATGTAATTTTTAATGGTTTCACAAATTACTGGCTTCACAAATTAATTTCATTAGACTTGTATCAACATCTCATGATATACCACAGTTGTCCTCTTATTACAACTCCACCTTGCATTACATTTTTAATCAAAGAGAGTTCTCACAAAAAAAAAAAACCAACAAAAAACCACACAACAAAACCCAAACTCGTCGTTTAACAGGAGTATTCTGTTTTCAGCCTTCATTTTTAACCAGCAGACAAGATCACTTTTTCAGTATCAAGGTAGTGTGCCTTGAGGCAATTCATTAATTTCAATCCTTAGGTCTAAAGTTCCTCTGATTGCTTTTCTCCACGGTTGAAACACCACAGAAAAAAAAGTAAATACAAATGAAGTTAGTGCATAGCTGCTTCTGTTGGTGAATGACAACGTTTTTGTGTTTGTGGCAAACAGAACTTAGAGAGATGGTTTAAAGCGTAATTAGTATTAAAGCCTTTTACCTTCTGAGTCCATGTTTGTTAGGGAGAAGAAGGAAGCCTTAGGATCCTGCAGGCCATGGTGTTTGTTTTTCTAATGTTCACAATATGCTTCAGTATGGCATGAAAGACAGTAGTGTGATCCCCTTTCATATATGCCTTCTGTCTGCTTTGAGCCTATTCTCCCCCAAATTTTATGAGTTTCCCTTTTCCGCTTCCATCTGTATCCTTTTTTTGGATATAGCTCCATTCAGGGGGGTGTGCTGGATGGTACTTAGCAGAGGGTATGGAGATGGGACAGTTGATGAGAGAGGGTGAGGTGACTGACTGCTCTCTTGGTACTGTCTGCAGGTTATCTCACATGCTATTTCAGAGCACGTGGAGAATGCAGGTGTTCACTCTGGAGATGCCACCCTCATGTTACCCACACAGACTATTAGCCAGGGAGCCTTGGAGAAGGTAGGTGAAAAGTGAAAAAGAAAACAAGATTTTGAATCTGTTTTTCTCTTTGGGAGAATTTAGAAGAGAAATTCAGGAGAAATTCAATCACCGATGTTTTCTTAAAGGCTGTTGTGCAAATGTAGGATGTTATTGTGCCCCCTGTGACTGACTGATCTACACATAGGATCATCTGAACTGGATCCCATTAATTGAAGCCATAGGTATACTCACTTTCAGACACTAGATTTTTTTGTTTGCCTGGTTTAAGACCAGAAACCTGAGGAGCAGCAGAGGAGTGTCTCATCTCTATGTATGCCACAGTGCATTTTCCACTTCTTCTTCTACCACACTCTTTAAATTATTAGATCAGTGTATGACATTCTAGCAGCCTGCCTTTTCTGGAAAGGGGATGAGGATGGATGAACCTCTCCTAAACCTGACTTTTCCCCCTTCCATTAATAAATCTACTGATACAGAGTTAGTGGTCAAAATGTATTTTCTAAATGAAATGTGCCATTCCCCAAGATATCATCCTGAAAAGGATTTGCTTGGAAGCTAAGAAGAATTTTAATGCAATGGCCTGTGCTCCAACTATTTTTTCTGAAAATAGTAATCTCCTGCAGCATAGCTATTTGTAAGTGTTTGTACTGAAAAGGCATGTGTCTTCTTGACAAACCTAGAAAAAGAGGCCATTGTCTTTTCTCCCAATTTGTTCTGGAGTATTTCTGCTGACACCTTTGCCACTGATTTGTGGTGGGACAGGCCTGGTGGTGAAAGACTTCTGGGACACATGTAAAGTCAAGTTCGTAATCTCAAATGGCAAAACATTGTTATTTGTTATTTCACCAAGAAAGTTTATAAAGGCTGCAGTGTGCAGTAGAGGAACTGCTCCAGATAGCCGAGGCATTTATGCTCTTTCTCTCTCTTTCCATTTCTTTCTCCCACACCCATATGAAGCTTTGTTTTCACTACTGCCCTCAAATGTTGCTTTGGGCTCTGGATTACCCAGCAAATGAACATGTTTCCTTCTGAGAGGTAGTGCTATTGCCAAAGTGAGGGCATAGAGAAAAAATGTGCTAGGGCAGAGAGGTGTGACATTTAAGGAATCCACACGTGGGGTGATTTATTGACATGATGGTGTCTGGTTTTGTTGAATGCTGTCTATATTAAAAATCTATTTTTTAATTTATTTATTTATTTTTGTAGGTTAAAGCTACTACAAAGAAGATTGCAAGTGCCTTTGCTATCTCTGGCCCCTTCAACATCCAGTTCTTGGTGCGAGGCAATGATGTGCTGGTAAGAGCTCTTGTGACTTTTGGAGGGAGTCAGGCTCTGCTCTGAGCAGTTAGGTGCCTGGCTCCTGTGATCCCCCCTGTCATGGAAACTCTGTGACAGCAGCAGCTGTGGGTTTCTGACCTGCCTTTTCTGAGGACATGTGGCTCACCCATGCCATCCCTAGACACACAGCTGTCCCCTGTCTTCCCATTGAGGGTGAAGGGAGACTTGTTGCATTGTTTGTCAGCAAGAGCTTTGTTTCTCTCTGAGCTGTCGTACTTCCCAAAGTTATCACCTTTGAATATGATGGACAGGACCAGGATCTACGCCTCAGCCTGTGAACTGACTATCATTGCTTTTAGATCTCTGATATCCTCTCTCATCTTCAGCAATTTTGATCATTAAAATAAGCTTTCCAAGTCACTGGAAAGAAAGCAAGACAATTTCAGTGTTTAAGCCTTTAATATAATCCATTAAGATGATTATCTAAATAGTGTGGTTCTAGTAGCTATCAGTAACAGAAGTACAGCAGATGTCTGACCCTTTGTGGGTAACAGTTGGCTTTCTGTTGCTAATGGAAGAAAGTCAGAGAAAGATGAGCAGAGTATAACTGCGGAAATGCTGAATGGATAGAAAACCTGACAGGGTACAGAAGGGATGCATTATGAGTGAAAGATCCCATTTGGGCCATTAGTTGAGAAAAATGTACTTCCCCTTTCTTCACTCTCTTCCGTTTCAGAAGTAGTTATTCAGAAACTCCAGAGAGACAGAATGGAATTTTTCCTTCCTTTCTTTCCCTCAGCTGTGGTTGCCTTTGCTCTGGATAACCCCTCCCATCTTTTCTTTCTTAACTAAGTAGTTTCATCCCCTTTAACTCCATTCTCACTCACAGCAATTCTTTTGCTATTGGAAGCTCTTCTTTGTTCCTTGCCTGGGTGACTGACTAGGTCCTCCTGTAGATGGGAAGGTTGATAAGCATAGCCCAGTCATTCACGAAGTGCCATTACCATGGGAAAAAAAAACAAAACAAGATGAGCTTCTAAAAGATTGCACATAAATTTCCATGCCTCTTGCAATTAATTTTGGCTATAGTACAATCTGTTTTTCAAAGTGAACCCTGGATTCCTCTCAGTTCAAGTTTTCAGGCAATAGAGATAAAATAGTGTTGCAGAACACAAGGTTCTTTGTGTCTCTAGCTGGACACTCCCCATCTCTTGTTGCTGTTCATAGTTTTGAATACAATTTTTGTGTCTTTGGCAATCTGAAGAGTGTCTCTGCCAAGACAGGTAAGGACTGAGTTCAGAAAAATGCATCTGTCTGTTTCTTTACTACATGGTGCCTGACTTTGGTATTTCTCCTTTTTAATTCCATCAGGTGATTGAGTGCAACTTGCGAGCTTCACGCTCCTTCCCTTTTGTGTCAAAGACTCTGGGTGTGGACTTCATTGATGTGGCCACGAAAGTGATGATTGGAGAAGAGATTAATGAATCATCCCTCCCCACCCTGGAACATCCCATTATTCCCTCCAACTATGTTGGAATTAAGGTACAGTTTCCAAAAGAACACCAAAACCTCTTAAAACAGAGCCAGCACCCAGTAGAGTAATAGGCATTTAGTCCTCTGATGCCCAGAGAGAAAAGTTTAGTGATTGACCAAATGCCAAGCTGAACTTTTGCCTTTGGGCAAATGTCTGTTGGGAATTTTAGAGAAAAATCAAAGGAAAATTGTCCAGTGATTATTGACAGAGAGATTATTATCTCCCTGTATTTCTTCTAACGAACTTTAAATCATGTTTATTAACTGCATAGTAAATATGCATTTGCAGAACTGAAAACTGAAGATCAGGATATTTCATAATATCTAATACATGTGTGGACTTGTAAGAATTTGTATTTTCAGTCTCCCCCAAATCTTATCTTCAGGATTTGGGACATGGGCTGTTGAATGTATGGAATCCTCTTTATGTGCCCCACCAGTTAAAATGGGGCTGAAAGTCTTTGTTTTCAGTGGGGTCAAGATTTTATTTTTCATAATTTCTAAGCTCATGCAGCACCCAAGATACCAAAGTAAACTGGAGATATATTTTTTAATACTTAGAAAAGAAAAATATTTAATTGAAGATCCTAATCATAAAGATCTAAGACAGCAGTGCAGAAAATACATGGCTAATGAGAATACAGAAACTTTCAAGCTTTAATAGCTTCTCATATCAAGTGAAAACTGAGGAAACAGAAAGCACCTTACATCTTTCTCCTTATAAAATGTTGAGATCTATTAAAGCACAAGCCAAATCTGTGGCCCAAGCCAGCTTAGGTTGCTGGCAAGCCAACCATTCTGAAAGTAGCTTTAAATTTTATTTTGCTGCTACGGATAGGCATTATTTGAAATTCTAATCTGAGACTTTTCTTAGTTTTGTGATTCCTATTTATTTTTATAAATTTATCTTATTTAGACCTGGGGCTTTTGCACTGCTAGCTAAACTGTTGAGAGTTTTGTCTCTCCTGGGAATGTTGGCTACAGAGCAGAAAACTCAACTGTGTTATTCAAGACTTCACTACAAAGCTTTTTATATTGCTTGTGTAGTGTATGGGTTTGTCAAATATAAAAACCTGCTAATAGCTTTGGAAATGCTAAACTTTGAAAAATAGTCCAGTTAAACCTGTTTCTTGTTATTCATGCATTATATTTTCTGTCCTACATTTTTATTACTAGGAATATTTGCATGGAAATGTTGTGTTTTTTTTTCCAGCAGTTCTTAAATGCTCTGAAAAGAGAATATGAAATTATTTTCTTCTTTACAACATAGCTGCTCCTTTGTATATTTGGAGACCCAGCGTTTTAGCCCCAGTGACTGAACTATTGTTTTGCCATGTTTGTTTGCAGGATGATGAAAACATTGTGACCTGACCAAGATTAAATCCTGGGTAGAGCATGACTGACTAAGTTTTAAATAGGATTTATTTCCAATGCCAGAGTCTACTCCTGCTGATGCATTTTCATGTTCCTGGCAGAAAAACGTTAGGGAGGTGGTGGAAGGCTTTTGTCATTTGTTACCTTTCAAGACAATATGGGCATTAAAAATAATCCACCTTGACTGCCATATCTCAGCTTGAGACTATAGAGTTAGCCTATAAAAAATTTTCTATAAAAAATTTTCCATTTACTTATGTAAGAAGCAAGACTTATCTAAAAGTCATGAAGACATGTCATTTTTTAAGAAACCTTTCACAGTGAATTTCTGCTGTCACATTTTAGCTGGTCATTGTTAGGTGTCATGAAACAGTGGCTGTATTGTCTCCAGTGTTACTGCAGTGACTTCCAAGAACAAAATTATGTCATTTGGATTTAAAAATAGTTTCTTTTTTAAGCAGCAAGGAAGCTGTCTTTGTGCAAATGCCATTAGCAGTTTAAGATGCAGGCAGGCCCTATATAGAAAACTATTTCTTAGCAGAAAACTTTTTCTGTGTTTGCCACATGTGGATATTGGCTCTTTAACAGCCAATTTCTTTCTCTCCCTTTTTTGTTTAAGGTCAAATTTGAGATAGCAGTGCCCTAAGTCCTCAGATAATGGTGATGATCAGGAGTTTTAAATACTTTCATACAAGAGATCAAAAAATAAGGGTGTGTTTGGGGGAGGCAAAATCTGATAATAATTTACGAAGTTTCATCTGTTTTAAAACAAAAGAATGTATTCTTGTGGAATGGTTCAATTTCTGTGAATTAAAAATTTCTGTTGGAGAACAGTTTTTTCAGAAAAAACAACTGGCTTCAAATAGTCTCTCCTTGTATCCCAAATTAGATGCCTTTCTGTTTTAAAATATGTCCTAAAAATTACAGTGATAGTGAGCTACCACAGATTAGAAAGCTGCCATAAGAAGGTGAGCAGGATTGCCAGAATTAGAAAGATGATTTATTGGGGCAATATGTCTTTATTTGTTCCAGTCTGTCAACAAGATGCGGGGGGAACTCATTTGTCAAGTCCTTCTTTACTTATCAGCTTTGACTAGTGAGTTTTTTGGATTAATTCATGTCTGTGTCTTTCTGTCACTTCCAGGTGCACCTGGATATTTTTTTATTTAATTTTCTTTTAAATGATCCATTAAATGTTCATTCTCTTTCTCCCTCTCTTTCTTTCACCAGGCCCCAATGTTTTCCTGGTCCCGACTGAGCGATGCCGACCCCATTCTCCGATGTGAAATGGCCTCTACTGGGGAGGTATCTTTTAGTTTTGCTATGTTTTTTAAGCCAAGTTGCCTTTAAACTCCATGAATCTTTACAAATGATCTTATTATTGCCTGAACCATGATGGCGTTTGTAACTTCTCCAGAAAATTTAAAATATCTTTCTTCTCTGCAAAAAAACATTGTCCTGGAAAACCCGGTTTGTTCAGCCACTGGATGTCCCTCTTTACCTGCATGTCAGCTCCCTGCTTGGATCTGGTTGGTGTGACAGCCTGAAATTAGCTTATCAGAGAGCTCCTGGGTTCTGGGAGGTTCTCAGTGTGTCAGTCCATTTTATGAATCACCTGCTTCTAGACAGACAAGTTCTTGAAGCTTTCAAAACCTTTCATCAACCCATGCCAAAATGGGAATGTGAAGACTCCAGGTCACAAACATTTGGTCTTGGAACGTGCTCCTTTCTTAGAGGCAACAAATATGTGGGGTAATATTTCTGTTGTTGCCTGGAAACTATCAAGACATGTCCCAAGGTGCAAAAGGTGAGAAAGAGTGAATAAAACGTGGTGGGTGCAGGACTGTTGGTAGGATGAGAGGGAGACTGGACAACTTTACCCACTCTTTCCACAGCAGGGCTGTGAGGTGTTTCTGAAATGTGTCTCTGGTGTAGCATGGCATGCTGGAGAGGCAAAAGGTTGTTCCTCTATCTGTGATGGGAGCCCTTCATCTACATAATTTGAAGAGATACTGACTACTCTAGAACAAAGAGATTTGCTTATGAGCTGTCCATAACTTCTGTACATACATCCAGACTATCTTTAGACTTGCTCACTCTTTTACTTCTAGAAAAGGCTTGCAGTAGGAAGATTCTTATTCTGGGCAGGAAAGGGCACTTGACAAGTTGTTAAATACTGAGGCAGTTAGATGAGGCTTAACTCTGCTCTACCACAGCTAAGATAGGTAGCAGAGCCTGTGCTACTTCGTTTGATGCACACTTGGGTATGTCTAGATGAGCTGTTTTGTTAGGAAAGACCATTTCAGTATGACTGATACATAGTAAGAACTCTACACTTCTCCAGAATAACTTTTATTTTGGTTTTTATGTGTGGGAAATCAGTATTGCGGCAGATTTTTTTTCAAAATAGTTAATGGGCAGAAAAAAGCCAAATTAATTCCATGACTTCCTTATTTTCAGAACAAAATTGACTACACAGACCCCCACACCCACAGCCTTAAAATTAATAAAAATGTAACTAAGGGCAAGAATTTTTTTTTCGAGCTTTATATAGTTAAAGATTCCCTTAGTCATAAGGGAGGAATTATTAACTTTTATGAGTTGGAAAGATCCCTATTCACAGATGCCATAAATGTGACAGCTATGAAGGTCTTTCATAAGAGTGAAGTAAGGACAATAACCTGATTTGAGTAAATGCTCACATATTTCTCAAAGACCTCAAAGACACAAAGAGCTTGATTTGGGTTTGAATTTGTCACATCTCTCTAACATCTAGAGATGTATATTGTTGGAAGCTGTGGTTCCCACAACAGTAGAGGAGACAGTGCTAGGAGTCTCTGTGAGTATTTTGGCAGTCTTGACCACACCATAATGATAAACCTCACCCAGCAAGGCAGGAACCCCTGGTCCAAGCCTACAAGGGAGGGGGCTGCCCACCACCCTAGGAGGTTCAGGACATGTAAACCCTCAGCCAGACATAGTGTAGAACAGACTAAACAGTCAAGGGTGAGTAGTCTCAGCTTTTCTCTGAAGAGTTTTTTTTTTAATCCCTTCCCTTGTTGGATTTTTGTTTGTTTTTTCCTTTTTTTTTTTTTTTTTTTTTTTTTTTGCTTCAGGAAATCTGGCAAATCATCATGTTCTTCTTACATGAAACAGTGGTTGCTGCTCACCATGGTAACAGTGAGACCATGAATATGAGGGCTCACTCTGATGGGAAGGACCATAAGAGGAAAATGGGAGAGCAATTCTCATTCAGCCCCTTTTCCCTGTCTTTATGTCTGTGTAGATTTGTTATTGCAAAGAGAAAAATCTCTGGCTTCTGTTTCTGGCTGGTTTTCAACAAGTATATAGTTGGCTAGAAAAGTGAGGTTTTTTGTGTTTTTTTTTTTGTTTGTTTGTTTTGTTGTTGTTGTTTCAGTTTGTTTGTTTGTTTTTTCTTTTTAAACTTCCACAAAAGCTCAAGCTCTTTTTGTCATCAGAATTCCAGATTTTGGTAAGGAACACAGCTTAGTTCTTTCAGAAGATCTTTACTCTAAAACAGTTTGTAAGCATTTAAGCTCCACAGGCAGATCTGAATGGTGGAAAGCTTCTGAATGATTGTTACTGATTGCCAAGTTTTTTTTTTAATATAAAATAAATCATTATGAATTGGCATTACTGCTTTGTTGTTTTCTAAAGTACATATTAACATTTTACTTCTATTTTGTACACCTGTGGGCTTTTAATGGAAAAACATCTTCTTATACTGTGCTTTATCTTTAGAAGAAATGCCAGAAGCAGATGAAAGCCCAAGTGCTGTTGTACCCCAGTTTGCAGTGCACACACACAGCCCACGTCTGCATGCAGAACGCTCCCTGGTATTTAAGTATCGTTCAATGGGAAGTGATTTGCAGTGCACTCACAAAATCTGGAGCAGAGGCTGTGTACAGCATTCCCATAACTCAGCAGAATCATTTGTTGTTACTCCTTGGTGTGCTGTTTGAAACTAAAGTGTTGCTTATTCCTTTGTTATTGCTTCATTAAAATTATCAGGTTTGTCCGCAATGATTTTCTGATTTATTTTTTTTTCCCCTCTGCCTGCTGACTCCAAGGAAAAGCATCTGATTCCGCATGAAGAAGTCAAAAGAGCCTATTTAAAAATTCCATCCCCCTTTCTTTTTAAAGTAATATTGTTGTTTTTGTTTTTTCCCTGCATGCCACCTTCTTTGTGCCTTTTCCCCAGGTTGCTGGCTTTGGGGATGATGTGTCCTCTGCCTTCCAGAAGGCCATGCTTGCCACAGGGTTTACATTTCCTAAGGAGGGAATTTTGATCAGTATCCAGGTGAGTCCTAAAAATCAAAACTAAGAGAGGACTGACAGAGAGGAACTCAGTATCTGTTGCCTTGTTTTCATTATGTGTCCTTATGGCTTACATGTGCTTCTCTGCAGTCCATCTTGAAGTGCCATAAGCCAGTGAGGAACAAACACCATGGAGCAATCTTTAATGGGTTCTCTGGAGCTCACCTGTTTTTTACCACTGTCTGGCTCCTGATAGTTTTGACTGGGAGCTGCAGAAGTTTGTGAGGGCAAACTCCTGGGATTGCTGCCAGCAGAGGCCTGGGATCAGAGAGTTAAAAGCCACCTTCCTGAAGGGAACAAAACCCATAGTTCAGAGAAATGTCCCAGCTAGAACTCAGAGCTGCTCCTTGCTCACTCCCAAATGGGACCCCTGGCAATCACCATTCCTTTCTGGCAGATGAACTCCTCTTGTCTGTACATTGCCTCTTGACCTGTTGAAATCTATTCCCCTCCACCCGTCAAAAGAATGAGACAGTTTCTATACAATCTTTCCACATAGATGGCAGAGATTTCATCTCAGCAGAACAGCAGTGTTGTCTGTCAGAGTGGGAAAGGTGACACTGTAGGGAACTGGGAGGCTAGGGATTGGTGTGACACTGTCAGTCAATGGGACCTGCACAGTGACATTCCCCTCTTCTTTAGAGTCATAATGGGAATACACTTGAGTGCAGTGAAGTGAGGGATTAAAGTCTTCACACTGTAGCCTGATTTTTGGGCTGCCTAAGGGCACGGCTGCCATTATTCCTTTCCCTGTCTGATGGTGGGTGGTTAATACCCTACCACGCAGCTCCTATCAGCTAGGACCAAGTAGCTCAGAAAGGAAGAACCAGCAGCACATTTGTGTAGTAATGTTGCTGGTTGCCATATCTTGCCAGAGCTCTCTCTTCTTTCGGACAGCATCTCAGACACATATTTTGCAGGTCTATACCAGACTAGAACTTGGACTTGAGCGTTTAGTCTGTTGCTGTCAGCACCCTTCAAAGGTGCTGAAAGACAGAAAGTTTAAGTGGTGTCCTCATGGGGATGTCCTCCAGTGCAATGGCTTCTGCAAGGAGCCCTTACTTGAGAAAGCTTCTGATGCATTTGCCACAGGAGCAACTCTGCTCTGATCATGCTTCTGCATCAGTAAGGAGGATGTGCATTTCAGGATGAAAAGGTAGCTAAGCAGAAAAGAAAAGAAGGCTTGTTACCAACTGCAGTAGTTGCTGAAGTCAGATACACTTATAAATTTTGAGGTGTGTGTATGTTAAAAAAAAAAAAAAAAAAAAAAAATTCCAAATTACGTGTATATTCCTGTTAGACAACTGGTATGAAAGGGGTGTGAAAGACAAGGGCTGTGAAAAATGTGTTGGGCTGTCTATGCCAGCAGAAGATGTGAAGTAAAGTGTGTGCAAAGTGGCCAGAAAGGAACATGACTTCTGCTAACACAGATCACTGTTTAGTTCTTAAATACACACATATATACACACATCTCTAGCTGGAAGTGTTGCTCTGAGTGACCTGACATTAGCAGCAGTGTTTGCTTGCTACCTAGATAAAGTTTAAAAGTTCAGTATGAAACTCTGGTCCATTGGTACCTGTATGTCTAATCACTGCAGATTTTAAAATGCCACTTAAGAAGGGGAAATGGAAAGCCCAGAGAATTCTAAAAGGGAGCCCTGTGTTTGAAATTCTGCTATTTTCCTGGTAACATCTTAAAGCAAACAGGCAGCAAAGAGTAATTTTAGCAGAGAAAGCATTTATGTAGGTTCTGTGTCAGTATCTGTTACCGAACCAAATATTCTTTGTAAAGAAAAAAAAAAAAAAAAGGAAAAAAAAAAAAAGATAGAACAGCCCCAAAAACTCAACCCTCCAAACCTTTTAAAAGTAACAAGATTCTGTGATTTTTAATAAGTGGTTTACAGTTTATGGTTTTACAAAACAGACTTGAAAACGACAGAACCATCACTTAAAGGTCTCTCTTCATCTCAGCATACTACTTATATAATTAAACTCCAAAACAAGAAAGGTAAAGGTAATGCTGAGAATGGTGTATTGCTTCCTCACCACTCTGGAGTTTGTCACCTACCTCCTTTTCCAGGGTTCATTTCAAAACTGAGGGTAAATTAAGCCTTGTAAGAAGGGAGGGTTGAAATCCTCACCTAGGTCTGACATGTAGGCTATGAATGGTCTTCCCTGAGTATTAAAGGATGGAGGAAAAGGGACCCCTGCACTGCAAAAAGAAGCACAGGGATCAAGGCATAAGGTGGGCTATGAACACAAGCAAAGTTCTTCTTATTTTGATGAGAAACTTTAGATCATGTACCTTAAACTGGTAGCATTGTTAGGATATTCTCAGAAGGGTAATACAGGCTCAAAAGGACAAGATGCCAGTTGCCCATCTCTGTGACCACCAAATGTTTGATGTCATTGCAGTGAGGGAGTGATGGGGTCCAGGTCCCTCCCTTGGCAGATGCCTCTGGCTTTCCAACTCAGGGCTGATTCTGGGCAGCTGACAAGTTGGTTGTCTCTGAGGAAGGTGCTGCTTTCAAATGCAGTGATGGTGAACTCAGAACATACCCAGCTTTCTGGGGTTTCATTGCTTCATAATAGTTGCTTGCTCTGATTTTTAGACTGGACTTTTAGGTCTTGCAGAGGAGAGAAATAAGAAGCAAAAAGGTGGTGAATTCTGCTTCCCTCAAATGTGTCTAGGCTGAACATATTTACTTTATTCCATACACTGCACCCTTCTGATATTGCTGTTAATTATGTTGAGGTGAGATGAGACATGCCTTCTTGAGGGTCAAATAGATGTAGATAACAAGAACAGAGAAAAACATCATTTTGTTTGATTCAGGGGTATCACAATCTAAGAGTCAAATGGCTATGCTGCAATCTTCAGGTCCCAGTGCACCCAGTTAACGGGCCCAGCCTTGCAGAGGGGCTTCCATGCTGGTGTGTTTCCAGGGTGCAGTTCCAGCAGTGCTCCTACTAGGGCCAAGAAGAAATGTTGCTAATGCAGTAATCATCCTCAGTCACATAGGAAAGCACTGCTTGTCATCTATGGGACAGCCCAAGGCAGGTTGGGCAGCCAGCAGCTCCTCAAGCCCAATGGGTTTGTCCATCAGTTGCAAGTGCTCTGACATTGCACAGGTTGAGGTTCCCCAGGATTTTAAAGGCCTGATGCTCTCCCAGGGTAAATGGAGTATGGCTTTCTTGTGAGACAAATGAATCTCTGCCAGTTTATGCAATCTGATAATCTGACCTCTATTCACGATTCAGAGAAATCTCTATTGCTGAAACCCTGAGCCTGCCATTAAATAATTTACATTTTGTGCAAAAGGAGTTGAAAAGCTTATTTTCTTTTCTTTCCTGATTGGGCTATTCAGTGATATCTTTGGGATGGAGTGCATCTGTCTTACATCTGTGCTGGTGTCCATGAGATATAGCAAGTATTGATGAAGTATTTTATTTTTAAATCCCAACACTCCAAATTTGTTGTTTCAAGGTAACCTTCTGCCTTGGTTCCTTATATACCAGAATTTTTGCATGCTCCACAGCAGGTTTGGATACAGAATTCAAGATAATCACAGGAGATGAGCTGGCCTTGTTTTGAACTGGATTTTAGTGAGAACTGATGTGGCTGTATTGAATTAACTGAGGATGTGGCCCTTTACAAATAGCAAGGCAAGGCATGATACATGAGACAGAGGTTGTAAGAAATAGAACTTTTCCAGTAAAAGATAAAAAATAAAATTCTCTTACAATAGATATCTTCCACTAAATAAATCTGCTTGTACTTTTCACCTCTAGTAACTAATGGTTTCTTACACGAGTTCCTTCAGCCAGCTTGTAAATCTGAGGCTGCTTGGATGCAAGCTGACAGCTGTAATTTCTTTTCATGGAAAAGCTGTTTTATGTGTCACAAATGTTCAGTATATGTTTGATAGAAGTTTATAATACTGTTGTGAAAGCCAGCCCTCCTGACCAGAAGGCAGAACTGTTCTCCCTGACTGGGAAGCTGCCAATCCTGTCACATTGTATATTTATATTTTCCAGTTATTGTACAGAATGAGATGGCTTTCAGAATGAGATTCTTTCCAGAGTGCTCAAAAAAACCCTGTTGACTCCTTTTCTTCATAGGAAATCATTCACCCTTCAGAATATTCCTCTCTCACCCATAAAGGTTAATCTACCATTACCTCCAGCAGGGACAAAGGAGCCTGCAATAATCTTACTTCCAAATAGCCAGACTAAGGTTAAAAGTGAGTTTTGGGCTGCCATGGGCATGTGTTGCATCTGATCTATGCATTGCTGTACCTTCAGTATCCTAAAGAAAGTAGTACTGGGATCAAATTTTCACTTGCCTGTTGCTCTAAAATGACTTGCTCAGTTACAGATGTCTCCAGGATGCTGTCTTATCTTTACTTCTTCTAAATTGTGTTGGATCTAGGTATGCTCTATGAGAGAGTCTTTGAAAGAAGGAACATTCAGTTCCTCGTGGGAATAAGGTGTCCTGGTCTCCTGAGTGGTTTTGTGTTTTCCATTCTATAAGCCACAGGGAGTTAGAAATGAGCTCACACACATGCACAGCTTCATCTTCATGTGAATTTGCAAACAGAGCATCCAAAGGGAGCCCTAAGCCTGCCCATACGTGTTATCTGCCAGAAGAGAAGGCAAAATGTTTGGGCTATGATTGTAAAGATATTTAATTAGGAGCAGAGGTGAGTCTAGTTTGTGTATTTGAGAACAGAAATGCCCAGATATTTAACATGCAGTGTTAAATCTTCTGTAGTTGCAGTTGAGCTTAGTACAGGAACACTGCCCTTGGTGGTATAATGAAAATACATCTTAGCTGGGAGTGATTCTGGCTTTCAGCATCTAGGCAGTTTTCTTGGAAAGGCACTGTGTGAGCACATTCAGACACCTCTACACACCCAGACAAATGCACTCAGAAAGGTGTATTTCCCTCTCAGCACAGCTGATAGGAGCCATGTGTTACCCAACAAAACACTGTTTCTAAATTTCTGATCTAAGCTCTGATGCTGTATCAAATAAATTTCCTTTTTCAGAAGTCCTTCCACTCCAGATTCCTCAGGGTAGCAGAACAACTGTATGGGGAAGGTTTCAAGGTAGGTGGTTCCAGTTATTCATAGCTAGAGTTTTCCAAATCTGAAATGTGTACCTAGCTTGCTACAGGAATGGAGGATGGTAGAGATAGGGGAAAAAAAAAAATTAAGTACAACAGGGATTTTTAGCTGAGGGATCTGTAAAGTCAGCAGATATCACCCAGCTAAAAGTTCGACTAAGGACTAAGTCATGAGGGCAAGATCAACCCTGGCTCTGCCGTCAGCCATCAGCCAAGATGTCACATTATAAACGCCCCTGTGTTCTCCAAGATATCAAAATCCAAGAGGATGCCATGTATGACAGGAAGGCAGGACAAGAAGCCTTTTATATGGAGGTCTTTAAAGTGCTTCACCTTCAGTGATGTGCACAAGCTGCAGACATATGAAATTTGCAGGGTTTACATCCCTTTTGTAACACCTCTGCATCTTTTCACATCCATATCCCTAATGAAAGGCAACAATGTGGCCACAGAAGATGGGGAGAGCTTATTTAAGAAAGGATTTAAGTATTATTTTCCTCAGTGGCATTATTATAACTACTGGATTTACATTTCTGCTTTTTGAAATGTAGCATTAGGCAACAACAACAAAATAATAATTAAAAAAAAAGGTGGTTTAACTTAAGCCTGTTGGAAGCCAGAGGGATTTAGCAACTTTACTGCTTCTGGATATGTTACTACCATTAGTAGTAGTAGGCTATCACACATGAGCTAGTCAAACACAACAAAGTTGGGAAAGTCCTGCTGTTCTCTGTGTATCTCTGTGTGGAGGAACAGTCATGATGACAGACTGGTCCTCCATCCCTGTCCCTCATCTCTGACAGCCAGGCTGCATGTTGGGTCAGATCCTCATGAGTCAAAGGAAAGGTTTCAGTGTTGTGAAATGCACAGTAAGTAACCTTTTTGTTTTATTATTTTCTTCTCTCAACAGCTTTATGCCACAGAAGCAACCTCAGACTGGCTCAATGCCAATGGTATCCCAGCAAATCCTGTGGCATGGCCATCCCAGGAGAGCCAGAGTCTCAGCCTCCCTTCAGTCAGGAGGTAAGAGCAACTCTTACCTGGTTAAATTTGTGTTAACATGCAGGGCAGTTAATACAAGGGCCAAATTGCTGGTCATGTTGAGATCAGTGATAGGGATTTAATGGGACATCAAAATTCAATCCAGAAGTTTTGCTTAACCTGATTCTCTCTGGAATTGCCACAGCAGGAAGGTTTCAGCTTAATTAATGAACATCTCATTGAACATTCTTATCTAATATGCCTTGGATTAATTGCTCCATGGTACATTTTCATGCAAAGATATGGGGGGTCTGAATACTTAGTCTTAATGACAGTCAGTCATGCCTTTAACAGGATTGTGCTGAGCTGTATGAAGGCTGAACATTTCTTTACATCGTGGAAATAGATGTAAAGATGTAGAAATAGATGTAACAGAATCAGAGCCCTAAGTTCCAGCTGAGTGCCTTAACCCCTAAACCTTCCTGTCTTAGAAAGCAAAACTGAAAATTTTCAGCACTGTGTAGCTGCATGTCTGTGCTATGCACCTTAGATTTGCATTAAGCAACTATGCTACTGTCTTGTGCATTCCCTCCTCAGCCTGGTAAGGGATGGGAAAATAGATTTGGTGATTAACTTGCCTAACAGCAGCAGCAAGTTTGTCCATGATAATTACGTGATCCGGCGGATGGCTATTGACAGCAGCATTGCTCTGCTCACTGATTTCCAGGTACTTCCTATGTTATTTCTCCTCTTAGGTATAAGAGCCTTCAGTTCTTTCAAGCACTTGTGACCTTAGATTCCAGTGCCTGGACCCTCATTATCTGTGACAAATAATAATGTGATTCAAAATCGTTTAGATGCAGTTATTTGAATGGATTTTCTTTTTGGTACTATAGAAAGTAACATTGCCCAAACTAAAACAAAACCAAACAAAAAACCAAACCAAACCAAAAACCCAAACCAAACCAAAAAAAGATAAGAGATTCTTGAGTTCTGTATTGCTGAAGTTGTCTGCTGAAGTTGTTGCTATATAATTTTCACTTCAGAGCTAACTTCTTGTGCAGGGTTGCCTGTAACATGTTTAAATTATGTATGGAAACAGTTTTTTCATGGGATATCTTTCCAGTATGGTCCTTGAAGCTTGAAGCAGGATGTAGCTGGGCTTTCTTAAATGATCCTTGAGGCAATCCAGTTCCAAAATGTCATCCAGGTGGAATTGCAGCCTGTTCTGATGGAGTCCCCAGTTGCCACTCATTATGCTCCTCACAAGCCCCCTTCAAATACTGATAGGAGAAGAGATGTTTGGTAATGCAAAGTGGGACTCGTGCTGCCTTTGCTTCCTTTGCAAGTGGCTTCAACTGTCACAAAAAGGTCTCATCTGGCTCTTGGCATGGCACAGCAGCCAAATTCCCCTTCATTTCCCTGGGTGCTGATATAGAACCCCAGTGACTTGAACTGAGGTCCAACTGTGCAAAATCATCTGCTGTGATTGGAGTGAGGGGGGAGCAGAGAGTGCCAGGCTGTAAACTTGTAGGCAGGATAATGCCAAGCAGGATTAGCAGGAATGGGAAATTGAAGCCCCATCCCCTGTCTTCTAGTGAGACACGTGCTGACAACCAGAATGGACATCCCCATCCAAACTTTATTACCAAACCTGCTTCATGTATTTCACTGAAGCCTTTTGATCACAGAGATCTAATCTTTGAGTTTGAGAGTGGAAAACAGCCTTGTGTTCTCTTAAGGTCTTGGGCTGTAGAGGGAAACACAGCTCTCAAGGGACAGAGCTGTCTTGCCAGAGCAGCTCAGCTCCTCTGTATCTCTCCAGATGGACCTGCAGGCTCCAGAGGGCTGGAGCCAACACCTGTGCACAGTTCCCTTGAAATTGGTATCCATTTGGATGGACTGAAGGACTGGACCTGCAAATAGATTCAGAGTGACCACGTAGAAGTGTAGAGCCTGCTCTATTTATTACTCTGCCTCCTGCAGAAGGATTTGCAATGCTCAGTCCTCCTCTGCTTTATATATTGACAGGTGACAAAGCTTTTTGCTGAAGCTGTCAAATACTCTGGGAAACTGGACTCCAGGAGTCTCTTCCACTACAGACGATTTGACACTGGGAACACTGCATAGAAGAATTACCTTCAACCTGCAATCTTGCTGCTTCTGGCACCACAAAAGAGAGGGAATCTCTGATCACCCATCTAACCATCTTTCCATGTATTTTATAGCATCTCACTGATGGTTTTTCCAGCTCACACAAACTAATTTCTGGCCAATACTTTTGATGGCTCATTGGGAAGCCATAATCTCCCCAGCCTCTCTACCATCTACCCATTTCCACATAGGATCAAATATGAGTTACTTCCTAGATGGGTAGATCCTGAAACCTCCATAGCAGGGGAGATGAATAGAAATAAAGTGATCCTACATGGGGACTGTTCTTTTTTTTTTTCATAACTAAGCCTGCTTTTCCTTAGGAACACCTTCCTTGGCTCCATACTCCTAATTATTCTCATGCTGGTCTACCAGAACCTGGCCTCAGACTCCCATAGAAAGACATGTAATTCCCTCCTTCCATTGCTGTTGACTGAGGATTTTACAACTTTATTGAACAGTTAAACATCCTTCTGCTTGATCTTCTCAATGATATGATGGACACTTGTCACTGTGATGAGTGTGACAGGAGCTCCTTAAAGACAGATGAACATGAATTCCCCAGGATTCCCTGCAAGAGCTGGGAGGCATGATGCAGCTACATCTTGTTTGGTTTTTAACCCTAGCCAAGAATAATCTCCAGCCTGTAGATTTGGTGGGAGAGGAAGGCTGTTTCTGTGTATGTCCTGGAATTGCTTCCAAGTTCTGCTCAGTCCATCAGGCTGTTGTTATTATTGTTTAAATTCTGGTTCATCATTCAGACTTCAGGTGGCTGTCCCTGTATCCTAAAGGCTTTCTCTCAGCTTTGTGTCTGGTTTCAAGAGCAGAGAACTCCCCAAAGGCTTCTGTGTGGTTGTCCAACATTTTGTGCCAATGATTGAGGGCATTAAAATTGAATAATTTCAAAATGAAGTTAAAGTGTTGCAGTGCTTTACCCCTTCACTTTTGCTCCAGCCTTCTCTGCTGCTTTTTCAGCTCTGGCAACTTCTGCAAATGCTGTCCAGGGAGCAGTCACTGTGCCACATGTTGCACATTATGACTCAGTGTCTGCATAGCAGAAGATTTCAGCAGCTCCATGGCCAATGGCCCTGTATCCTGCAGCATATTTGGTGCCTGATTCTAAATGTTTACCAGCTAAGGAATGTATGTGTCTGGTTTTTGCCCCCCCATGTTGCAATATGTACAACACACAGCACGCTCTGGACTCAGGAAGATTCCAAGCTGGACAACTTCTCTAATACTTCCTATTGTAAGCTAAAATTTCCTTTGGCCATGCTCTGTCTGCCTGAGATGCCAGATGCAGGGCACTGCTAGCTTCTCGTTGCCAACCTCTTACATCCCCCCCAAAACCTGTAGGCTCTTCCACAAAATACTGCTGCCAGCTAGTGCTAGATCTGCAGGGGAGGAGCTGGGTACCACCCAGCAGTGCTTGCACCAGAGGGGCCAGCACTGAGAGTAGTGCACTTTGGGCTGTGCTGAGGAGATGAGCAAAGCTAGGCTGCTGCTTGCATGAGTTCTGAAATTCCCTTGGGCCCCAAAAAGTCTTGAGTGGTGAGAGAAAATAAGGGTGGATAGATAGTCTGGGCTTTTTGAAATAAATGCTCAACTATTTCAAGAAGGGTATAAAATATGATAAGAAATGTTATTGAAAAGTGCAAAGGAGTAGGCAGAGGTTATGATGCCTTTGGATACCGTGGAAATCTCTGAACAGTCAGTGCTAAGTTCCATGACTATATTTTGAACCAGGTGTGGACTTTATTTCTGATTTGATTGACATCCTAAGTGCTCTTGTCATGGGCATTTCTTTAGTACTAACTTCTGTGATAAAAACATCCCTGCCTGCTGTATTCAGGGAGAGCTTTGTGCTTTTAGGGTATGGAAGTTATTAAAAAAGAAAAAAGAAACAAAACAAAACCAAGGACAAAAGTCCAGAAGATCCCAGAGCCATCAGCTCTTCACCCATTCAGCTGTGAAATGGATGACTAATAGTGGTTAATGAAGCAGTACTCTCCAAATGCATCCTGGACTTTTAATTTGTTTTGGTGGCAAAAATCCCATTAACAACTGGCATCATCTCAACCTCCCTCCCTGCTTCTGCCTCTAGTAGTGAACAAAGCAACATCTTAAAATGCTTGTATTTTCTTCTTCCTTTTCTATTTTGTCACCTCTCTCATGAGCTGTAAAGGAAATAAATGCCTTGGATTGTCACAGCTACTCATTCTTAAATTCTGCCTGGCCTGGATTCTGCCCTCTTTTTTATGTCTTTTTTTTATTTTTATTTTTTTAAGCATTGATGAGCACTAGTCTGTTATGGAATCATCAGTTTTGTTTGACAGTGAGTGCATCATTTAATGCAGAGCTGCCATTGACCTCAGAGTTGAAGAGGTGGTGGGAGAAAAAGCAGCAGGACAAAGCAAATGCACTTTTTCTTCAGCAGCATGAATGCAAGAGAACAGAGAAGCCCTGGTGCCCCAGGAGGGACATGTAAATTTTAAGTGAGAAGCCAGATGATAGAACAGCAGGCTAAGAAACACTGAAGAGATGGGAACTTTAAAGAAGGGGCTGCCAGTTTTGGAAAATGGGGAAACTTTTACTGCTTTTTACTTCAACAGCACTTCTGCCAAGTATCTAATGGTATGGATATGTGTGTATTAATGTATACATGTATCTATATGTATGTTGTTCCTTACTGCAGCAGCTGCAGGTACTTAAGCCACAGCTTCTTTGGTGTCCACAGACTCTCATCTAATTGAAGTGGAATTTAGTAGAAAAACACACCAGGGCTGAATATATGCTGAGTACTCTCTAATTATGCCATACTGTTAATGTTTTGCTGCTGGCTCTAAACACCAATGCCTTTCCCACTCCTCAGAAGCAGGTGCCACTTAATCAGATCCATCTCTATACAGACCATCCCATCTTCTGAGCTGTATTTTCCTCAGTCTCCTTTTGCTGTCTCTTCCCTTTCCCTTCCTGAAGGAAAAAAAAAACCAACCCAACTCTTCTTGCTTCGACTGTTGTAGGATGAAACTCCCATGTTGGTCATGGTCAGAAGGAGCCAGGAAATCATCCCCAGCTTACCTTGTGCAGACTCAGAATGCTGTCTGAATTTGTTTCTCAATGGGCTTTTCTTTGTGTAATGAAGGTGTGGACACTATAGGAAAAGATTTCCAAGTATCTACAGCTGTTGAGATCAATGCAGCTCTAAAAAACTAAAAAAAGTTACAATTAGTATACTTTGTACCAAGCTCATCTCTGTTTCTGCCTTATAAATGTCTTTTTCTTCTTAATCTTGAGGGGAGGGTTGACAATGACTGATGAAAGAGGGTTCTTCTCAGAGCAAGAAATTTGCTAATCTACAAACAGTCAGTTTCATTCTTTTTCACCGCCTTAAAAGATGGGTGATAAAGAGACATATGAAGGTATAAGAGACAGTACAAAGCACAACTTTTGAGATAAGCACAAGAAAAGGTGGCACGAGCCAGGATGAAATATGAAGGGACCTAATTTTTAGTATCAGAAATGTTTTTTTCTTAGTAGTCACTCTGCTGAGCCACTCACTGGATTCATAGATCTTCAAGTGTTGGGAGCCTCTGGAAGGTGTATTTCTCAGGAGACACTGCTGAATACTGAGGTCAGGCTCTTTACCCAATTGATCACCTTTCTGAATTAACTCTTCTCACGTTATCACTGTTTAAATCACTTGGAGATTGCTTGGGCAGCCCCTGCAGAAGTTAGCAGCAAAACACCAATGGGTTGGCATGTTGAAAGCAGTAGGAAAAGAATGTAAGAGAGTGAAGAAGACACCTTATTGCTGCCACTTGCTGCTTTCTTGGTAGAGGTCTTAAGACAGGGTCAGATGAAAGAAATATGCTTTATGGAAGTGAAAACACACAGAATGGCTAGGGTTGGAAGGGACCTTAAAGATCATCTGGTTCTAATCCCCCTGCATGGAAAATGAGAAACTTTAAGAAACCTCTCTGCTCAGAGACCATTTGAAACAGTCAAAATGAGGTTTCTGAAAGTGCCAGGAAGTAGTCAAGTAGGAAAGACAGCCTGGTCTGAAAGAGCTCTTGGCAGTGATTAGAGGAATGGGTCTTGCCTGGCTGAGAGGTCACTGGGTTTTCCTGAACTGGGTGTTGCCACCAGACTGTAAGGAATCCTTTTTTTTTTTTTTTTTTTTATCTTCCCCCACATACCAAGTGTATTATTTTGCACTTGGGGTTGACAGACTTATTTGTGCTTTGTTTCTCCGTGCTTGCATCAGAGGCATTGAGGGGTCTGGCTGGGAGCTTTATAATGAAGTGATCAGGGAGAGTTAGCACTGTATAAGAACCCAGGACTGCAGTGTGTGTGCAGTACCAGTGGCTCCATGCTTGCCTGCTGCCTCTTTCCCAGTTAGGTGGAAACAACCACTAGGAGGAGAGTGGACTCCTGCAAGAACCAAGATGAGGTGGTAAAAGGAGAGACCACCTCTGGCTCCATCTGTTTATAGTGTTTATAACACCAGATTGTACTCTGAACAGCCCTGGAAGCTTTCAGCAGGCATAATTAGAGCTGTTGTAATCTCTGCAGGGACAGGAGGTGCTGCCATGCCATATGAAGCATATGAATGCTGCTTCTATAGCCATCTGCAGGACAATGAAATCTGCAATGCCACAAGAGGCAGCTGCCAAATAGTACCCAAAGCCTCTGGTTTACTTTCTTCTGCATCTCAATGTCTGGCACTGCCTAATGTAATTTATAGGGAATGATCTAGTTATACTATACCATTTGTTTCACCTTCCATTGAAGAGAATTTAAATATGAAGCTTTTAATGTGTCCTAATTAAATAGAGAATATGGTACTTTGTCATTAACTAGTAAGGCTAAACTCTCACTCATCCTCATAATTAAAATATATTGAATTCTGCAGACTGATAATGCCAGCTGAGATAAACTCTTTGAATTCAGGGAAGTTCATGAAGATGAAACTGAGGGAAAAAAGCATTTGTTGCAAATTATGTTCAAGCTTTTATGATAATGTACTTTGGGGAAAGGATGAATAATCTAGGGAGTAATGCTAATGCTCTGGGATTGCCATCATCTTGTCTGAATGCTCTAGTTCATGTAAGTCAGTGTCTAAAAGTAGCAGGTGCAGCTGGTTTTACAGGGACCTGCTAGAAGTGCCAAGAGTTTGTAGTTCTGGGATTCATGTGTCCCAAGGAATGTTTCTTGTTATTAAGTCAATTTTTTTACTCCTACAGCATGAAGTTTCTTAAACTCTATGAGCATGTTTTTTGCCAATCTCCTCAGAACTGCTTAGACTCATGCAAACACAGCATAATGCTGCTGTGCAGATTTGACAATGAATTTAGCCCCTGGTGTACGCAATTCCCTAAGATACTATTCATAGAGAATCAGTTGCCTTTTCAAGATAAACGTTTCCTCTTCCAGCTTGAGACAATCTTGCTCTTTTTTTTTTTTTTTTTCTGGCTTCCTGAGCATTACTAAATGCTGCCAAGCTCTTGTCCTTCAAGATCTCTTGTAGTGATGAGACCTCATTATAGCTTAAAATGGCCCTCTGTTATTCACTGTCTTTGAGAGGCCTTACAGTCCATCCCCTTATGAGAGAAACACTTGGAACAACTCTTAGAAAAGTGGGTGATGTTCTGACTGAGCATCATGGGACAGGGGATGAAGTGTTTACTGCTTTTCATGATTCGTGGGAGAGAGATGGTGGAGGTGAAGTGGTCAAAACATGACCTTTGTTGAGGGTCAGAACTGGTCAAATTTTAGTCAAATTTTGAGCGTATTGATGTGACCAACTGAAAGCAAATAGTGGGTTCTTACTGCCTGTGGGTCTGAGTTCTTAGTGTATCCTGGAATGAGCACTGAACTCTTTTGTAGTCCTCTTCCAGCATCTCTAAAGATACTGGTATTTATCTGTTTTGCAGCCCAGCAATGCTGTGTTATTTGTATCTCATTTGGAGATGCTGTGTGGATACCCAAGCACAGTGCCTCAGCAGTAGTGCCTCATGGGGAGTCTCTCCTGTGCAGTTTTCATATGGACAGCAAAACCTTTCTGTTAGAGCACAGGTAAGCAAAGAAGTCCTGCAATGGTGGCAAGGAGGAGGTATATGCCCATGTTATCACAGACCTCACTAATGTACAGTAATGCCATTCACCACGTGAACACTGTGCAAACCAGGCAGAGAAAACAGATTCCTGAGGGCACTTGGGCACAGGAGTTGAGAGCTTACATTTGTTAGTAAATACTATTAAGTAATTTATGGTAGATATGATAGCCTTATAGGCTGTCAGACTTTGAAAGGGCTGGAAGCAAGTGCAAGAGAAGTCATGATCTGTGGCTGGCTAGGAGAGAAACAGGTGTGTGAATCATCAAAATGAGGACTACTGGACCAAAGTGATGTCCTTCTCCATCCTCATGCTCTTTTCAGGCTGGGTGAGCTATGTTGCTCATCTGGAGGAGAAGTAGTTCATTTTCTGTTTGAAACTCCAGCAGTCTCTGGTTCAGGAAAAAGTAAATGTGGGCCACATCCACATCAATTCAGAGCAGGAGTCACCTGGTTGTGCTCTGGTCTGGGTTACCACCAGTGTTACTCTCCAACTGGAGTTCTCATACAGCACCTAAATGAGTGCATGACAAAGCAACCACTTGCAGTTTCTCTTCTGCCTTGCATGAATGTTCTGAAATGAAGCTGGAGACATCCAGCTGTTCTGAAATGAAAGTATGTCTGAAGAGATAATAAAGATCTGAGACCTCAGCAGAGAATGCCAATTATGTAAAAGCATATGCAAGAGTTCCCTCAAAGACTGTGTTTCTGTCCTGGGGGATCTAAACATAACCCAGTATCACTGCTTAGTGTATTAGTGTAAGCCTAGGAACCCTTAACTAAAAGCTGATTATTTTTTTTTAAATTAACTGCAGGAAAAACAGCCTCAACAAATTCTGTTCACTATCTGCCATCAAGAAAAGCCTATTAAATTAACAATAATTGCTGGGTTTTTAGTTTTCAGAGATCACATAATTAAATTTTATTGTCTCATAAGTGATTAGAATTAATTGCTTCCACACCAGCTCTGCTGCTCATTATCTGCTTTAAATTGGGAGTGGCTTTTCTGCAGGATTCCTTCATTTACCACAATCCCTTTCTGCTATGTTCCTTGCCAGAGAAAATCCACAGATCAGGATTAACAAAACAGAATGGTTTGTCCCAGTGTTTAAATGGAAATGTTTTATTTGTCGGAGAAGCAGATGGAGAAAGCTGCTTTCACATTACTAAGATTTCCAGGCTTGTGCATTAGGGTTGCATGCCATAAATGAGTTATTTTCTAAACTGCTTTCTGGTGCTAATCTGAGATTTAATCCTGTGTAGAGGCAAGGATATGTTACATATTTACTCATGCATTACAGTAAATAATGATAGCTGTCTTTAGTTGCTGTTACTCTGGACTTGAGCCCAACTGCCCAATCATTAGGGCTGTGCCTTTGGAATTTGGATATTGGGTGGGATCTGTGTGTCCTACAGACCTAAAGAGTCAGAATGTGCCTTGTCAGAGACCACCACATCTCATTCTCTGTTCACACACATCCCTTGCCTGAAAAAACCCCCTTGGTGTGACTCACTTTAACTACAGTCTTATCCAAGGTCCAGCAGGAAGGGATCAAGGTGTGTAACTTCTGGGTTTCACCTGTTATGTCACCTTCTTTTCACTCAGGGTTTGTGATTCCTTCCCACACAGAAATTATTTTCATCAGGTCTCTGGAAAAGGAACTTGCTTTTATCCTACATTACTATTTTCAGGTATGATCTGGCCAGGCCAAGGTCTCAAGCCTCATGTCCAAATATATCTACCATCATAAGAGCTCTCAAAAGCTGCAGACCAAGGGCTGTGCTCAGCAGAGTGTTCCTGGGGCTCAGCTGAAGAGCAGTCTTCAAATCCTGATGATTTTCTGTGGGTCATTCTCTGAAACACAAATCCTGCAGCCTTTTCCTGCCGTGCACAGTGGAGGTGTTTGACCTTCCATCTCTGATAAGAACCCATAGCAATGGGCAGCTGTAGAAAATCCACTTCTGCAAAGAACTCAGTCCAAATACACTCCCAGTGCCACTCACATGTGGTTCTTCCCTGGCAAGAGGATGATTTAGAGGATGTCTGAATCCTTAGGAGGCACTGTGTAAGGCATCTGGTGAATGGGGTTGCATAAGAACTGTAAAAAAATAGCATACTACAGTGCTTAATGCAGTGTGACTTCACTCTTAGGCTGTATTTTTAGAGGGTTAGAGTGCTTCAGAGAATGCATTTATAATAAGATGTTTTCTCTCAATGCAGGATGCTGCTCATATGGAAAAATCCTGTACAATTTTCCGACACTTGTCTTTATGAGAATTATATAGAGTATTAAGCACTTTGTTACAAACTATGAGAATTTAGCAAAGATTTGCTCCCTCTGAATTGTGATAACTTCTGCAGCTGAATGAATTTGATTCAATTTAATTATCTGTCCCATGGAAATCTATCACTGTCTCTTCAGCCGTGGAACATAGCAGAAGGTGGGAGTGATCTGGTATGTAGAAATGGGACAGTGAGAGTGTAAGAGGTGTAGTCACATAAAATTTTTGTGGAGAGTTTCCAGCCCCGCTGAATTATTTTACATATGTGAAAACATTAATTATCCAGCAAGGAATGGCCTCGGTTGCTCAGCTGAGCAGCTGATCTGGCTATAGGTGCTCAGATAAGGAAGAGCCTCAAGAGGTTGTGCTCTGTAGTGAACCTTGGAAGGTTTTCTGGTAGAATATCAATTTACATCATTTTGCAGTAAGCAGCACCACATATCACTTTGATCCCAAATGGAGGGGATACAACCTGCAGCTCCTGCTCTAGGATGCCATGGTTTGTTACCCTTCTCTGGAGGGAAACACCTGGGGGAAGCTGGATCATCAGTTCAGCTTCATCAAATCATCCAGATTGCCTGAGCTTGTACTCAGTGCTTTTCTCACATGCCCTCTAAGCCCATGCGTTGATTTATAACATGGGGAAGGATATTTTCTTTGTTGTTCCATTACATAAATTGTGCCATTAATAATGATTCACTCTCCCTGCAAACCTTGCCCTGGGTAAGTGAACAACACCATTATATGAAGGAGTGATCTGCTGGTTGGGGTGGATGTCCACCTCCTAATAAGTGAAACCCAAGCTTGGGTCCCAATGAGGGGTAATCCTTTTGATGGCTTCACTGTCTGAAGAAGGCCAATAGTCTGATTTCATACCTGGGGTTGCAGGGGTTTTTGTTATTCTGGATAAAGATCCCAGACTGAAGCTGCTGAGGCTTTCTGCTGGTTGGCTTCCAGGTGCCCTGGGCACATCTCTGTATCTGTGGTTCCTCCTCCAGGCTGTAGTGCTGGTGTGCCACGTCAGGAGAGTGAGGGGAGAAGTATTCACACAAACAAATCTTATTCCTTTCTGTGTGTTTATTTCAGTGTTTCTTTATTAAAGAAAACAAGTAAAGAATGGAAGTAAGTCATATTTTCAGGATCATTTTTGTTTATGCTTGTGTTAAAAAACATAAAGGAAGAATCTCCTAAACCAGACTCTCTTCACAGTAAAACGGGTAGTAAATAGTGCACTTTGGTAAATATTACCATTCATTTTTCAATAAATTACCAGTTTATACTTCTGAATGTGGTAATAAAAAGAGATAAAAGGACAGAAGAAGGAGGGAAACTTGGGAGGTTTATTTTTACTGCCAAACATTAGGTTTTATGTTTATCATGTAAAGTAACTCCATATATCATGATAATTGACTTCACCAAGTACCTTTGAAAAAAAAATGCTTTGCTACAAAAGAGCATCTTGTGCCAGAGGAGACTATGCAGGGTTTTTCTAGTTAGTAAAACGTTGTCTTTTGAATCAATGGTTTAGCTTTTTACAATGTTCCTATTTTTAGCTCAGTTGCCCAGCTGGTGGCTGAGAACAACCAAGGTCATTGCATTAACAAGGCAAAATGTAGTTTCCTTAAACCCCAAACAAGTCATCACTGATCTACCATCTCAAAACAAATTGATTCCTGAGAACTTTATGGAATGAAGGTTTCCACCCTCACCCCACTTCTGCTTTGTTAACTGCAATGATTCACAAGCAGCTCTTCCACACTTTGGCTCCACTCTTTGGTTCCCCAGACTTATGCCCCAACAAATTTTGCCTTGGGGTCCTGGGACATGAAACAAGGACTGTCATGCTGCTGAGATTCTGAATTTGTCCCTCATTTCATGCAACAAACCAAGTGATCAATTTTGGAAACAGCATTTGTGGCAGTTCTTCTCAGTCAGTCAGTCTGAAGAGCAGAAGATGGGATTGGAGCAGGTAAAAATCACTTCTGCTCCTATAAGCACTTAAATTCTTCACCTCTACTGGTGAGACCAAGGGAGCTGGCAGCAATGGCAGCTCCAGGACAGCCAGGAAGGTTTTTTTTTTTTTCTCAATGATGAGTGGAAAAGGCTGTAAAAATACTATGCAAGGCTGGCTAATAAACTATTTTATTAGCCATACTTATTACAAGTGTTTACAAGCTGGTGCACTGAAAGGCATTTTGATGAGACAGTAATCCTTAATTGCAATCATTCTGGGATTACAAAACAAAGGATAAAAAGCCAGAAAGCTGGAAAACATAGCATATGTATATGTCAGGTCAAGATTTATAGCCAGATTTTGAGTAGCTAACTTGGCAGCAGGTACTCTGAATTGTTACAGTGCTGGCCTTGTCCAGTCATTTGTGGCTTGTTCAAAGGAGATTGATAGGGCTAATTTGCAGAGTTTTGTGATGGTGAGGAAAATGCATGTGGTTTATCCGCAGAGCTCCTCAGATTATTTCAGGCCCCTGAGGTCTCATAGCAAACCAACAAGCCAGTGGTATCCCCTTCTTCTACCCCTGGTTTCCCTCTGTGCCTACGGTGGACATGGGAAAGGTTGGCAAGGCCTTGACAGCCTCCCCCTCCCACCTCATGCAACAGGTTCCTTGCATATTTGAGACTTCAGCTTGGGCTTTTTGAGTCCCATTCTTGTACTTGTGTGCTGTGCTTGTGTGCTGGCAGTGCTACATCTCAAGCTATGCTACACAACAGTAGCTACAATAACAGTCCTGTAATCAAAGTAATCACAAACTAGTGAGAAATTAAGTTTAATCTGAGAAGAGGCTTGGGGAAAACTCCTTAGTGCTTAATGTCTTTGGACCTCTATTTATTGCCTTTCCATCACACAACCAGCAAGGTGCTTTACTTACAAGCAAAAAGGTTTTACTGATTTTTAAATTTTTTTTAAATTTTTTTCATTGTGCTTCTTTCTCCCTCACCCATTTTGCTGGCAACCCTCCAAATCCAACCTGAGTGGCCAGGGTCACTCTGGTTTCTTTTTATGCCTAATCTCTGGTAGTAAATGTTCCACAGGGAAGATGCATCCTCAGTGATGACTCTGCCAGCCTGTCCTGGGATGCTGATCTTCCCTGGGGCATCTGCTGTGAGCAGTGCAGCCAAAGGAGCAGCTCTCGGCCACGGTGGTTCTGCAGTTCTGACAGCTACACAGGGAAAAGGGCTGCAGAAAGCAGGTAGCATTCAGTGCCATAGTCACCTAGGAACCATGTTATTTATTTGTTTATTTATTTCCAGGAAATTAGGTGTATAAAGATGCACATTAGAGGAAGTCTTGTAGCTGCGTGCTTTTGTAAATCATACTTTGTAGCAAAAGCCATTTTAGCAGTCTTAACCCCCTGCAGACTTTGCCTTTATCTCCCTCCCTCCTTGAAAAAGAGGGAAAAGCAGGGATGCCCTGTTCTGTTAGAGCACTGTATGAGTGCACCTGTGAATATGCATAGTGGGGATGGGGTTTCTGACTTGAAGCCTGGTGAATCCTCCTGGGAGACTTTCTATTAATTTATTTGGGGCTATGATGATTCCAAAAGATTATTTCCTCAGATATGAAAGGATCAAATAGACTTGTAGCCTCTCATTTCTCCCTGAGCTGACTGTCTTTTCATTGCTTTCACCTGGGAAAAGAAGCAAGAGTATGTAAATCCTAATATTTTAGGATGTAAGCAATGGCTACCAACCATCCTGGGAACGTAATGCATTCAGGAATGGCATAGTAGATGTTCTGCATATTTTGCTATGAAAAAAGTAGCACCAATGAGGTACTTATCTAGTTAAAGATGTGGTCCATACTACCAGACATCCCTTTGCTCAGACAGGATAAACAACATCCAATTTCTGGCTGAGGTGGTGAACAAGTTTGCACAGAGGGTAATTATGCTAAGCAGACTTTCACCAGAACACTTCTGAAGCATTCAAATTGCTGATCAATAGGTTCTGTGTTGTGAGGGCTTTTTTTGTCTAATTTTGGCAGCATCTTAGAAAATGCATGTGACTACTCTTACTTTGAAAATAAATTGCTGGTTTTGTTAAACTTCCAGAAGTGTCTTAAAGTGGTTTTAGTTTTACAAATGCAGCAGAAAAGTCCTCAAGTCTGCTAGCATGAGTGCTGCAAGAGCACTTGTAAAAAGTGGGACTATTTTGAAAGCTTATAAATTAAAGACAATTTTAAACAGCTTTATAAAAGTTGTTCCTTTTGTGCCCAGGGATTTAGCAAACAATACAAATACAAATCTTCAAGCAATATAGATACTACTAAGCAAATATACATAGCCAGAACAGCTGGGCCATCTCAATGTCACCTTACCAAAACCAACCTTCAGCCAACTGCAGAACTGGATATTGCTCACCATTAATGGTGAGAGGAGAGGAAAGAAAACACGTTACTGAATCATTGATGCCCTGTGTTTTCCTTAGAGATTACCTATCCAAATACTGCATAAATACAACCTTATGCAGTGACAGGGCAACTATATTTATTTTATTTTATTTTATTTTATTTTATTTTATTTTATTTTATTTTATTTTATTTTATTTTATTTTATTTTATTTTATTTTATTTTATTTTATTTTATTTTATTTTATTTTATTTTATTTTATTTTATTTTATTTTATTTTATTTTATTTTATTTTATTTTATTTTATTTTATTTTAAAAAAAAACTGCAGGGGAAAAAAGGAAACCCAGTGAAACTGTCTTTCATGCAAGTTAGATGAGTATATTAATTTCCTGATGAGGAATCTTTGCTTCCCTCCTTAGTTCAGAGAGGGCAGTGTTCATTTGTCCAGCTGAACAGAGAAGGAAAAAAAACAAGCAGGGAGATTAGGGTTAGGTCTGTAAGTACTCAAAAGCTTGAAGTTAGGAACAAGTTGGTCTTGCTTGTCTGATGAGCATGATGAGGACAGTGGCCACATGTGTTAACATCTGTAATGGAAGATCCTGAACTGCTTATGCCAAATAATTGAGACTTGCACAGGTACAACTCCATCTCCCTCTATATGCTGTGTGTGTAAATTTGCAGGTGGACATTATGATATGGGAAGGGGACATACAGCTAGTGATCTACAGAGAAGAGGTTTGTCAGACCTTAGATTTAAGATGGTGATTTAGGATTTAAATTTAAGAGCAGGACAACCCCCAGAAGTTATAGACACAGTGCAAAGGTGGAAGTTCAGTAGTCACTGAGCTGTTGTCAGGTACCAGAGGTGTCTGCAGAGTGTGCTGTGTCTTGTGGTTCTCAGCACTGTTGACAAGAAGGGAGGAGAAGGGCAAGTCTGTAGAGATAAAGTACTGAAGCTTGTGCCTTTTGAATCCTATTTCATTCTTAATTCTAATACTAATCCTGTTCTGCCAGGAACTGCAGACCCACTTCTTTGGTCATACAGAGGGGGTGGAGATCACAGGAGCTTTCTTATGTCTACCTTCATGAACTCAGGGACTGGAGTTTCACACTGTATTCATCTTGCCTAATTTTTGCTGTCTAAAAATTACACATCTTGTGGAGAGAAAGAAACTCTCCCATATCTAGCTTATCTGAAATCTTGGAATGATAGAAATCTCTTTTGGAGGGGCCTGCCCCTATTCTGGTGGTACAGAGTTGTTCAGGGGGAAGCCTGTGAACACCTTCATGAGAATTCATGAGTGAGCAGCAAAATGTGATCAAAAGCACAATGTAACATGATGCCATTAAGGAAAAATAACCCTAACACTTTATGTAAAATGGTGGTCTTTCAGTTGGCCATTACTGATGGAGAGAGATGAAGGCTCCAGTGGTAAATATCATGAACATTTCTGCCCAATGCTTATCAGAAACCCCAAAGTACTGGCAGGATTAGGGGAGCAGTAGGGGACACCTCTCAGTGCTGCTGGAAAAATCCCTGGCTGGCCCACACCTTAAATCCTGTCCTCTGCATCTCACACAGAATAAAGTAGAATGGAAAGACGCTCAGGAAAAGGCAACAAGGCTGATCAGGAGTTTAGTTCTTATAGGGGGAACAAGTTGGAGAGCTTTGTTTCTCTGTGGTGAAGTCTATAAAAATCTGGGTGGGGAAAAAATAATGAGTTGGAATCAGATGGTTACTCACGTTTATACATATTCAAGGGAACTTGCAATATGTTAATGAAAAAGAAATCCACTGGATTATAAATACACAGCAATCACGTGCAATGCTGGAGGGTGATGAGCTGAAAACAGTTGGAGGTGCAGCCATTTTGTGTTCTTACATGAGATATACATTATGGCAAAAATTTAGAGGAAACTGATTCTTTGACTAGATACGGTTGTGCTTGTGTATGAAGAACACGTCTGTGGTGGTTTGATGGTTTATGGTTCACGAGGGATCTGGTAGCAAAAACCCAAGTTTGTGCCTCAGCCCACTTAAGATCCCAAAAAGAATTCTTATAAGGTCTCAAAGTTGTCAAGCTAAATTAAGTTCCTCTGGTAGATCCAGGTTGTTTATGTTGCAGTCTATGCTTGTAAATTCACAAAGATCATACTAAAAAACTACTATGCCTTTTTCTAGGAAGTGTTTTCTTAGGGAATAATCCCATTCTTGAATCCTTGCTGGGATATGTGCAAGGAAAGCACGTACTGAAGATAAAATCTCCCGTGTGTATCCTGTAGTCACTCACACAATCTTTTTCAGCAAGATATAAAAAAAAAGATTTGACTGAGGCTAATCCAGTGCTTTGTGGGCTGCAAGGGTAGAAGAGATACTAAGAGACTGAGACTTGGGCCTGTTCCAAGTGATTACAGAGGTGTCACAATTTACATTGGCTTCATGGGACAAACTGTGGTGCAATGGGACACATTCTTTCCTTCAGATGTGCATGACCTTCTCAGTGGGCAACCTGCGAGGACAGGACTTTGCCTTTGTGAAAAGGTTACACACCAAAGGGCAGGGGATGCCCTATTGTAAACACTTTGGATTTGCAGAAAGTATAAATCAGGTCTGAAAGTGGCCCATGGGATGCAGCAGCCTTCTCTCTCCCCATTACTCCAAATTTCAGAGAAGGTTTGAGGCTACTGGGAAATTTTGAAAAGGATTGCCTGATTAGAGTTGAAATCCCCCCCTCAGCACTATCCCTGCTTAAAATTCCAAGCTATCAAACAGCTACTTCCTCACAGATTATTGGCCTTTCATGTTGCTCAAGTGCAGCCTTTCATCACATCCATATGTTCTGATCACTTTCTGGCAATTTTTCTTATTGTAAATGGAGCTCATTCAACCACAGTTTATATAACCACTGTCCAGATAATACCATCCTAATAACCACTTTCCCCAGAGAAACACAATTATGTCTCCTTCCCCATTTCTGCCAATTGCATTTGAGTTTGCCACAGAGCCAAACATGGCCCAACTATTGTACGAGTGAAGATGGGTGGGAGCCACAAAATCCTGAATTGGAAAATTCCCGGTTTCTGGGAAAGAGCTTTGGTTTACTTCTTTCTGCTGCAGGGGTTACCACTGAATGAGTTGGATAGAAGAACTGTTCTGTATTTTCAGACATTTTTCGAAAGCTTTGTCCTAGTTTGGGCCAGGATAAAAGTGATTTTCTGTCTTGTACATTTGCTTTCAGCTAAGTCTCTTGTAAGGAGCTGCACTTGCTGAAATTAACAGCAAGTTTCTCAGACAGTGTCTGCTTCTGGGACTGATAACACTCAATGTTTATAGTTACTGCTAGAGACTGGTGTGCAGAACCAAGAACACTGCTCAGCTCTGAGCAACATTTTACCCTCCAGAAGGAGTAAAGAAGTCCTACCTGCAGCCTTTCTTTGGGCAGGAACAAACAAGATAGATGCCAGAATTGACCAAACAGAGTATCCCATCCCATACACCTCATACTCAGTATAAATTTGAGGGATCACAAGGGTCAAACCAGCTTCCTGTCCTTCTTGCCCTTCCTGCTTCCCCTTCTTTGCCTGTTCCCTGTTTGCTTCAGCATCCTGGGAGGATTCCATCCATTCCTCTGCCTGTGGTCCTGATCCATGCCAGCCTGAATCCGTGTGTTCCTGCCTCCAGTTCCCAACTGCTGCTGACTCCAGGAGTCCAGCCTGGACTTTCCCAGGGCTGCCCTGCAGCCTCGGTGGTGACACGAGAGTTACTGGGGGAAAGAGGGGAAGGAATGTGGGATCAATTTTCCTGTATATTTGTATATATTTAGTAATTTTTCCTATTTATCATTAGTGTTTCATTGAAGCTGTGTAGTTTAGTTTCCACCCCATAAGTCTCTCTCCCTTATTCTCTCTCCTTCCTTTATCAGGGAGGGGAGGGGATTAATAGAGAGCATCTGGCATTTGGTTTGATTGCTGGGCCAGAGTTAAACCCTGACAAGCTTGCAGAGATATGATTTCAAGAAGTTTGTGGAAAATTAGCAGGTCTGTGTTTAAATGGGATTACAAACAGGGAATTTACCTAAAATCTTGCCTGATGGAGTGTTGTTTGCAAACAATTGCATAGGCCATGGGCTCACTTTTGCCATAAGTATGTGTTGTTCCCTTTTAGGATGAAGAGTAATGGTTTTAAACTGAAAGAGGGGAGATTTAGATGAGATATTAGAAAGAAATTCTTCACTATGAAGGTGGTGAGACACTGGCACAAATTGCCCCGAGATGCCCCATCCCTGGAAATGTTGAAGGCCAGATTGGATAGGGTTTGGAGCAACCTGGTCTAGTGGAGGGGTGTCCCTGCCCATGGCAGGGGGTTGGAACTAAATGATCTTGAAGGTCTCTTGCAATCCAGACCAGTCTGCGATGCTAAGATGATTGTGGTACATTTAAGCTGGTTCAGACGCCTGCAACCTGGGGACCCAGAGCAGATGGAGTACTGGGAAACAAGGGAGTGGTTATCACAAGGGCATTGATACCAGCTGGTGGGCAGTAACAAGTTGTGTAGGCAGACTTACTAGCAGCAGGTTACATTGGTTTGTTGCACTGACAAAATTCTGCTAAATTCTGTGGTATTTGAAGTGCTGGGTTCCCAAAATGTGCCTCCAACACCAGGTCAGCTGGAGTGAGGAATGGTACCAGGTATGGTGCAGCTAGCAGCTGCCTTCTACACGGACTGAGCCCCAAGGCTAATGTGTGTGCTGAGTAAAGCCCTCCTCCCTTCTCAGGGGCTTTGTGTGAACAATTTGGGTGACTGTGTGCATCTGAACTCTTGTCCTGAGCCTGGCACAGAAAAGAGCAAGAATATCCTTGTTACTGCTTTCTTACAGGCTTCCCTGAGCTTTGCAGCATGGGGGGAGCTCAGATGCCAAATGAGCTTCACATCTCTGAGCTGAAACTTCAGTATCATCTCTCTCCACCTCCCCATCCGGTGCTAGGTGGGACCAGCAAAGGGTAGGACAAGATGATCTCCTGTGGGTAGATGACAAACTGAACAGTCTGGGAAACCAGAGACATTTTGAAAGGCTTTCACCAAGCTTTTCAGATGCCTGCATGTTTAGGCATGTGCCAGAAAGCTTAATGCAGGGGCCATGTTTTCGTGGTGTTTTCTAAAAATATGTTACTTCTTTTAATGCATTTGAAGTGGAGAGTCTGACATTGTTTGGTAGGCAGAATTACTAGGCTGCAGTTTGACTGCTTCAAAAGGAGTGAAATACTCCCAGGGCTGCTGCTTCTGCAACCCAGGTGATCTTAGGTCACCCAGAAGCCAGTTATAATTAGTTAAATATCAAAGCGGGTGCAGCTTTAATTCTGCAACTTCTAGAATCAGCTAGAAAAATGGAAGGAAGAGGGACAGAAAAGTTTGAGCTAGGATGGTGCCTTCCCATAGGCAGTGATGAGTAAGTTAATACAGTTTTAATGTAATTCTTACACAAGTACATTTGACTGCTTTTAAGATAAGCATTGGTGGCCTTGTATCTGCTTACAAAAGGTGATATAGATGTATTCTAAGAACAGCCAGAGGAACGTGCACATGTGTAGATGTGTGTAGTTGTGAACATTCAGAAAGTGAACTCTGTCTCAGGCGGATCCTGATGTATTTAGAGTTTATTTTGGTTTTACATAAACAAGAAAAATTGTGCATTTTTTCCCCCTTCACAAATAACTAAGTACACAGCTTAGAAATATTCTAGTAAGAAACCTGATGACAAAATGCAAAGGCATACTCTCAGATCAAGCAGAACAGAAGGAAAACGGTGGGGGGGACCCAAAGTGTCTTTCAAATGCCTTCATGTGAATCAGACAGACAGCTAATTGTTCTTCTGTCTTTTTCTGGTGGGAATAACATCATTTGTTGCCCTTTGTGGGGAAAACTCCAGCCCCTCTGCAGACAGTGCAAGTTGTCCATGCTAGGAGAGCAGAGGTGGCTCCTGTTAGCTGGAAGCAGGTTGACAAGAAGCAGCTTCTTGGCTCAAATGGGATGCATGGCCCAAGGCTTCCTGCTCTGCCAGGGCACCGAGTGTATAACATGGACTGACAGCTTGGCTGGAAGAAGCATGATGTGGCAGAGGTTTCCCATGAGGCAATGAAAACTCAAAAGGAATCAGTTGTTGGTATCTCCAGTAGCCTTTGCTCATCATGAGAACTCGCTCTTCCATTGCTTTTCCTTGTGTTTCTTTCCCAGCAGTTTGTTAGCTGTAAAAATCTCAAGGACTGAGCCTCACGGGTAAGTTTTGGGCTGGGAATATATTGTGCTACATGCCACGTGCAGGCCCCCAAAACGACCATTACTGCTTACAATAAGTGGACAATTGGGAAATTACATAACTGGATAAATGCACCTGAAAACTGTGGAAAATTAATCACCTCTTGACTGCATTAGGTGACTGCAGGAAGTTTGCAAACTTAGCAATGAATTTCAATGTAAAATTCTTTTATATTTTTAATATTCTGTGGGGGTTTGGCTGATGCTGCAAACATGATGCAAAGAAACATGATATATGACATACCCAGTGGTCCAGAATATATTGACATGTCTCTGCCAAGCACTGCCAACATAGCAGGGATGTTTGCAAGGAAAGTCTGTATGGGAAAATCACTGCTGGCTCAGTGGTGTTAAGTGTTAATGCCATGTCCTGTGACATTGGATCACAGCTTTCAGTGCTTCCAAACTGCCCAAATCTGCTTTGATTTTTTTGCTTTGATTGCCAGAGATGCCTCTATGAAGAGAAATCAAGCCTGTGGCTTCTTCTTGGCCCAGGTGGGCACTCAAAACTGGAGGTAGTGCTCTGATGTCACTGACACAAGGCCGGGTGAATCAGTGTCACATTACCCTTCATCTTGCTGGAGTCACTCTGGGCTAGTGTGGGTGGGTGACAGAGAGCCCTGGGTTTGGCTAAATGATCAGTGAGGCCTTTGTGCCTTATTGCAAAGCTTTAAATGCCTCTGTGGGTCTTTCAGTGAATAAAAATCTGGCAGGAATTAGCCCCGAATGACTAATAGCAGCTGGCTCAGACAAAGGAGTCAGCAGCACTCAGGCTCTCAGAGAAAACAGTAGCAGATTTTCAGCCCAGAAAAAAAAAAAAAAAAAAAAAAAAGAAGGAAGAAGAACCATAGGGCTCGAAGGAGCAGTCTGGCAGAGAAAATATATCCTAAACAACAAATAATTTAAACAGGCATGCTGATTTTGCTGATTCTTTTGTGTCAGTGCCATTTATCTATTTATTTATTTATTTATAAGGAAGGGATTTGCAGAATAATGGCTGAGCTGTAGAAGCTCCCAAATTCTAGAAGACTGATTTTTCTACTGCAAAAGTTGCTCACAGCAGTGGATCCCACCTGTGGATCAGACATCAGCTGAAGAGCATTTGGATAGTAGGAACAGGATCTGACCTGCTGTTAGCTGGCTGCAGCATGGCAGTGTGAGTGTCACATTAACACTGAGTAGAAGCTCACTCCTGGTTAGCAGATAACTTAATGCACAACTTGGGAAACCTTCAGATGGCATTGTTCACAGGGCTGCCCTTATTTTTGTTTTTAAAAAAAATTAGTGACAATTTCTGAGACTTGATATCGGTGGACAAACTCCCACTGGTCAGGGCTTTGCTTACCCAGGTGATGTGAGAATAGCCACAGATCAGCACGGTGACCCTCTGAGATCAAGCAGAAGATGCTGTGGAGCATTTCCCAATCATCTCAAGAGGTGTCAGAATCTCTTCTGTACACACAGTTCTCCATGGCAGAAAAGGTGTGTCTGGACCTCCTCCAGGCATCCCCAAGCTTTAGTTGTAACTTACCAACTTCAGGTGCTGCTAACAGTGAACACAACAGCCCTGCAACTGCCTGGATGGGGTTTAACCTTGATTTACCCTTTATTTTGTAAAGTTTACCCCTTATTCAGAGTACAGTACCCTGAGTGTAATACCTCCAATCAATCCTGTTTAAGACAGACACCTCTTCCCAGCCCAGCTCTGGCTGTAAGAGAAATTGGGTGATGATGAAGCCTACTGTTTGTTCAGCCTTGTTTGGAATTTACAGCGCTTTGTAAATGATTTATTGCAATCATAAATAATTGATACGTCTGCAAATGGATTCCTGTCAGCAATACGTTAAGACCCAGACCTTCATTTCAGCCTCATGGTGGCAATATGAATTTAATGGGGAAACTGGCCTGGTTGCTTTAGGTTCTTATTTATATCTTCAAATGTACTGCTTATGTACCTGGTGGTGGTTATTGCTTCTGTAAAAGAAAACTGCCCAGACCCTTCAGGTGCAGGAGCTGTGGCCTGCTTTGTGGGAGACTGATGCAAGGAATTGCAGTGTGGTCTTTCTCTTATTCCATTAGTCAGAAAAGTGGAGTCTTCCTGAGAAAATGGCATCCCCAGAAGGTCTTGACTGATGGTGGTAGACATAAACAGGTGAAAACGTCAATGCAGATCTTTGCCTGTCACTCTTCACTTCCCTTCCACTTGAGATGGAGACTCCTTGGCTTGTCTTTTTTCATCAAGATTTCTCCTAGAGACCATGTAATTTCCTACTTGTATTCCTCTATGGCCATATCTCATGGTAAGGAGACAGGAGAAGCATCTTCTACCATGAAGAACAGTTTTTAGGCTTTTCATTACATTTTCCCTCTCTTTCTTCCTGACATGCTGTGAAAGCTTCTGGATGAGGTTTTTTGTCTTGCAGGACTGTAACCATTGCCCTGTCAGAGTCTGTTCCTATCTCTTTCCTTCAGTGGCAGCAGCTCTTTTATTGACAGGCACTATGTGCTCTCTGCCTGTGTGAAATGGGGACCTTTTGGGATTGTGGAGAAACTGGTTGTCCCCTGGTCACAGTTGCTTCCACCAGGGAATTCATCAGTGTGGAAAGCACCACCATGGAAAATGTGGGGATGTTCCACCCATTCAGTAACAGGCATTTGTCTGGGAACTCACCACCACCACCACATGAACTGACAGCAAAGGAGGAATTCAAGGGAGGAAGGGTACAGGAGTCACAGATCTGCTGGGCAAGTTGGCCATATCTACATTCACAAGTCCTTCCACCCTCATCAGAGTTTTGATCTCAGCTGTGCCAGTACGTGTAGTCTTGTGAAGCCCATTGCTTATGTATTTTTGAAGTAAGGATAAAAAGCTTATATGGATTTTTAAATAGATACAATAGAAAAATAATTCACCTTGTCTTTTAGAGTCAGTAATCCCAAACAGCCAGAGGTCAGGCGTTTCATCTAGTGCCTGATTACTATTTTCAGTCACCTCATTAAGTGACTGGTTTCACAGTGACTGCACCATCTTATCTCTGAGGGGATTAGCACATGGAATTCAGAGTAATTGAGACCTTACAATCATTCTGTCAGCAGTATCAACAGAAAGGAGGAAAAACTGTTATTTTTTTAAACAAGATACTTCAAGGGAAGGAATTGCCTTCCAAAAATAGAAGCCAATGCTTTCATAAGTCACTTGTGATTTTAAGGTGTCGCTGTTGTTTGATACATGGCTTGGTACATCTTAAGGGTTTAAGAGAAGTGATGTCTGTGTTCACTGTGCTGTTTATTGAATCATGTATACGGACTGATGAACAGCACAGTGGGAATATATTTCAATTTTTTATTATAAAGACTGAATTGGGAAGGTAGGATGTCTTTTCTAGGGATGACCCTCTAACATGCCCATGGATGAGTAAGCCTGACCCTGTAAGATAGCCCTATACCATTTCTGGAGTTGCCAGAAACAAGGTGAGACAGGCTTGGTGTTCCAGATGGCTATTTTGCTTTCCTCTTATAAATACTTCTCAATTTTTTTAATTCTTTTTGCTTGTCACTCAGAGCAAAGCCCCTTTCAGGCTTGCAGTGAGAATAGATTGGCTGAGATTTGTCTGCTGAGGATGGTTCTCCAGACCTTTAACTATCTTTTTCCTTGCAGTAATTTTCTGTCTGATCAAGATCCAGTTTTCATTATTTTCTGGCACATGTGATGTGCTGGTGGGTTCTGTCTTTATTGCAAAGCTGTCTTTGGTCCCACTAGGCAGACTGAGACATGGTGATGTGCTGCTAAGGTCTTGGGGTGTGTTCATGTGAATGGCAGATGGAAACAGCCAGTGTTTTAGGGGCCAATAAAGATGACATGGCTGCAGGGCCCTCTGGAAACCCTTCAAAAGGCCAGAGGAGTCAAAGGGAATTCAGCGTGTTTCCCAAAGCCAAGCTGCAACACAAGAGAGAGAAAACTCCTCTGCTAATTCAAGTAGGAGGGAAGCAGGATGTTTGATGCCCTTGCCAGGCATGCAGCAGCCTTGCCTTTGTGCTTCACTGCTTGTTGTGGTGGGCTTTCTGCTTCCAGAGATAGGTGAGCACATGGATCCCCCTGGGTTCTAGGTGCTTGTCCATGTGTGCTTTGCTCCCCCTCTGCAGCCAAAACTGAACCATGCCCATTCCCACAGGCAGCTCTGGGGTCAGAGTCAGGAGTGAACATGTAGCAAAGCTGTGACAGAGGCATCCCAAGCAGGGCTGGTGGCTCAGTGACAGCAGCTCAGAGCCACTGTGCTGGCGATAGCTTGGTGACACTTCTGCAGGCTGGCGGTGACCATTGTGCCTGAGTGAGCCACCTGAAGAGTAATGGGAGTTAATTGCTCTTTGGAGCAGAGGAGAGACAAGGAGGATGGGTGGGTTGGTTTTTCCTTTGTTTTATTTTGGGCTTTTTTTTTTTTTTTTTTTTTTAATACAGTGGGATTCCTTTAAAAAAACCCTTTATGAGGTGAGGTTGCAGGGAGAGAGGGAGTGGAAATGGATATGTTCCTTTATGGAGTAGGATGAAGGAGCTGTAGAGAGCAAAGGGGCTTCTTTGATGCATTTGTAAATGTTTCTGTGGATTACAAGATGGGTGGTCAGCCAGCACACACAGCCTTGGAAAGAATGGGAAAAGGTGGGTTTGCCCTGCTGAGAATCTGCCCCTCTTCTCCTGTGTTTCACAACCCTCCTGCTGCCCTGTGGCTTCCTGAGCTCACCGCTTGCTGCAGGTAGCACATCATAGCTGCTGGTTCCATGCTGCTGTGGGGATCAGAGCCAGTGTGAAGTCTGGGGGAATACAAAGAGACATCTGGGGTCTTCCCAAGGAAATAAAAAGAGACATCTGCCCTCTGGAAGAGGGTAGATTTAAATTAGACATTAGGAAGAAATTCTTCACTATGAAGGTGGTTAGTGCCTGGAACAGGTTGCCCAGAGAAGCTGTGGTTGCCCCATCCCTGGAGGTGTCCAAGGACATGTTGGATGGGGCTTGGAGCAACCTGGTCTAGTGGGAGGTGTCCCTGCCCATACAGGGGGTTTGGTACAAAATGATCTTTAAAGCCCCTTCCAACCCAAACTGTTCAGTGATTCTATGATCTTGGCTGCTTTCTCCCCCAGCAAGCATCCTAGCAATGAATGAAGGTCAGCAATGGTTTTCCCTTCTCCTTTCCTGTTCCTTTTTGCCTTGGCAAATCCAATTTGTTTTTTCATTTTTCATTCTTGGCAGTGCATTTGAAGTGCTAACTGGTGCCATGGGAAATGAGCTGTGGTGGAAGCCCTCTGGGACCCGGGGCTGTGCAGACACTGATGGATTGTGCAAGTCAGGAGAGTACAGGATCTGCTCTCTTCATATTTAAAGGTACCATAAAACACACTGCCCGAGATGAACACACCCACAGAGGTTTCTTGTTGGAGTTATGTTCATCTATATTGCAAATATTCATGGTTCCTTGGGTTCTAAAACTCTTGCAATTTCCCTTATTTAAGAGAAGGGTAAAGAAATTTCAGTATCTGTGTTTAAACATGTGTTCTAAAACCAGTTGTTTCCAACACAGCACTGCATTTGACTTTATCTGCTTGCTTCTAGGTTGTGTTTGCAACGTGTTGTTTTCTGCTTTGTTTATTATTGTCTATCAAATTAGCCTCTTCTTTTTCTACCTACCCAGTTAATGAGCTTGTATGACAGTCTTTTATAGTCTGTTAAACACTACTTTTGAAGCAAGCTAAGACAATGACATGGGTAATTAGACCTCCCACTGCAGGATATAAGATGATTGGCAGCAGACTCAGGGTAACTTTATTCCCTCCCCACCTCCTCTCTCCTTGGCCAGCATGAAGAATGTCACCTTCCTCTGGTACATTGGGCTTTATGAGACAGACAAGGGTTAACAGGACCTAACACACTCCCTTGGTCTGTCCCAGTGTGCCAGACTTCATAAGTGAAGGTCTGGATGTCTAATCAGACCTCAGTTCCTTGAAATCTCAGTCTGATTCCTGGCAAGGGGATGGTTCTACCTGGAGGGAGTCCCACACACATTACTGCCAAGAAACACCTTGGACAGACCCTTGAAATTAACAGGTGACTCTTCCCATGTGAAGATTTAAAGTCATTATGGAATCTGTAGTATTTAAAACAGTTGTCTTGGCCAAAACTCATGTTCTTTCCAGATAGCTCTTCACCTTCCTTTCCTCATCTGACACTTGCTGGGCTGCACAGACATGCAGTCACTGACATGCACCAGAAACAGCCATGCATGGATTAGGGAGCAGAACAGAGAGATTACAGTGATGAGAATTTGTGGAAAAATCTCACCCTGGAACTTCTATTTTCTATCTGCTTTGGCTCTGAAATGAGAAAGAGGAGCTAACAGTTTAAAAATATTGCTTAGGAAATCAGTAGAGATTAATTCCTATCCCACAAAAGATGGAATTGCAGCATAATAAAACAGCAAGCAGATTGTTAGCTGTTAGAGATGTGAAAAGTTACCTGCTGGGGAAAGTGATAAATTTCTTTTCTTGCACATCTGCATGCTTTCCTCTCACCTCCTCTGCCTTACTTCCTCAGAGTGTTAAGACTATTTAAGGGCACTTTCTGTGACCCCAGGATGTCACTGACCCTGGCTGGCATGAGCTGATGAGCACTCTGAGGTGTATGTGGCAATGGCTTGTTTTTGCAGAGTTCAGAATAACACCACTGTGATTAGGGGGTACCTGTATCAAGCAGGTACTATCTATAGCATCAGTTAATTTTCAAAGCAAAGAGAAAAGCAATTAAAAACCCCCAAACCTCAAGGGAAAGATAAACTGTAGATAAGTGTATAGTTTCTATTCTGAACAATAGATCAGAGACCCACAGTAACAACTACATCAGCATTTATTACATCTCTGATCCAAAAGCTGTCTGATAAATTCTTGCTAATTTCCAGACTTGGTTTAGAAGGAAGCAGCAATCTCTTCTGAACCTCTTTTATATGCCCGTTTTTATTGTTGAGCTATAAAGTATTTTTAAATTTTATTATTTGCCTTTTAATGTCCACCAGCTTTATGCCTTTGATCATCCATTAACTATCAGCTCAGTCTGAAACACAACAGCCCAGCTCTGTTAGCACTGAAAGGCAGTACCAGGCACCAGCTGATGGGCACTCTTACACTTGCATGACAGAAAGTGCCCTGGTCAGCAGGTCCTCTGCAGGACTGGACAACAGGCATTCCACAGCAAAGATGTTCAGGTCCTCTTTTCAGACATATTGGCTAGAGATGGAATTTATACAGCCTGAGGTGTAATGTGTGTTCCTTTGTAACTGAATTTTGCCCCAGCTGAAGCTGCTAGACACTGCAGAAAGAGCTCAATAATATTTTCTAATAAAAATAACTGCTGTTTTATCTTGTCATTTTTTTTTATTGCAAGTTCTTGCAGTAAGTATTTTTAAACCATATTCTGCTTTATTTTCAAGAGTTGGTTGTTAATTTTGGTTATCAAAGCTTTTAATGTGTTTTATTAAATTATTTGGCTTTTCACAGTTATATGCTCTACACCCTTGTATTAGTACTGTGAGTTGAGTCAACAATTCTTACTGAATGCTGTGGTTTTATTGTGAATTTCGCACATTAGTCACCCAATTCCAGAGCCAAGTGACTTTCAGTGTTGCAGCACAAGTGACAAAATCCCCAAAGCCCTCAGAGACTCCCAGTCTAGGGAAGCCCATCTCCCTGTTTTTTTCTGATTTCATATGGGAAACCCCACCAACACTCCCAGTCTTAGGAGCGACCAAGGACACAGTTCCCTAGGAGCAGGAGTGCCAGCTCCCCAGAAACACTGGCTAGCTCTTGGGCAAGGGCAGGGATTTGGCTGGCTAACAGTGCCCTCAAGAGTGGGAAATCCAGGGACAAACATTGTCCTCCACTGAAGCAAATAAGCAGGTTAAGCAGGGCTAACATCTTAAAACAAGCAAAACAAGACGCTCTCCTCCCCCCACTCCCACAGTCACCAAGTATTTTCACAGAGGTTTCTTAAACACTAGTAGAAAAATAGAATAAAAAGAATGAGCCCTTTAAAGGACTCTGTTAAGGGCTCAGAGACTGAGCTATATCCCAGGAGAGGGAGCTGTCTACAAGAGCTTCAAAGCCTGCTGGAAAGCACACATACCCAAGAACACACTTGTTATGGCTCCGGGAAGCTCTGCACTGATGATGCTGAAAGATGAGGGTGAAGTCAGGATAGGCAAAGTTTCTCTCCCTTTCTCCCCTCACTCTTACATTTCCACACTGAAACCTGGACTTTTACATCTCCAGCAGCCCAGTGAACTTTTTTCAATGCAGAAAATATGGTAGAGCAAGTGATACTGTGTGCAAGAGGAAAATCACACACAACCCCTCGGTGGGCACTGTTGAGGGCCTGATGCACATGACCGTGCTCTCACTGAGCAGTGAAGAAGAGTTTGATATTAAATTTCAATAATGTCTTAGGGGGAGCTCGGGAGCCACCATTGATGAAAAAGCTCTAAAGACATGTAACCTGATTAACCCTACATATCTCTCATGCAATCTGCTGAACTGCAAATGCCATAAGTGTTTTTCACGCTGCGCCCCCTTTGTATCAGAGTTCACGTGGCTGCTTTGGACCGAGGGCTCTGTGGTGCTGGGGGTGCAGAGTAAGTTAGCACAAGTCTCCACCTTGTGGCTACAAGTACAGGGAGAAGCACATGATAGTTTTCTTCAGCTGTATATAAAATAGATGTTATATATTAGAAAATCAGAGCCATGGATGTCATAAAGATGGTATCACTTTGCACATGATGGAGATTGTGGGAGTCCTGGGAAAGCAGCCCTCAGAAAGCAAGGGCAGTATTTTTGAAGTGCAGAGCAAGAATATGCATAACATTTTGTACTGGTAGCTATTCCAGAGGGTTGCATTTCTGATACTGACACCCTCCCCATGGACATCCCAACAAAAACTCCTGGAGAAAATGGGATGTCATAGATTAAGAGTTAATAAAACAAAGAAATAATCAGAGGGAGGACCTGGACTCAGTTAAATCAAATATAATCACCCCAAGACTTCACCAATAAAGAGCAGATACTCAACTTTCTATTTAGGTATCAGCCCTCTTTGAGGGCTAACCCTAACTTTAACCATAACCCTGAACTAACCCTAATCCTAACCCTAACCCTAAACCACACCTAACCCTAAACCTAACCAGAAACTTAACCCTAACCCTAGTCTTTGAGAGCTAACCCTAACCCTAAACTAATCTGAACCCTAACCCAAAACCATAACCCTATCCCAAAACCGAACCATGTTCCTAACCCTAACCCTAAACTAATCCTAATCTTTACTATTACCCTAGCCCCAACACCTCGGTGTTCACCAGCACACAGAAGGTGCTGGAGATGCAGGCCTGCAGGATGCTGCTCACCTTCTCCTGCAGAAGCAGGGACAGGGAGATGCTCTGGGGAGGCGGCAAGGAGGAGGCAGACAGACCCCAGGCTTGGAGAAAGTGCTGCAGACTGGTGATGTCTAGGCTGAGGCAAAACCCGAAGCCATGTGCCTGCCCAGCTCAGGCCTGATGGTGCCTCCTTCCCCCTGCCAGGGAGATGACCAAAACAGCCACATCTGTGTGCAGCACCATCTTCTGTTGTCTGGAAGAGCTCCTCGCTGTGGAGGACCCTGCCTGGGAGATGGTGGCCACACTCTTCTACGCCAAGGTGAGCCTGATGGCACTGTTCCCTCTGCCCCTCGGCTCCCCCGTGCCCAGTGCTGTGGGGGCAGCTGGGCCGGTGAGTGGGCTCCGCTTGGTGCCGTGGAAGAACAGGCGAGCAGCCCGTCTGGGGTGGGACATGGGGGCTCTCCACAGTCCCTGCCACCTCCAGATGGGCTTGGTCTAACCCTGGCATCCTTGCCCTGAGATGGTGGCCGGAGCCAGCTCCCACTGCCTGTGTTTCAGGTGCTGGGCTACCCCCAGCTCTTTGAAGAGGCAGAGAACATCATGGATGTCCTCCCCACACATCTGCAGAGCCAGTGCCCAGGGATGCCCAGCCTGCTGCTCCAGGGCGTCCTCAAGCTCACCAAAAAGCCTGACTTGGTGAGCAGGAGACAGACAGGGGGGAAACACCGTGGCAGTGGCTGCTGAAGGGATGGGCTCACCCCCCAGGACCAGCGGCCTGGGCGGGCCAAGGGAGCCGCAACTGCTTGGCTTTCTCTGTCGCTCTGCTCACACGGCCGCTCTGCTCTGAGGAAATGTTCGTGCCCAGAGCTGCCCTTCCTGCTGGCGACACATAAGGGATGAGGCAGTTACGAGACTCAGAGTCCTCGCTGAGTGCCAGCACCTCCTCCATGCCCTCTGCAGGGAGAACCTTTGCCTTTGCAGCTCAGACCTCAACTTGGTCCAGACGGCTCCGAGGATGTGCAGTGTCTGAGCCGACTGGGAGGAGGTTGAGGTTGGTCTTTGCGCCATGAAGAACTGTGGGGACAAAGCAGCAGAGATGGAAGACCAAGGGCAGCAGCTGTCCCACACCTTCTTCCTCATGGTCTTACTCTATTTGGTACCTGCCAGGAGGATCATCCTTGTTTGGAAGAGGAGGATGGAGAACTCCTGCACGGTGTGTGACTCCTGCAGGAGGAGGGCAGGAGGAGCTGAGCCCCAAGGCCATGGTGAGCAAGGGGCTGATGTGGAGAGGAAGATTCCCAGGGCAGCCACAGACACCCCTGCTCCAAAAGTAAGTGATCTGTGTAGTGAAATGAGGCAACCAGGTGCCACTAATTGCCAGGTAGTGGGCATGAGCTTGTATTAAGCCCACCTGTGCCTGATTAGGGCGGGCCACTACTGCGCATGAGCAGGACTGGGGGGGGGGCCAATAAAAGGTGAGGCTTGAAGGGCAGGCTGAGGTCACTTCAGACCAAGTCAGTACAGAGGCTGGTTGCTTTTGGAGCAATAGCACCGATCCAGGCTGGTCAACCCTGAGGGCAATAGACTCAGAGCGCTATTCGTGAGTTTCTGCTGGAACACGTGGTTGGACCTTGGAGCGTTGTACCCTAAAAGAGGTTCGTCTTGACACAGGTCTGAGTAATCTTTGAGGGCTAACCCTAACCCCAACCCTAAACGCTAATCCTATCTTTTAGCCTAAACATAATCCTTACCCTAAACCCTAACCCAAACGCTAAACTTAACCCTAACCCTCATCTTTGGGGGCTAACTGTAACCCTAAAATAATCTTAACCCTAAACCATAACCCTAACACTAAGCTAGCCCTAACCCTAAACCTAACCCTAACACTCACCCTAAGCCTTACCCTAACCGTAACCCTAAACTAATGCTAATCCTTATCGTTGCCCTAAGCCTAAACCTAACCAGAGCATTGGTTACTTAATACAGACTTAATACAACCTTGTAGCCAGGTCTCTAGGAGACAGAGTATATGCCTAGAGAACATATTTTTTTCCTCTCACTGTGCTGCTAATAATCATGGCAAATGGAGAAGCAATTGGAAATTTTTTGGGTTGTTATGGCATCATCCGTGGTGGCTTTTTTATACCTCCTTAAAAAAAAACAAAACCCACTGGATTATAAGGACAGTAAAAGGCGATGTGGTAGATGACAGGAGCGTCTCTCTTGTGGCAGGGTACTTTGTCCCCCGAGGTGTGTCCATATGCCCAGGAGAATAAGGCAAACTATTGAGGCTTGCTACTTATCTCTGCGTGTCTCGTGACCATTTGTAAGTGGAATTACTGGTGCTTCTGATAGCAATCTGAAGCTCTGTATTACTAAGGGTGTGGCAGGATGGGAGCTCCAATTTTTGGGGATGCATTTTTACTGCCAGTTGAAGTTTAGAAAGCAGTGTGTGCTCTCCAAAGCAGTTACTTCTATAGATAATGACCAGGTCTCACCCAGCTGAAACCTCCCCTTGCCTTAGCAACAGCCTTCCCCTCCTGGGAAATGATGGATTAAGTAATCTGTGTTGTGGTGCTGCTGGCTGTAAGGTTGTAAATTGCATGCATGTGCTTCCAGAAATAGAAGATCCCACGTCGGTTTTTAAAGAACTGCCGCAACGGCAGCGCTGATAAATGCCCTCTCTCAGGGGTGTGTGCTGAACCAAAGGCTGCTCTCAGACAGGGCCATGCATCAGGGGGTGAGGAGCACACGCCTCTGACAGCAGACGCTTCCCTTTAAGGGCTGCTGAGCTGAGTGAAATATTTCTGCCCAAGGTGTGTTGGGGTAGTTTGTCATGTTACTGTAGGTGAACTATTGTCGAGGTGATTGCAGGCAGATGTGAACCATTTAGATATAAAATGAGAATGAAGCAAATCACAGAAACAAAGCCTTTCTGTTTCACGAGGATGCCTCTGTCCTGCAGACCTGGTCATCGCTGTGGATCAGGTCTCTAGCTGATGCAGTTGCCCATCTATTTTGTTGGCTTCATGCAGGTGATGTGAGTGTGTACCAGTCAAGACCCAAGGTCAGATACTCACTTCAGCAGAGCATCAGAACTGGCAACGCAAGAGCAGCAAGCTCAGTTTCATGATCCTCCGCAGTGACTTAGTGGGACCACAGCCACAGCTGCCTGCCAAGGAGCAGGCTGTGGCTCTGAACCTGTGCCTTGTGCTGACTGCTGGCTCTCTCTTGCAGTGAAAGTGTTTGCGATCTCCTTCTCATTGCCATCCAACTAACTGGTGCCATACTCTCTACTTGTAACAGCACAGTGGTGAGGATTTCAGTGACCTTCAAAGGCTTGTTGATTTTGTTTCACAATTCTGGTTAGAGCAAAGTCTTGCATGCTGTTGTTTGATGCCATGAAGAGAACAAAATACTGACTTATGCCCAAAGGGAAAGCATGAAGCTTGCATTGTTCTGTGAGTCTGGCTCCTGAGATGGACAGCTGGCTGAAGGCTGCCTTGCAGTACCCTGTTCATCCTATGGAAATGCTCTCTCTTGGAAATGAGCTGCTCTTCCAGAGTCTCCCATTTGGGTTCCCTGTTCATGGCTGTATCCTGTTTTGTCCCTGTGCTTGGATTCCTGCATGCTAAACACTGTGGATTTCCCACCCCCTCAGAGATCACAGTTTAGCTCAGGCCAAACTCATGTTTTAGAGAGAAGTGAAAGGCAGCAGAAATCAAAAAGTGTATTTCTGAAGTGAGATGTCATTTCTCTCTTCTTGGGTGATGGAACTGTATCTAAGAGCTGCTCACCTCAGCAGAGCCAATCTCCATTTCAGAGCCTGGCAGGAGCCCCAGCATCGGCTCTGATTTTGCTGGAGATGCTATTTTGGTTTGGCTGCATGGCTCTCTGACAGCAAGGGAAAAGGCCCCTCCTGGCATTAATTTCTGAAGAAAGTGCTACAGGGCTCTTCTGAAATGAAAAATAAAGCAGTAGCAAAGAGGATTAGCCCCAGTCTATCTAATGTTCACCCCAAAGTTCTTTGTAGCTGAGCTGCAACTCAGGGAAGAGAGTAAGAGTAGCAGAAGGGATGTAACCCCATACTCCGGGCACTGTGCAACGCTGTTGCTTTTTGGTCAGGGCTTAAGGTTTGATCTCACCTCACCCATGTGGGAAAAGCTCTTCTGGGAAGCAACAGCGCTGTGTGTGAGCCTGAATGATGTCTCCTGCAGGCTGGTTGTCAGAGGGAGAGGCTCTCCCACCCATACCACCCAAGCATGGCCAGAGTCCTCCTGGATGTCATTCCCCTGTGGTAAAGCCAAGCAGCCTCTTAGACGGTGCAAACCCGATCTGTCTTTTGCAATGCAGCCCAGAGGGGGACTAAAAAGTATCCAAAAAATTCACTGTTTGCATCAGTGATTCAAGGTGGGCCATGGCAGCACTTGCAGCCTCCCTGGCTTTGCTCCAGAATCTCTGCTTATTCCAGCCAAGCAGTGGAGAACCTGCCTTAGCACTGCTAGAGGGAGAAGTGACAAAACTGCAATCTAAATGTGGCTCTTTGAAGCTTTCCTGAATGACAGAAAACACCTGACACACTGTGTTGGGGAAGGCTGGCTCTTTCTTTCCTCATGCTGACAGGGGCATTAAAATGTATTTATAGCATCTGGGGATGGATTGCCCTGAGGAATGAACTTCATTCTTAGTCTGCCAGGCACTCCTTTGTGAGTGACAGTGATTTGTCCCCTGTGTGTTCATTCTCCTTCTTGCCCTCTTGCATTCCCCTTGCATTTTACAGAGCTGTATTTGACAGTCTAATTTCATCTAGCTAATAACATTATGTAGTGAAATGAACTCAAATGTCCGTTTATCTCTCCAGTGCTGAACTATTTGGTAAACACTACTCTTCCAGCCTCTCCCGTTGAGTGTCTGCTGTGGTTCAGTTTCTGATCTCGCTTTAAAACAAATATTTTGTTGAGAGAGAGGTGCTCCAATATGACTAAACCAGACAAGTGCTCTATACAGCCAAAGGGGCTCCTTGGTGACAAGTTGCAACAAGTAACTAAACAAAAAGCTAACCTCAATTTGGTTATTTTAATTTTTCAGGTAGGAATCCTGACAGCATATCTCAATACCCCCCACTCATCATGACATCAAAACAAAATGACTGCAGAAATCCCAGCTCTGCCAAAATCAGGGAGAGTGCCAGTGCTGACTTTGACAGGCATCAGACTTTGCCTCTGCAGCTTTTGGTCTTTCCTTTTCAACCTTTATCTGGATCCACAGAGATCTGGGTTGCTCTGCCCAGCTTTTCAGGTAGAGAACTTGGATGCACGTTACAGCCCCCTCTTGGTGGGGGTGATGTGGGGGGGAACTGTGGAAATGCAGAACTTCAGGTGGGTACAGGACACCTGAGACAACTGTCAGCTCTGGTTGCCTAATTAGAGTGATTTTATTAATAAGACTCACCAGGAGGTTTGTAGCTGAGGATATATATTACACACAGGCTATGACTGCATATGGGTTCCAGTCACCCAGAGAAATGACTAATGAGTTTTGTAACAGCTTCTTAAAAAGATTTTGCTCTTGGCCACCAAAATCCCTTGGGGCAATCAGTTCCACTGGGTAAGTCCATGGGGAGAATTTTTCTTTTAGTGGCTCATATTAATATAGCAGGCAGCCACTTCTCCTCAGTACTGTATGATGAAGGAATAAACAAGACCATATGTATCATCAGCAAGTTCTTTATCCTGCTCTTGATCTTCTAAACTTCTATCCTCCTCTTCCTGTTCTGTTTAGGAATCCCATCTGCATCCTCTATTCCTGCAAGGAAGAGTCAAATACAAGTCACTTTTGAGAAAACTTTCCACAGCTGTTTTGAAGCTAATGCTTTGAAAATAATTTCTCTCTCTCTCTCTCTTTTTTTTTTTTTTTTTTTTTCCCCTTCTGGTTCTTTGCTTTTTCCATCATATCACACTGTATGATGAATTTGTTTTGGTAAAATCTTCCCTCAAATTCTTTTTAGCCAAGTGCAATAAAGCACTTTGATGGAAAACTGCATCTTTTACAATGTAACCTTGGCCCTTGGTCTCATCTTTCCCCAGCCATGGCTCAGCCTGGCTTCTGACATTAGCATGGATTTTGATGATGAAATAAATTCTCAACAAAGGGAGGGGGACTGGGGAGGCTGAGTTCAAAGATGGCAGCTTCACAGACCTCATCCTTTCAACAGAGCATGACAAATGATTCTGCTTATTACCTGTTTTGCAGGATATCATAGCACATCCTCTCAAAATGGGAGAAACAGATGTTTTTTCTGCTCTACTCTATTTCCTAACTGGAAAAAGAATTTGAAGGGAAACACTGGTAACCTTGCAGCATACCCTGTCCTGTCTCAACATGTATAAACACATATATGTATCCACAGATGACTTGTGTATGAAAGGTGAGTTAGTCCTATGATTGTAGATGGCATGTGATAAAGCAAGGTAAAAGTGGGGAGCCAGGCCCCCCAGATAGTAGGGACAACCTCAGCAGCAAAGCTGTTCACTCTCTCTGCTTTGCCCTTTGCTCCTTGTCCACCTGGGCTGAGAGTTGTGGCCTCTCCAGAGGGACCCAGGGGTCCTGTCTGCTGTTCCCAGACACTACTGCTCTGGGGCTTGTTTATAGAATCATAGAATGGGTTTGGTTGGAAGAAACCTTAAAGATCATCCAGTTCCAGCCCTCTGCCATGGGCAGGGCACCTCCCAGTAGATCAGGCTGCTCCAAGCCCCATCCCACACAGCCTTGAACAGTTCCAGGGATGGGGCAGCTGCAGCTTCCCTGGGCAATCTGGGCCAGTGTTTCATCACCCACACAGAAATTCTTAAGAATTTCTTCCTTACATCTATCCTCAATGTCCCCTCTTCCAGTTTAAAGCCCTTACCCCTTTTCCTATCAATCCATGCCCTCCCTTCAAGTACCATAAGGTGCTCTAAGGTCTTCCTGGAGCCTTCACTTTTCCAGGCTGAACACCAACTCTCTCAGCCAGTCTTCATAGCAGAGGTGCTCCAGCCCTCTGATCATCTTTGTGGCCTTAGTCAAATAGCTTAAGGTGAGAATGAGAACCCTGCTTGCTGTGCATGCTCTAAACATGTACTGAAAGACTGGCCTTTTACCTAGTGATTTACAACTAGTCCAGAGACAGAAAGGAGGAGAAATTACCCCAGTTTATGGTGAGGAAGCAGAATGTTAGAGAAAGTAAATGGGTACAGACAAAAGAGTGTGTTGGTGATATATTTTGACTCAGACTTTGGAGAACTGGATCTAGCCCCAGGATCTTCCTGCTTGTGTTTTGCCTTTTTTGTTTCTCACTATGCCCCAAAAGCAAACACCAACCAAGGAGAGGTGATTTCCCTTTTGGATGGAGACAGGAGGGCAGCACGTGAATATCAGTTGTGCCCTCCTCATTCTCTCAGCCCATAGGGAATGCAAACTCAGTTCTGAATAAGAAGGTAGAAAAGGATTTAGTATTTTTTTTTTTTTTTACAATAAATATGGCCATATAGAGTAATTAGAAAGGTAGAAAGTGCTAGAACATGAAGTGGTTACTTTCTGATGTTTCCACTGACATCAGTTCTTTTGGCTGGCCTCAAAAATCACAGTTGATATGGCCTAAATTAGCGGAATTGAGCTGCCAAACTGAGAAAAACTGCAGGTTTTTTTTTTTTTTATCCTAGCATTCTCTATAAAGTTGGGTCAATGGATTTTTTCCTCTCGTATTCATTAATATACATTTAAAATGCTTAATTTAGAAGCGAGCTCAGTCCTTGATCACCTCCCTGTTTACATTTTGATGTTGCAGTTGGAGCAAAGGGACCCCTCTTGTGCTTCTTCTCCCTCCTTCATTCTCTGAGCTTTGTCACCCTCCTTCGGGATCTCTTTTCAAAAGATCAAGAGTAGAGAAAAGGCTTCAGATGCCATAAATATTGCAGGAATCAGTGTTCATCAGAGAACGGCCTCCTTTAAGATCAATATGTCTTCCTGAGGGGGCATTCAGTCCTTCAAAGTAAACAAGCTGGGAACATTAATTCAAATGCTTTTATACTAAATACATATACATGAATTAGCCTGTGTGGCTGTGATAAATAAGTGTTATATAAGTGAGGTTTAAAGCAAACCCCACAAGGAAAATAAATAAAAAAAATAAAAAAAAAAAAAGGCAGACTCTGCAAATTTGCAAAGCAGAAGCCAGTTCCCACTGCTGATCTTCTGATGACCGAGATAATTTTGTTAAGGGACTAAAAAGAAATTCTCTTCACCTTTGTGAAGAGATTGATCTGGGCTATCAGAAGCTTTTCCTGAGAGGAGGAATACCATTATGCTGATGTGTAAGTTGAGATATTTTACAAAATGTGCTGAATCTACACGTTACAGCCTTGTCATTGCCTGGGTTTGAGAATGGGGTTGTTTCTTGGGGTGGGTAAGAGATGGAGATGGGGTTACTTCCACCTCAAGGAGGGAAGATGGAAGCAATGTGTCTTTAGTTCCTTCTGTGTCAGACACTAAAAGCTGGCTCAGACTGATGTCAGATACTTACAGTATGTTTGTAACCTGCCATTCCACTCTTAGATGGGCAAACTGCAGAGCTGTAACTGCCCTGCAGTGAGAGCAGGAGCCTGGCAAAGACATGGCTTGAATTGGAGCTGGGTAATATTGTTAGATTCTTCCATGATTCTGATACCAGCTTTCTTCCTTCCAGTGCCACAGGGTACCAGAAGAAATGAAACTTATTGGAGAAGGGATCCATGGAAATTCAGGAAAATAAGGATGGTCCTGAATGGACTATCTGAGTCTGTTCACATTCGGGATAGCCCCTGTCCCTCAGTGAAATCAGTCCCTGGCAACCCTGGAGGAGGTAAGTGTTCTTAAGAACATCAAGTCCCTAAGTTATTAACTCTGGATAATGGTGTCAAGAAAATCCTTTCCTTATAAAATGTAACAGGGGAGAGAAGACAGAAAAAAAAAATTGGTAGAAAAATAGAAGAGGTCAACTGTAGAGAAAATGTTATTAATAATAATGTATTTGAAAAACAGAATAACTGGATAGAAGAAAGAGGAGGGAAAATGAATCTGAATGTGGGAATTAGCAGAAAAATAGCCCTGGTCATTAATTCACATCTGGAACAGCTGGTAATTCAAAAGAATCACTCTGAATGTTTGTAGATGGGCTTGCTGGTGGCTTAAGCATGGGACAAGGTGGGTTTTTCTGATTGGGTTTTTTACACTGCTGCGATCTGTGACATTTTTGTGCTTGGAAGGCTGGAGGATTTCCTCATAGCGCATGAGCTCTGTAATTCAGCAGGATGGAAAAAATCAAAACCTTCAGGATGACTTGGCCAAACCTCCTGATTGTGCCAGGCACCAATGCAAAAAAAAAAAAAAATATTTCTGGGCCCATGAGGATGTGGACTTGCGGGGTTGCAGGCATCCTACAATACCAGCTTCTTGATGACAATAAAAGCCATATATATCCCTTAAAAGTGTTCAAACCTTCTAAGTAGTTGATCAGTTAGCTTATATCCACTACTTAATTCCTTTTTAGGCACTCATGTCAGGAGTCTGTGGCCTCAGGTGGTGGTGAGGAGCAGATTTATATCCAAGTATGGTGTGCTGAGCTACTCAGGCATGAGGATGTACCTTCCATGCCCAAGGCAGGGATAAGTCCTGAGCATAATTTCCTTCTTGATCACACAACCTCCATCCAGCAGCGTGGAGTCCAGTTTTGAAAACTCTTGAATAGCCCAGCACTAGGACTATGCAGTGTGCAGGGGCAGGCATTGCTGGGTTGTTAGCAGAGGAGAGCTTTATGAGGTGAGAAGCAGGGCAGGCAGCTGGAAGGTTGTAGATGAGAGGCAGCCATGCTATTCTCTGTGCTCTAGGTGCTGAAGGGTGAAATCCACCTTTTTATTGCAGAAGGATGGAGTTGCAAACAATTTCGGCAAATGAAGTTGCCCCTCCCAGGTCCTAATGCAGCCCCCGGTCTCTCCAGCTGGCCACTGAAATGCAGTTTTCATGCATCTCACACATCACCTTTAAACTATTGGGCTGAAATCTCCACGTAGCTGTCTTCTGGTCTTTCTGTTTTGGAGATGTAACTGTCTGAAGAAAGACTAAGTGACTGTCAGACTACCAGCCAGGAGGGTCAATTTTCATGTGGGCGTTCTGGTGCTGAAATGGAACAGATACAATTTAAAGGAATTTCATACAGGAGGGATGGAGAAACAAATGTTAAATCCAGCAGGCTCAGTATGGCTGCTGTGAGTTATTCTTTGACCTTGGGCAGCTCCACAATATTTATGTGAATTTTGTTCATAGCCTTCCATCTCCCAGATCCATCTGTGCTGCCTAGAGTAATGGGGATAATAAAGACTCCTGAGACATTTCCCAGGTTCTCTGATACAAAAGCCACAAACTCCTCTCCATCACCCTCACTTGACAGTGTAGGAATTGGCCTGTTTGTTTAGGACTGTGCTCACTTTGTTCCTCTGATAGTGGTGTTCCTCTGAAAGTGTAAAAACAGCCATGTGGTTTGGGGAGAAGTGAGATCTGGGCCTTAAACAGCTTCCTCTCCAAAGAGCTAATAGCATAGGTTTTAGCCTCTGAGCCACCTGCTGGTGGATGGAGATCTGCCTGTTATCTTGAAGACACCTATCACAGTTATCTCTGTTCTTTCGTTCAGAGCATTTCTAAGCATTTCAGTTACTTCTCAAGAAGTAACTGAAAAAAAAGAAACCCATTCTTTTTATGGGAAAAAAATAATTGCAATTGTGAATTTTAAGAGAACATGCTGCTTCTCCAGTTTATCTTGTAGCTAGACTCTTGCTTCCCAAGCAGACATGGAAGTTCTGACAGCAGACTTTTATCTTTATTGCCCTTGGATAGGGGCACCTCCTCTGGTTTACCCTCTTTAAATGGAACATCCTCACACTCTAGTCCCTGAACTAGCCCTCTTCAAAACAGATCTCTGCCCTCTGACCTCCATTATGGTGTGTTCCTATTTACAGAAATTTTTTAAATTGTACAAAAAAAAAGTACCACCAATGCTGTGGAAGCCTGTTTGAGCAAACCCTGCTGCCTCTCTTGCTGCTGCCCTCTCTGGACAGAACTGCATTCAGTGAGGTCAGGTTTGTCTCTATAAAGGCCACTGTTCAGATTGTGCTCCCCAGTTCTAAGCTGCTCTCTGGACTCAGCAAGTCATGCGTGTTTAATTGTTCCCCCTGCTGTGCTGGCAGGATGCTGAGGGGTTGGTTTTGTCTTTGCTCTGGCAGGGTGGGATTCTGCTTGCTCAGGAGCAGGAGGCCACAGAATGCTTGTGCACCACGGTGATGTGCATCCTGAGAATGACCCAGGCTTTCCAAGAGGTATGACCATCACCATTTTACTGTTGGGACACTGATGTGATTAAGGGCCTAGGGTCTGGCCTGCTGAATAACCAGCTGGAAATTGTGGAGCAGAGGGTCTGTGTGTACCTGCAGCTTGGCCATAAGGGCCTCACTCCCCTCAGGTTCCCTCACTGTGCTTCCACAAGGGAGTACAATTAATTTCCCTGCTGAGGTGTGCACAAGTGGCCTTCATTTCTAAGCAGCTGATGCTGCCTTTCTCCCTGCTTTCATCTCCTTTCTCCTTACTCCTCCTCTTGTGCTGATGTGCACACCAAGGTGGCATCTCTGTGAAAATTAATGTTAGTGTTTCTGCAGTTTTGGTAAATGCAGTTTTGCTAAGGGGGAGACTTGTGATTCTTTGGTACCAGGTGCATCTGTCCCCTCACCCATATACAAATGATTTGCACTCTGGTCCTCAGAGGACAAGGCAGACTGAATTTTAAATAGCAAATCAGCCCCCATTTTCCTTGGCTTTAGGAGGAATATCTGAAACCAAAGACAACAAGCATCTACGGGGTCCCTGGGCAGGGGGTGGAAGTGTTAGTCAAAATCATCTGCTTTTGAAAACAGCCAGAATTCCCCCTCTGCCACACATTCCCCTTCAATGCCTCTGTCTCCCAGAGGGAAACCACTTCACGCATCCGAGATTGCCAGAGCCTAAATGAGTCAGACCTCCCTTTCTTTCCCCCTTCAGTAAGGGAGGGCAGGCTCCAGGATTAGTTATGCGTTTGATTGTGCCTCTAATAAACTAAATGTAAGTAAAAACAGAGCAGGGCCATTGCATTTTAACAGCTTGGAGCTTTCCCTATGGAAGGATCAGCAAACAGTGAAAGAATATGAAGATTCAGCTCCCCAGCACCTGCTGGGCAGCCTCTGTCAAGATTAACAGCATCTCACCAGGTTATTAGAGTGAACATGAATACTTTGGAGGCTCTGTGGGTAGTTATGGTATCACGTTTTATTATCTTCCGCTGAAATGAAATTAGTTATTGTAATTGCTTGTCAGTCACAGGCCAACAAATCTGACAAAGGAAAGCTTTTGTGCTGTGAACCGGTAAAAGGAGAAAGAAAGGAGAAGATGGACTGAGCAAAATTCTGCTCTGATTTGTTGTTTTGTTTTGGTTGGTTTGTTTTGTTTTGGTTTTTTGGGGTGGGGGGGGGGAGGGTGAGGAAGGTGAAGAAAATATAACCAGAGAGGGAGGGTGAGGAAGGGCTCCTGCCTCACACAGTGAGCAAACAATTCTTGCCAAATGACTTAAACTGAGCAAACATCTTTAAGAGCTGTGGAAGGAGGGAGGGAGCTAATCCAGGGTGGTGCACTAGGCTGCTTTGTGGGGAGCGTATCAGCCACAGCAGCTCAGCAGTTTCCTGATAGCATCAATTATTATATCTCTCAGAGGCACTGCTGAAGTTTGATGCCTGGGGCCACCAGCCAGCAGGAAGGGTGAGCTTTGCACGCTGCAGAGATCTGAGTCAAGCAAGAAAAGGATCCATTTGGTTTGCTTGCTTTTGGATGGCTCAGTCTTTCTTGCTAAACTTAGACTTAAAGGAGAGAGAACAGCTTCTGGGAACAAAGGTTCTGGGAGCACAGGGGAGGGCAAGGGAGCACTGCAGATAGTTGGAAGTAAAGGTTGCTGTACCAGCAGATAGACATGCTCTTTTAGGAATAGCTCAGAGAGCCAAGATTGCAGGAGCCCAGTAATCATGCATAATCTGTTATGGTGCAAGGGAGAGATGTGATCATTTTACCTGCAGGCAGTCGGTGGCCCTGGGCAGACCAGGAGAGCAGAGCTTGCTGCAGCTCTTGAGGCAAGGGCAGCCTTTTCCATCTGAAGAGCATCTCTCAGCACTGCACCACTGGAAGGCAAAGGGCTTAAGGTGTAATTAAGATGGAATGTGCTATTGATGAGAAAAATGACCCTAGTGTTTCCATTTGCCATGAAATTACATAAAACCACTAAGTGACGGTGTTACTCAGCTGTTTGAAAGCATTATAGTTAACCCTAACGGGATGTGACAAAAAAAAAAAGAGGAAAAAAAAAAAAAAACAAAAAAACCCCCACAAACCAGGCCCAATCTCAAAATCTCAAAGTAAAAGGATGGCCTTGAAAGGACTCTGGGTCTTGTGTGCAGCCATAGCCAGCATCAGGCAATGGGAATGGGTGAGACCTCAGGAACAAGGCAATCATTTCCTACGTCCTCAGTGTTTGTGCTGTTTTCTGGCATTTGCAGCTCCAGCTTTGAAGAATTATATTTTCTTTTGCATCCATGATGTTGATACTTTGTCACTTTTGGAACAGTTCTTTTCCAGAACTGTTCTGGAGCCTTTTGCAATATTTGAAATACCTATTTCCCCTCATGTATGCTGAATTTGTTACTTCTTGACTTATTCTGATGCCTCCTCGTTGATGCTTCAGAAGAGACTGTGAGCAGCTGCTCCTCATGCTTTGGCTCACAAAATGCTGATGCAGTGGCCAGTTAAGTCAAACCATCTATAAGAAAAGCATGGGAAATAGCAGCTTCTAGCTTCATCATAGCATAGAAGCAAAGCACAGCAATGAGCATCACAGATCTTGTTGGAAATCCAGTATCATGTAGATCACTTGTCCAGATGGTTTGTCACAGCTGAAGGATATAATCATCCATTGCATAACTGTAAATGTACTAGACACTGTTCCAGAAGCTAATATGTTCATCTCTTTAAGTATTGTTTTTTTCTCCTGTATCTAATTTCCTAGTGCATGAATCCCTGTCTTGAGATAGGTTTTGTTATGTAATTGCTGTTAATGATTAGAGCTCAGCATTAATTAAAGAGATAGGTTTTTATTCTCAGGTATTTTAGTTAAGATGCCTTCAGGCTATTAGACTGGGAGCTGCTTTTTTTTTTTTTTTTTTTTTTTTTTTTTTTAAGGATGTCTTAATTAGAGCTTATGTTTCTTTTATCTGCAGATGAGATATGTCCTTTGTACTGCAATATCAACCCTAGTAGTACCAGCTTTCTCTCCTCTCGGGAGAAACTAAACTCCAGTTCATTATTAGAGGCATAAAGGATGCCTAGTGATACAATTACTGCTCATACCTTTTGTTACTTTGGTTCCTGTCCTACTGGCTGCTTTATAAATCAAGAATGATAGTATGATATTTACATACCACTTTTACAACTCAATCTTAAAACTAGCTGTATGCCATGCACTGGTGTTTTCTGCTGTACTCGACTTCAGCAATATCACTTCCTCCTTTTAAGTTTATTCCATGATAAAGCATCTAAATGTGGGCTTCTTGTGGTAACAGTTGCACATTTTGTTAACAGTAAAGGCAGGAGGAGACACTGAAATTGTTCAGACTTCATGTGTAACTCAAACTGAAAAATGTCACTCAGCAACTCCTGTTTTGTTGCAACAGACCCTTGGGAAAGTCATCCAATCTTCATAGTTAAATCCATCACGTTCCTGTGTTCCTGTAGTTAATTATCTTCATCACTGTAATGGTGAATCGTATTTTGAATCAGTTTTTGGTCCCTGTATCTTGTGATTTCTCTGCCTGATATATATAAAGTTCCCTAACATAATGCAAATCTTTGCTTCCATAAAGATAATTATAGGTGCTCGAGTGTTACGTCCAATTTGAATTTCAAAATGGAAGTGATTAAAACTTCTGTAATCACTAGTGAGGAGGTTTAAACTGTTCTAGATTTTCATTATTTCAGAAGGTGGGATGCTTCTGTAACAAATTAATGAATACCTTTCTCGAAAAGATAGGAGTTGGTTCTTTAGGCCTCTGATCACACATTCTGACCAAATGAGCAGGGCCTGGTAGATTGCATGCCCTGTGTGCTGCTTAGAGTGAACCAAGTGCCACACTTTCCTAGGAAGGAAAGCTTCTGTTATTGCTGCTGCTTATCTTCATTTCTCCTGGTCTATAGATGATAAGGCTTGATGAGTCATGCACTGGATAAAGTATATGGCAATCTGGATATCTTGTGAACTATGGGTATTATTCTTTGTAAGAATAATCCCATCCTGATTCCCCAGTCTATCTTTCCTTATTTGAAAGATTTATGTGATTTTTTTTTGTTAATATAATTTTCCTCAGAAATGAAATTGTAACCAAATACATTGTGATACAGGTTTCAAGTCTCATTTCCTTGGTGGATAATCTTAAATCTATATTGCTATAATTCTTTAACACTTTCAGAGTCAGTAAATTACAACTTGGTGAAAGCAGTTTTTGCTCTCTGTAAGGTGACTTCATAATGAGGGGGCTGCCATAATATTATATTTGTGTGGTATTTCAAAATGACTGCTTAAATTTGCTTTACCTCATATTAAAGTGGGCTGATACAAAGAGTGTTCTTTCTATGCACTGCTTAAAAGGACATGTTTAAAGCCCCTAGAAGCACAGATGGCTCTTCTTTACTACCTAATCAGATTAAGTGTAATATACAATGCCTTTCTGTAAAGGCAAGTAGAATGCACTTCTCATCAATTTAAGAGGAGCCTGTGGCAATATTAAAAAAAAAAAAAAAAAATTAAAAGTTTTTCTGTTTAGAGGAGCCAGCCTGAAGCATAGATCCTCCTACACACATTTACATTTCTAAAGCCAGCCTTCAAGAGAAGCATATACTTCTCCAATGGTTTATGGGGCTGGCAGAGCAGCCCAGAAGAGCAGGAGGGACAGGCCTGAAATGTCATCACTCCAGAGTTACATGTTTGGTAACAAAATCCAAGATGATCCAAGGTCCAGAGCATCTTTTGTGCAAAGAAAGTCTGACAGAGTTGGGGTTGTTCAGCATGAAGAAAAGAAGGCTTCAGGGAGACCTTATTGCAGCCTTCAGTACTTACAGGGGGCTTCAAAGAAGGATGTGGACAAACTTTTTAGCAGGACCTGTAGTGATAGGACAAGGGACAATGGTTTTAAACTAAAAGAGGATAGAGTTAGGTTAGATATAAGGAAGAAATTGTTTACCATGAGGGTGGTAAAACACTGGAACAGGATGTCCAGATGGGTGGTAAATGCCCCATGCCTTGGAAGCATTCAAGGTCAGGCTGGATGGGGCTCTGAGCAGTGTGATCCAGTTGAAGGGATCCCTGCTCACTGGTAGGGGGTAGGATTAGATGACCTTTAAAGGCCTCTTCCAACCCAAACTATGCTATGATTCTATGACTGGTATTTATTACAAGGCTCTGCCCTATTTTCCACCTTGGATCCAGAAGTTTCACCAGGGAAAATGTGAGCATTTGCAAATAAGCCTCTTTAATGCCATCTGCCACATGGGGTTTCAGGTGTTTGCTGTATCACTGAAGCGAAGGACACAGCAGAGTAGGCAGAAGTGAGGAGGAAAAGGCCATACCACAGAAGAAGGTGAGCTGCACATCTCTAAAAATCAAGTGGGATTTTGAACACCTGCATTTCTAATCTCAGTGCTTTTGGACATGGGCAAAGCATTTGCTTGCAGTGCTTTGGATAGTGCCTGTCTCCCTGAAGATAATCCTGTCCTGTCAACTGAGCATTTGGTGTCAAGAAAAAAAGGAAATAAACCAAGTAATTCATAAGAGTAGAAAAGGAGCTACTGCTCTCGCAGGTAGCAGTCAGTGATTAAGAAGCACATCCTGCTTTTTGTAGGGCTTGATGCTTTTTACTTGCCTGAAGACTTTGACTTTCCCCCCCACCTCTCTCTCTCTCTCTCTTTTTTTTTTTTTTTTTTTTTTTTTTAAGTTTTTTTTTTTTACTTTTTAGTTTTGCAAGGTGAGATTTGTGGTTGCAAGAGTCTGACAGCTCACAGCTGAGGGACAAAAGCTGTGACTAGGGTCTGTTTTCAAGCAGACAGTGCAAAGAATGTATGAAATGAGGGAAATCACATAGGTGCTCTATCTAAATTCTGTAGGCCTAGTGGGGGATCCTTCTTGAAGAGCAGTATAAAAGGGAACAAGCAAGAGCCAAAGACATCGAGCAGCCTTGAAAGTGCTCCATACTCCTCTTACTTTTCCTGGGGCTGGGGACACTACATTTTCACCAAGAAATATCCTTCTCTGGAAGGAAACTAAATGGGGCATGAACAGCAATTCAAGTCCCTAGGGAAATATGAGGAAACTAAATCAGATTGAACATGTAGGAAAGAATTGTCAAAACCATCCCAGATGATAGAGTTATGGGAGAACAAGGAAGGACATAGACAAATGTGGGAAGGAGAAATAGATGCTGAGTTCTGTGAAGCCTCCTCCTGCATTGATCCAATTGGGACCAAGGGCATCCTGACCTAACCCAGAAGGAAGGAAGCTGCTCAAAACACTGATGCATACTTGTCCTCAGTGTCTTCAAAAAACAAAGCTGAAAAAGATCTAGACAGTAAAAAGTGAGGCATGAGTAATTCTGGTTGTTTACTAAATGAAGGTCCTAGTTCAGGATTTTCTTGCACTAGGTGAAGGAGATCTGCTAATTTTCTGGATATGGAGGGAATGAGATGTTACCTGATATTACACTGTCCATGATCATGACAACTGCAAGAGTGAACACTATCAGATAAAGCAAACAGCCAAAAAAAAAAAAAAAATGCTCATGACTCTGCAGTCATTTCAGGTTTATAAAAAAGACTATTTTATGATGCAGCCAGGAACCAGAGTTAAGGACTCCCTACTCATTAGCTGTCCCAAGATCCAGAACAAGTTCAGCCCAGACTGGGAGCAAAGAAAATTGAACAAGGGTAAGAAATGAAGTCATTGTCAGTGAAACGTGTCCCTTTTAACTCTATCTCAGGATCTATATGTCTGGTATTTATCACCTCTTTTCTGGCCTTTGCCACTGGTGCAAATTTTGCAACAAATGCAGATTTATGAGAGTATTAAAATTCAGAAAAAAAAATTCTGGGGAAACGGAATCCAGAAAACAGATGAGAAAAGGAAAGGAAGGAAGAAAAGAAAGAAAGGAAGGAAGAAAAGAGAAAGGAAGGAAGAAAAGAGAAAGGAAGGAAGAAAAGAGAAAGGAAGGAAGAAAAGAGAAAGGAAGGAAGAAAAGAGAAAGGAAGGAAGAAAAGAGAAAGGAAGGAAGGAAGGAAAGAAAAGAAAGATGTAAAGCAGCATGGATTTTGTCCATCGTCTAGACCATGGTTTTAACTGTGTGAAGTCTGCTGCGTGGGTGCTTAAATAAAGAGTAGGTTGTATCATTGTACTGCAGAGGTAAAAAAGATTTCAGCAAAGCTTTGGAATGTGTTTAGTCCTTGTCAAATCTCAGTGAGATTTCAAATAGTTGCAGATGCCTTCCAATAAAATCTCTGTCTGAATATTTCCCTTGTTTGTTTCTTCCTGCATCCACTAACCCCTGACTGCACCTGCATGTCCCTGCGCTTATTTCAAGAAGGCTTCATCCAGAGGGAATGTTCCCAGAACAGGATGAAGTATTTTGGACTATGTACTGGTTTGTCTGAATGAGGATGAACCACACCAAACAGTAAGAATGACTTATGGAAGATGGCTCACTGCTGTCTGTTCTAAGATCACTCAAACAGCAAGAGGAAGGGTTAAGAAAGTTGAATGAGTAGTAGAGAAATATATTCAGAATTAATGTATTCATATAAATATTTTACAGTAAATTATTTGCCAAATAGTATTCATTACTTTGCAGCAGAGGTCAAATAATGTAGAAAATGTATTTGTGGATAAATTATTCAACAATTAATGCAAAATGTATCGGCTAAATTATTCACAGATACTAATTCAACCAGTTCTAATTCATTTCCACTTTGAAAGTGTGTCTGGGTACATCTACATGAGCATTTCAGCTGGGGTCACCAGTGCACCTTTGAAGTGAATCTTCTGGTTGCCCAAACTTGCACAGCTTCAGCTTCCATCCCAGTGTGGGGACTGGGAGAAGCTGAACTGAGAGGTATGATCCAGGAGAGCAGCTAATGTGATCCCTCTGTAGTTTGTGTGGGTCAGTCCTCCTCTTCCACACTGGAGCAACCATCCCACAGAACACTTGGGATGGAGCTGCAGCATCCTCTGTGCTGGCTGCTTCTCTCTGGGGCCACGCTGGGGTGGAGCTTGTGGGGAACCCACACAGCTCCAGTGAGTGCCCTGGGATGGCTGAGGTTCTGGTGCTCCTTGGTGGTGTGGGACAAGGGGAGGATGAGTGAAATGTGAAATGTTGAAATGACAGCAACACAGGATCTGAGCAAGAACACTGCCTTGTTTCACCCACCCAAGCATGATGGATGACCCCAGCTGGTGGGAAAGGTGTTTGATCTAATCAGGAGCTACTTTCTAGAGGGATTCTGGAGAGCAAAGTTGCTGTGATATAAGATTAGGCACTAGGAAGTGCTGAGACACTGGCCTAGGTTGCCCAGATAGGCTGTGAGTACCCCATCCCTGGAAATGTTGAAGGCCACATTGGATAGGGTTTGGAGCAACTTGGTCTAGTGGGAGGTGTCCCTGCCCATCGAGGGGTCTTAGAACTTGATAATGTTTAAGGTCTCTTCCAACCCAAACCATTCGATGATGATGATGATATCAGAGCACTGCTCTTGCAGAAAGCAGAGACCCTTGCACTCTGCATGCTGCAGTTATTGTACTTCATCCACTAAGGCCTATGTGGAGCCTGATAATTTGTGCTTAACTACATAAATCCATGAAAGTGTTTATTTTTGACTTGAAGACACAAATAATCTATTGATTTCCTGAACCATTTCTCCAAGTGTTTACTGAAAAAAAACCCAACCCAAAAGCCTGCAAATTAGTCTAAAATTGAATTTGATTTTGAGAATGACTTCACTGGAAGTTGTTATGCCCCTTCTCATCAGTCCAAAGATTTTTTTTTTAGCAACAAAATCTCCTTCTGTTTATGGATCTTACAGTTCTATCTCCATCTGCTTCAATCTGCAAGATCCTTCCTTGATCCCTCTAATCATGGATATGCAGAAGAGACTCAAATTCCTGTTTGCTGGGTGTGTTCATAGAGAAGGTAACCAGGCCTCCCTGAGGTATTTAATTACCAGTTTGACTAATAATGTAGACCTGGAATAATGGTCCTGTTTCTGCTCACTAACATTTACTTTTCTTTTTTCAAAGGCAGGGAATGAGCAGCATCATGGTGTGATGGCATTGTAGTCAGTCCCTCTGTAAAGAGTCTCCTTGGTCAGGGTGGTTTTTAAGGGGCTGTTGGACCCACTTTGCAGCTCAGCAGTTCTGATGGTGTCCTGAGACCCAGATCTGTGTTTTCAGGACTTAGGGAAAGCTGGGGATTCCTTGTGGCTGCTGTAGTGCCAGCCAAGTTAATGGAAGTGCAGGAGGGAGAAAAGAATTACATATGAATTGAGGAGGTTAAGACATGTCAGCAAAGAAGACTGAAAAAAACCCTGTGATTTTCTGTAGTTAATTGCAGTTTACTGTAACAAAAAGTATGATGTGCTTCTTGAGGTAAAATTTGAATGCAGAGAAACACAAAAGAGAAAGGTAGTAAATTCACATATATCACGACCCTTTTGTTGCCTTTGTATGAGCAAGCAAGCCTCTCTGACAGGGGTGTTCTCCAGCTGGCCCTGAGTGGGCTCATTTGAGGCACAGGCAGCTGGCCAGGGAGGTTCTCCATGGGCAGAGACACTTCAGGAGCTCACGAGCACTCCCAGGACACTGGTGGTCTCCAGCTTGAGGTTGGCTGTGGTTTGAATTTCATTGTATGGAGTCAGGATTTCTGGGTGCATATGCAGGAATGTGAACAGGAGCTGTTGCGGAGCAGCAGGGAGAGGTGTGGGAGCAGCAGGAGGTGATGTGAGAGGTGGAGGTAGCAGAGGGGCAAGTACAGGAGATGGGGCAGGAGCCCCAGGAAGTGTTGGAGGAGCAGAAGGCAATGTGGGTGCAGGAGCAGGGGATGGATTGGATGCAGGTGCAGTGCAGAAGCAGGTGTGAGGTTTGTCTCCATTTGCTTAATTTCCTGATTGCCCAACTGGGCTCAGGTGTGCACCTCTCCTCAGCCAGCCCTCAGCTCCTCAGAACTGCCATTGCCCAGTCATGCAGGAGGCGCGGGTGCCACGGGAAGTGTCTCCTCCATGCAGGATTTGGACTTGGAAGGTGCATGCAGGTGAGTCAGCCCCAGGGCCAGTGGCCATATCCTCACCACTTGGAGCAAGGCCAGGGATAGGGGTCCTCCATTCTGAATGGAAAAAGGGTGTGGGTGGCAGTGGGGTGAGGCAGCACTTGGGGCTTTTTGGAGGAGAAAAGGGTTGCAAAAAAAAAAAAAGCTCTTTCAAAGTTATATGGGCACCTTGATGGCCTGCACCTTGGTGGGGCCACTCTGTGGCTGATGTGAAGAAATGAGGAATATGGAGGGTGTCAGGGGTGTGCTAGAGAGCTCTGGAACTCACCAAGGTCTGTGAGCAAGCTGCCCAGAAAGGGTATTAAGAAGTTCATTGTTGTAGGAGGTAAAAGTTTCCCTGTTTCTGGAGTTTCATTCCTCAAGCAACATAAGGTGATGTTGGGTGGTTGCTATCAGCAAACTTGAATTGCCTTCTGAGCCTTAGTTGAGGCTACTGCTGTTTGTGAATAAAGGGGCAATGTGCTCGTCCCCAAAAAATCAGTATTTCGACCTAGACATTTTGCCAGAGAACAAGGTTTGCTAGTTTGGAAAGTGGAATATGAAAGTGAATTTATGTCACATGGCAAAGTGTTACGGACGTTTGTTTTTTGCTGAAGCCAGCTTGGTTAGGGCATGGTGAGGCACATTAAAAATCCCCAGATGGTCAGGAGCTGAATCTGTGGTGTTTATCTGGATTTGCTTTGGGGAGATGGGGTTTAATATAGTCTTTTTTTTTTGTAAAGTGCTACCTTTTCTACCACATATATTACCAGAAGTTCAGAACAGGTCACTTGTTCTATTAACACATTTTCTTATTTCTACTGAACTAGAATCCCCAAATTTGCAGTATTCATTTAAACCTTCATTATGTGCTGCTGAACTGTAATGGATACATGGATGCCTCTGTAGCAGACCTAGGTGCCTTGCAAAATAACCATGAAAATTAACCAGCCCTGGCATAAAATGTACTCCTGCCCTTACCATGATCATATTGGTATTAATCGGGAGAAAAAAAAAGTTATTAACTGACTTGCAAAGGGCATGGAAGAAATTATTCATTTCCGGCTGGTGAGATGTTGGAGTTTTCACAAGAAATCTGTGTTTTGTAGCCTCCCAAAAGTTGCAGTGGGCTGGCTGCTGCCCAGCCCCTGCCCTGCCTGTCCTGGGGGTGAATTTTTCAGGCAGACCTGGGCGTGGGGGGCTGGCACTGGGTGGTGCTGAACCAGCAGCACCAGCTGAAGGTGTGCAGCTTTTGCTCTGTGTTTTTAGGGGAGGTTTAGCAGCAGCTTCTTCTTAAAGAAAATATGTTTGGCTTTCTTGAGCGTCACACTGCATCTTTCTGTGGTCCCTCAGGACTGAATCTGCTTTTGTGTTGCCAGTAGCAGGAATAACTGCTGAAGTCTCTGGTGTTCCAGCAATGAAACACCAAGGCTGTGTGCCTGAAAGACAAGAGATTGTCTCCAACAGAGATGCTCAAAAGCAGGTTACCATGGCTTAATGAATGACCCTGCACTACCTGAGCAATATGTGCCTTTACCCAAAACATGAGATAAAGCCACCTTAGGGAACATCTCTGTCATTGGGGCTTAAAAGGGGTAACCTGGTGTTTGAGTTCAGGCTTGGCAACTGCCTGCCTGGTGATCAGCAAGAGGTGGCAGTGTTCCCGTGTGCTGTCAGGGCTCCTGCTCTTGACTCTTCCTTCATCCCCATGTCTGACAGGAGGGCGTTCTGACTGCACAGAAATACACCTTTTATAATCACTTCTAAGAATATTATGACAGACGATTAATAATCCGACAGCAGAGTAGCTATTTTTAATGGCTTTAAACGAGCACTTTATTTCTTCTTTGAACTAATCCTCCCTGTAATCCCATGGCTGGGATGAAAGTTTGGGTAGCTGAGTATCTGCTGGCCTTGCTCTGCCTTGGAGAGACCCGTGCTAGCAGGAGCAATGTGTCCAGCACTAACACAAAAGCCTCAGGGCAGAATTGACCTGCAGGAGGATGCAAATGTGGAAACAACTTAGGTATAAAATGTATTAATTAGATTTGAGTGGTGATTTTTGTTTGGAGAGAGAAATTCATGGGTCAGAGGATATGCACCTGTTTTTTAAAGGAGAACATTGAGGCCTGCGTGGTATATTCCAGAGTGCTGGTTTGCTTGTTACACAGTATAAAACTTCACCTGGATTCTGCTGAACTGAATTTCAATAGTTTGCAAGGTGGACTTGGAGTATTCTCAGTGAACTTTAGATGAGATTTTGCACAGCTGGCAACTGCTCATTGGTACATAAGTATCCTTGTCAAGGCTTCTTCTGCTAGTTAGTCTGAACAGTTACAAGCTCCTGGTTTTCACTTATTGCAGTTTTCATTTGAGAATCTAAAACCTGCTGTTAATAAAGTCCAGGGGAAATTGGTTTCTTATCCCTAGATACAGCTTTTGAAAAGTAATAAAGTCACTCATTGCCTGTAGAGAAGACTGTATAACTTTCAGTTAAAACTGAAGCACTTTAGCAAGATGCTGAACTGCACAATAAGATGTTTTTTTCCCCTGTTCTGTCTGCCAAGACACAATGTGTGTATTTGAAGGGGGGTTAATAGGGTATTTTGAGTGATCATTGGCAAACGTTGCATCTTACATGGCTTAAATCCAGAATGTGACAGATACTGTAGCTGGCTGTGATTCAGGTGAGGAACATGAATGATTCACAAGGTTGGTAGAAGTGTGGTAAGTAATTCTTTCATCTTCATTTTCTCCCTGAAGCCAAGTATCTCACAAATGGTGACAGCTCTGTAAAATACCGTGGTTGCCAGCAAGGATAGGGTGAGCTAAACCAGATTTGATTTGGGTATCAGATGGAGCCTGTCTTTTATTTTTCTTTTCTATATAAATATTTTTTCCTTTGCTTTCCCTTTCCCTGGCTTGCTTTTTGGGTACACAGGGAGTTGTTAGGAATGAAAGGTAGCTGTCCCAGAATGCTAATATCTCTGCTTTGATAAGTCTGAGAGATGTTTTAATTAGGAAGAGGATGCAAAGACTTAGAAGAAAGTAATTACTCATGTAATTTGAATACCCTGGAAACAACCCTGAGGGGTAATAGCCTGAGGAAAAAATGTGGTTTGTTTCTCTGGGAAAATATAGCCAGATCAAGCTTATATGTGGGTTTCTGATGTGGCTTTGTTGAAAAATACTGGTGTGATTCAGTTTCAGTTATCTGTTCTCCAGATAGAAGAGCCCTAAAAATGCATTTATTGTGTTTTCAACTCATGCTGCCATGGACCTCCTTACTTGCTTTAACAATGTAGATATAGAGCATCTTTACCTGAACCAAACCCATAATCTCATAGATGTTTGAGATAATCCATGAAGAGATAGCTCCTGGTAGCTGAAGGAGAGGGGATAACTTGTTACACTGCCAAACATCAGTAAGGTTGGTTGCCAGAACTCAATTGTGACAATGAGGAGAGGCTTTGCAGTGCCAAACCTGGCTGTACCAGCCCACCAGGGACTGGCCAGGTACATAAAAAAGAAAGGACAAGCTCTGTGCCAGCCTTAGTATAAATGGTGAGAAGGTCCTTATTTCTGTGATCATGATCACCTCAAAATTCCTGCTAGACTCCATACTCTTGAAAGGATGATTTAACATAACTGGGAATGGGCTTTAGTACCTGTTTCTGCCTCCTTTTTTCCCTGATCATCTTTGTAATTTTTGTCTGTTTTTGTCTTAAGATCCCCTTGCCCCTTGTAATAAACTACTTATATTAAACAGAATAGGAATTTTGAGACAATAAATAAATTGTCTTCCTGCAGAGCAAGTTACAAAATGCAAACAGGGTAAGGTTCAGGCATGTCCAACCTCAGGAGCCACGGTGTGTGTAAGTCCAGCCCTGCTGAAGTCAGTGAAAAGAATTCTGCAGGTTTCTAGGAGCTTTGGATCAGGATTTGTGATTTCTGAGGAAGTGTGGACTGTTGGTATTCTTGTTTACCCAGCTGCCTCAATCAAAAAACTAAACACATCTGACATGTTCTAGTTTCACTCTGATCCAGCAGTGGCAATAGTATAAGTAGGAAGGTGGATGTTGGCAAACACTAGTAATGCCACTTCTGTCACTTCCATAATGTTCAGTGGAAGTATTTCTTTCTTTGTTGTCTGGGAAAGTAGACTTAACATTAGGTACTTGCAATAATTTGCTTTCTGCTGCCTGTTCAGTTTTAGGTTTTCACAATTTATATTCTGACAATTACTTTCAGTGGTAACACTTCAATCAATTTTAATGCTTACTGTAATTATGATCTTTGTGAGCTTGTAATCCACAGTTTTGCATTTATTTTGCCAAACGTTGGTCTTGTGATTTTTAAAGATGATCAGAAATTTGCGTTCTGTTTTGTGCAAGGAAAGAAATAGCAGAGGCATTGGCCTTTAAGGTTACCTGATTAATGCCTCCCTTACTGTCTCTGGCCACAGAACTTTGTGTGTCAGGATGAAAGCCATCCTTCCTGGGGTGAAAGCAATGTTTCTCAGCAAACCCATGTCCAAGAAAGCTCAAAAAGCTCAAAAGCAATTACACTAGGTAAACAAGAAAAGATGTTGGAGATCTTGTCCCTTTTTCTAGCTGGGTACTAAATGCAAAACTGATTGGATTATTTGATTTCAACCTCCCAAATCCTACTGTGTGTTATCTTCGCTGAATTACTTTTGTATAATCTTTAGTGTGCATAAATACATGTTAACAAAAAAAAAAAATAAAACCAAACAAAACAAAACAAAACAAAACAAAAAAAGGCAATGAAAGCAAAATGGCAAGAATCAAAAGCAAAGCATTATCATGTAAACATTGTGATGCTAGACTTGTGAGTTGGGTTTGGTTTTTTCCTCTGTGAAAGGCAAGCCCACTGGCTTGGATACTGTAGGAATTAATTATGTTCTTTCTCCAGGGTGCAGTTTCATAAAAAAAGCTAATGTGATATGGAAGCTTAACACATATTATTCATGTAAACAAATTAAGAATGTTTTGTGTGGTTACGATTATTTTCACCTCATCTACTTACATTTATTCTCCTGGTTTTAATGGATACTAATCAAACGGAAGCAAAATGGAAGGATTCTTGCTTTCAGAGCTCCAACTCTGTTTTCCTTCATGTGTTTGTCCTTAAGAATTTTGTAGTCAACACATACCATAAAGTTCCCCTCTCCAGAATGAAACACATGCCTCATTTTACAGGGGCTTTCTTAGCAATTGTCACTTTGTCTTCAGGGGGGTTCTCAGCAATCAGAAGTAGAGGAAATGTAAAGAGCTGTGTAGCAACCATGATGAGTCCTCATTTCATTGCAGCTGCCATCCAGAGGTGCTGATGTACCTAATTTCACATACCAGATGGTGCCGTGGCTCCTCTCCTGAAGTTTTGGGCCTCCAAAGTTCCACGTTGCCATTTCAGAAGGAAGTAAATTTTTGGAAACAAATGTCCGAGAGGCAATGAACTAGATCGTTTCTTATTTTTGCATTTCAGAGAAAGCAAAGTACTCTGGGAATTTTTAAAAAAAGGTTTAGAAACACTGATCCCATGCAGGGTGAGTCAGGCACGTTAACCACTGAAGCAGCTTGCCACCTGTGTCCTGTTTCTGCCTCTAATCTGCCCAGTACCTCAGTGGGGTGCAGCCACTTCCTCCATATCCTTTATTCCAATACCAGCCTGGCCTCATCTTCCTTATCCGAGGCCCCAAAGGAGTAACCCTAGAATTAGAGCATCTGCTTTCATGTCACAGTTGAGGGAACAGTGCCTTAGAGTATGCCTTGCATTTATGATTGTGAATTTGCTTCTATGTTTGTGGAATATATTGAGGTTTAAAAGCTTGCAGAATGCCCTCTCTTCCAGATTTGATTGCATGTTTGTTACTCATCACCTAGTAATGGGTTGTATGCAGTTTGCTGTGCATAGTGCAGTGGTGCTATCAGTAATATCTACTAAAATTTTGAAAGCAGGAATCAGGCTAGCCAAGGCCAATTTTGCATCTTAGAAAGGAAAAAAAAAACCAGGAAAATTCACATGAATGAACTAATGTCACATTGGGCCTGGACAATTTCCCAATTATGGCATGGTGGACCTTCTGCAGTAGGAATGGTTGGGGGATGCAGATCCATCTTCTACCTTCACCGGTAAGGAAAAAAACATCAGGAGTATCTTGATGCAGCAATGGCATCTCCATGCTTCTGTAGCATTCATATAATTCATAACTGTGCTGCCCAACTAGATTTTGATTCAGCCCTGCCTGACATTTAGATGTCTTGCAATAGGAAATTCCATAAGGTGCCCACGTGCTGTGTGAAGTGCCATCTTTCATTTGTTCAACACTGGCATGCTGGTAATGTAATTGCTTGAAATCCTGTTCTTGTATTGTGATTCAGTAAAAAAAGAAGAGATTGTTTTCTTATTATGCCCTTCATCATCATAAATACTTTAATAAAATTGCTTCTAACAGTACTATAAAGTGAGAATGCAGATTTAAGTGTTTTACAAAAGAATTGAGGGAAAAAAAAAAAAAAAGGCTATGTCTTTTTAAAAAATTCTTTGACTGTTACAAACCAGGAGGAAGGATTGGAGATACAATGTTTTTAAATTAATTGTAGCTGGAATGGAGTTAGTGAGTACACTGTGGGTAAAATAACAATTCAGTCAAAATGTTATTTTATGAAAGCTGGAGGGTTTTGCAGCATATTTATTTATAGGATCCTCTTGCAGGAGACTCTTGGGTCTGTGGCAGAAAGCAGTGTTTTAAGTACTGACCCCAGCTGAAAAGAACTTGTGTTCAAATCCTCTTATTTATTTATTTATTTATTTATTAGGATGAAGGGAAAGAAACAAGAAAAGTGCTTTATAATTTGCAGTCCTGGGCTTTGCACATGGGATTTTTTGCATTGCAGATCTCCATACATGTTCTTTTACGAAAATGTGCAAATGTGTCTCTTTCTCATTTAGCAGAAAGGCAATTTTTTTGCATCTTAGGATTTTCATTGAAATAACAATTGTTGCCTTCTCCTCCAAGTCCTTTATCTTCTCCAGAGTTGCTGGGGAAGCCTGAGGAGCATGGGGGAATGACTGTGACACATTCTTAGTACCTGGGGGGTAAATGTATGTGTCAGTCATTTATTTAAATGAAAGATTTCTATTGGTATTTGGTTTAAAGTATCATCCAAGGGACTAGGCACATCTAGGATTCAGTGGTGCTATAGATGCTGCAGAAAAGGATCTTTTTCTGAGGAATTGTTATAAAGTAGGTGAGGCAGCAGGTGCATGGGAGGAGGGAAATGCTTTCATGGTTTTACAGAAGTGAAGCAGAGGTATATGATCACCTTCAGCTTGAGGGGAGTCTGCAGGACAATCAGAACTGCAGGTGTAAAATTGCTCAAGGGTTGGAGGAGTCCTTCAGCCACTCCTGGAGCCCAGGGAGCTCCACTGCCCCCTCCTGACCCAGAGTCAGCCAGAAGGTACCATGCTGTGTGCAGTAGGTGTTTCTTTTGTGTTTTACGCTTTTTCTTCATGTCAAGAAGAAAAGTAAGAGATGCTGAGTTTCATGAGGCTCCTAGAGAAATACACCTGCTAGACAGTAACTCTGGTCCCTTGTGCTACACAAACCCTCCCAAGCATCAGGCCCTCAATCTGTTGGGCACTGTACAAATGAAGAGTTGAGTGTTACCATTGCTCCAGCTGAGGATGTGATTTTGGAGTACAAGTGGAGGACAATTGAGTTCTTTGCTCTTCTTGCTTGGGAGGGGACACAGCAACATAATGTGGTGATCAAAAACTATGAAATTGAGATGTCTGGGCTTACTACTTCTTGTGCCAGTTCCTGAGAGTCCTTGTAGGCAATTAACAGACAGGTGAGCTGAATATATTATTTGTATGAAAGTAAGCAATGGATGCAATACAGATATTTCTTGTAATAGAACAACTGACTAATGCAAAAGAAGTTAAAACCTCAATCATGAATGCCCAGCCTTTTTTCACTTCCAGGTAGAGATATATTTATGTTTTTTGCTCATACCTGCAGTTCACCAGGACATACAGCTGGCTAGTAGCCCCCTTTCTGTGGTCTAGTAACAGCTTGGCAGTCTACACCAGAAGCGTGATGTCTTTTCTCCCTAAACTCAGCAAGGGTTTACCATCAACTTCACTAAGACCAGAGGACTGCAACCAGTTGCACTGGCACTGGTGGTCAGTGTCACTTAACAGGTTTCAGGAATCCTTTGGGTATTGAAGTGCTGTGTCACTGCTGCAGCACCCCCAAAACAGGGAGCAGCCTTTCTGGGATGCAGGGTTATGCCAAGGAAGGAGGGTCCCCAAGGACTGGGAGAGCAGCAGCTCTTTTGTTACGGATGCTTTATCCCAAGACCTGAGTGCTGATGGAGGGAGAGAAGGGGGGGTTCCACCATCCCTTCATTAGATTTGTTCTCTGCTCACGTTGCTTGGTGTGAAATCCTGCTCTGCTGCAGCCAGTGGGGCTCTTGCTCTGATGCTGAGATTTCACTCGGGTGCTTTCAGGGTGACTGAGGTTTGCGTTCGGTTTTCAGGCAGAGGGCTGGAAGGAGTGAGGGCTGGAAGGAAGGCCTGTGACCTGCCTCCCTCCTGCCTTTCTGCAGGGTTTAATAGAAGCAGCTCCCTCTTGAAATACCAACTCTTCAGATTCATTGGCTCTTTGCTTAAAGTGAAATAGTCTTGATTTAAGGCACATTGAAGCAGCTGGAGCCAGGTTGATTTTACACCTTTCTGAATTGTTTCCTAAATGTAATGTGAGTTGCTGTGAGAAATATACTAGCAGTATGAGAACAGGCATTTTAAAATGTCAGATTGTGTCTGTAAATTGCCATGTCTGGTAATAAACCCACCTGTCAAGTAACTGGCAATTGCAGCCTGCTGGTAAATCTGATTTTGCTGTGTACCATTTCTTGAGTGAATAACAGGCAGAGCAAAACTAGTGATTTTTTTTTTTTTTTTTTTTCTTTTTCCTCTCATACTCTCAACAAATTTTTGGAAAATCAGAGGAAAGTGAACCTGGAGCTGTTCAGGTAAATGCCCCAGCTAGTTAAAAGCAGCTCTGGGGAGCTAGAGTTTTAAAGCTACACAGTTAATCACTTCAGTCAGGGATTCTTTAAACTAGGATTTGTTCTTCAAACCTGCTTCTTAACATGGCAATATGCATAATAAACTGTGGCCTACAAAATCTTTCTTTAAATATTTGGTTCATCTTATATTGAGTATTATCCTTGCTGAGCATTTTGAGCACACACATGCAGTGTGATGTCTGATTCTTTCAGCTCAGTCATCTGATCTGAAGAGGGAAGGAAAATTATAGCCATAAAACTGTACCCTCTGATTCACCTTCCTGTTCTATTTATGATTTTTGCAATTGGGAATGAATAAACCGTGTAGTCAGCATTCGGATGGGCACGTGTATAGTTAGCTCATTTCTCTGCATGTGTCCTCAGAACAGAATAGGAAGTCTGACTATTTTGGAAAACACTTTACTGCAAAATTGTAATTATAATTCTTTTGGCAACTTTGGATTTAAATGTGGTATATGAGGTGAATGAGACTGAAAGGCATTTTTGGAATGCTATCTGTGAAGGTCATGTTTAAATTCACTAGATATCAATTACATTACTGAAAAGAGACCAGGAGTGCAAGTCCTCTGCATTGGTAATTATCAAAAATGCCTTGCCTACTGGCATTTTCTCCCTCTCACCAGCACACCCAAAAAAAAGTCACAAGGAGTTGCAATTGTGATGTATTTTCAATAGACAATACCATCCCCCCAAATGGCTGACTTTCAGAAAGTCCATTCCTGTCTCTGCTCTAATGCTGGCTGAACCACACCACCTACACTGCAAAAAGGTACCCCTGGGCCATGAAATCCTGACAGTGTCCTGAAAATGTATTTGATATGCAGCTTCCTGGGTTAGGTGGGCATTTTTTTGGTAGTTGGATCCTGGGTTTTGTGTGAGTGAGTGTTTTGGTTTTTTCATTTTGTTTGTTTGTGATTTTATTTATTTATTTATCGCAAATGTTGACACTTGAGCATTGGTATCTCTTCCTTGAAAAGAAAACATTGGCAAACACCTTGTCCCAAGGTGTGAATGCTAACACCTGTACTTCAGGTGCCAGTAGTTAGAGAGGATCAGCAACATGGTTTTATGCTTTGTCCTCCCAGACCTGTCTGACCTGTCAATCTTGCAGTCTGTCTTATCTGGAGGGGAATATTACAATGTATATGGTGGAGTCGTTGACATGCAAGGCTCTATGTTCTTCCTAATAATTTGTTTTAGCATGACTTGAGATTTTTTTTTTAATTGTGTGATTTTAAGAGCATTATTAATTTTAGCCTTCCACTCTCCCTTGCTATGGATGATACTTCCCAGAGCTCTTCCAATTTCCATTGATATTTCCAATGTAAAATTATCCTCCATGGTAAAACCTTTGTGGATGCAGGGAGAAAAGATTTGGGTTTTTTTCTTTCCTTTCTGTCAAACCTAGCAGGGAAACTTGATGTTTATACTGTGCTACTCTGGTCTTACCCACCAAAGTTGGGGCTGGTGCTGCATTGGGGTTAACTCCTTGTATGCAGAGGAGACAGATCAGGGATGGGGCAGAGATCTGACCTCAGGCCTTTGAGCCATCAACTTGTTGTCAGCCTTATTCAAGTGCCCCCTGCACCCACCCCCCCACCCTGGATGTTCCTTGGTGCAGAAGAAACAGCAGGATACACAAAACAGGGGTTGAGGGATTTAACTAAATAGTATCTTGTATAATTACCAATTACAATATATCTACAGCCTAAAAAAGAACCAGATTGAACAGAACTGGGAGACAGGCCAGCTCGGTGCTGGGCCAGAAGTCAGGCTGGCATTTTAAGCCCCATTTTGGTCATTCTTTTCCATTCAACAAAGCACTTCTATTTGCTCCCCTGTAGACAGTGGTTCACCTGGGATAGTTTTAGCACAGCTGTATTGCTGCAGAAAATGATAGATCTGTGGGGTTTTAAGAGTGTTATGAAAGCATTTACACAGATGGTATTCCTGAAGCTCAGTTATAGCACAAATGTATTGGGAATAATTCTCAAGTATTTAATATTCTCAAATATCTCCTTCCCCCATCTCCTTTCTCATCCCCTACTTGTAACTTCCATCAACAGGGGTGGCTGTGACAAAAGAAAATAAATTTTTCCCTATTCATGATAAAGCAAGAAAATCCAACTCCCCCAAGGGAAGCCTATGAAAATCATATAAGCTCCAGACAACTGAAGATGCTACAGGCTTTACTGAGAATGCCAATGCTCTGGTGAGGCTGTCTTAGATGTTTGTAACAGCAGATTAATTCAATTAGTGGAGCTGGGAAATGCTGCCACAGCTGAGCTATGCCTGAAACTGCCGTTTCTTATGAGGAACCTCGTGGGCTGGGGATAAAGGAGAGCAATTCTTTTAGGAAGTTCCACCAGCAAAGCTGCTAATCTATCAACTAATTCTGTCCTTTGTTTGTTACCCAACCTGATAGAAAGCAAAAAGTGTCTGTGGAAGACTTTTAGTTAGGAGCTCACTGGGCTAATGGGAAAATAAAGGTTAAGAAGTGGCCATTGTATCAGAAATGAGTGTGGAGAATATCCTAACTCCAACAGGATGAATTATCCACTGCTTCTCATCAGAGCCACAAAGATGAGCCTGACAGACACACCACAGATGTGGGTGTACAGAGCAATACTGAGGGCATACTTACAGGTATACTTGCTAGGGATTCAAGCTGGTGTGGATGCACAATAAGAGACAATTTCTTTAAGCTGTTTTTAGCAATAAGGTCATAAAGAATGAAATTGCTTCTCCTCTTTTAAGTGACTCCACTTTAATCCAGCTGAGAGTCAGTAACAGGCTTTGTTAGTGTAAAGGGACTTCCCTTGCTCTGTATCATTCCTATTCTACAAATCAATAAGAGTCTGCAATATTTATGTGACATCTTAAAGTTCCCCATGCAAAAGTTCATTCCAACCAATAAATGAAAATTCTCTCCCCTTTCTGTCTGTAAGAGCTGCCAGGTGGGAAATGTCAGCAAAGCATGAAACATGACCTATTTTCTTGAATGAAAGAGACATTGATGTTTCAAGATATTGATGCCTTCAGAAAGATGCAGTTAAAGAGCATTTCTGTTTACTTTTCAGCATCAACCTCTGTGCTAACTCAGTGCCTATAAATGAAGTTGTAATTTACAAATGACTGGAACAAAGAAATAACCATCTTCTGCAGCAAGTTTCACTTCAGAGTAGGGGGAGATCTGTGTTATCTCCACCAGAGTAGCACTGGGAAGAAAAATGGAAAGTTTGTTTGAGTTTTATTGGTAAAGACCTAGGTTTGCTAAAGCTTTGCCACAGACTCTTGTTAAGGTTCTTGTTTTGGTCATCTTCTGTGCCTGTTACCTGATTTCCTCTTTAACTGCATAAATTAATATCAGATGATGCTGATTCTATTTTTTATTGAGACATTCCCAGAAAAGAAGGAGAGGGCAGAAACCCCTTCACTTCCTCACATTCTGTGCTTATCTTAGCCCATTAGTTCTAACATTGCTAACTGGTTTTAGACCTAGATCAGATTCAACAATTAGCAAGTGAAATAGAGCTGTTGCAGAAGAGAGATGCAATATTCCTATTTGTTCTTTTGCATATACTGTGGCATCTCGATTAAACATGTTTTTTTTTCAAAAGCTGCTGAACAGACTATTTTTAGATAAAGAATCTGGCAGAGCCCACTAATGAGAAGTTTGTTTCTTGCTAGCCATGGCCTTTTTTTCTTTTTTCTTTTTTTTTTAAATTTTGTTTAAAAGCTAAATAAGCAAATATTGCTGGGCTTTTGCCTTTTTAATCTGAAGATCAAATCATTCCCAAGAGGAGCTTCTGTCTCTTCTTGTATATCTGTACTCCTTCATAATCAAGGGCCAGCATTTTAAAATAGCTGATACATTAAGTGCTTTAAATTCTGGGTGCTCAGCTTGGCATGTTCAAAGGGCTGATTTTTCAGAAAGTCCCAAGCCACCCACTATTAAAATATCAAGTTCTTCAGTTCTTCTAGCTGGCTGCAAAAAAATTCCAGCCAAATACCAGACTTTATAGTGAAATTTTAAAGTGAGATTCTTTAACAAGAAAGGTCGTATCTTCTGAAAATGATGCCAGCTGTTTGAATTTATATTTGGGGCATAAAAAAATACAGGAGCTCAAATGTGGATCCTCTGGTTCTGCCTCCTCGTCACAAAATGAGGGGGATCTCTGGACTGGGCTGAAGTCCTGTGGCTGTGGGTGGCACCACATGGTGGCAGCTTGCTAGGAGGGAACCTCTCTGTTCAGCAAATTCACAAGGGGCAGGCTGGGGTAACCAGGTTTTGTCTTCTCATTTCACTACATTTGCTCTCTTCTCAAGCACACCAGTCAGCTAGGCTTGTGTAGCTATTTACTGCTCTGTTGCTGCTCTTCTCCCATCCCCAGAAGCTTGGTGGAGAAAGTAAATTACAAGCTGCCACTCAGCACTAGATGGTCACAAACAAAGCTCATCTCTGCAAGCAGGTCACGCCAGGGGCAGAGCATGTCCATGACACTCACTGTCAGTTTTGCCATCAAATTCTGAGGCATCTGGCTATGACTTCAAGTGGAGGAAATTTCCTTTTAGCCAGATAGCAGTCTGCTTTCTAAGCATTTTTCTTTGCAATGCATAAAAATATCTCTCCCAGCAAGTTTCTCACCTGGGGTAAATCCCTGAACTTCCATGGAAGGCAGCAGAACCGGGCTGATTTATGCTGGCTGAGAGCGTCTGACCTTTGCAGTCCAACCTGCAGAATTTCTCAGCAGCACCTCGGTGCTGAGGGGACACTGCAGCTGCAGAAGATGGCAGACATTGGTTATGGTTTGTCATAAAGAGTGCAAAGCTTTCCGGGGAAAAATCCTTAATTTCAGTCACTCTCATGTCTAATGCTTCCTAATGGAGACAGTCTGCCACTGAGGAGGCTTTTTCCTAGTCTCATGCTATTTCAGTGCTAAGGAAAGTGTGGTTCTTAGAAAGAGACTCCTGCTGTTATGGCTAAGGCAGTCAATGATTTTCCAGTCTGGATGTGCTAAGATGAATACCTTTTAACTTGTTATGGAAATTAGTAATTTATAAATAGATGTTTTCATAGTGGTCTGACTCAGTGTCAGCCACCATGTGGAAAGCCACACAGAGCCAGCCTTGCTTAGTGCTCCATGTGGATCTGGAGCAACAATTCATCAAAGTCAGTAAATTTAATTTAAATAAAGTAAATCCAGTATGAATTATTCTGGAATCAAGTCTCATGTTTTCAGACATCTGCAGTGGTTTGAGACCCAACTGGAAGCTCCTGAGAGACTGCCACTGGGTGATTTTAATGGGCCACAAGAGAATGCCTGTAAAAGTGATGGAGTGGCAGTCCTCATTAGCTGCAAGCTCTGGAGGTGAAATAAACAAACTTCACAACAAAAAAAGAAAGTGTGTCTGCAAGCTGTTTGTAGGACATGTATATGCCATCCAGCTGGGGGTGAGAAAGCACCCACTGAATTGTCTGTGTATACAGTGTGGGGCTGCTGATCCTGCCAGGTGCTGCTTCCCTCCACTGTGGTACAAACTGCCTGTAGGCTCAGAAGAGGTAACTCATTTAGATAGTGAATGATATGACTTCTAAAAGGTGATGTTGGGTCAGAAAGTGGGATTTGAAGTAGATTAAGTGATTTGGGATCCATGCGGAATTTTTTGCGTTTCCTCTAGGCTATATTGTCAGCACCTCAAGGGCCACCAGTATTAGCAGTGAGGCTTAACTTGCCTGTACCAGGGCTCTGAGCCAGAGAGTACTCTTGCTATGTGGCCAGGATTAGCAACCTTTAACATGTGTGTGGGGTTTTGATGCTTATTAAATCTGCAGCTTCCAGATTTCCCATGAAACTAATGCAAGGGGAGATTTCCCAGGCACCTCACACTGGGCACTGACATGGCCTCATGCCTTGAAGGATTTATGAGGATGTCCATGGGGGTTTGACCAAAGTGCAAGGGTCCCATTTACTGACACGAATGGGAAGAAAGTGTGAAAAGTAGTTGGTTATTCCAACAAGAGGATCCAAACTTTGAAAACTGGGTAATTAATTTGAAAATGTCTGCTACCACCTTATCTCTGGGTAGTTTCATAGCCTCTGCTGCTTGGCCAGATCAAGTTGATTAGTAGTCCAAGCAGCTCTGATGACTTTTGCCATGAGCTTGCTAGTGAAGCTCTGCTGTGGATTCGTATTCCTTTTTTCCCCCTGCCTTCTCTGAATGCATCAGCAGAAAGCTGATAGCAAGGCAAAGCAAAGCACATTGATGTGGCCTCTTTTCTGTGAGCAGAATAGTTGCCAATAGTTGGAGGGTTTCTGATTAACAGATGCTGGCTAGAATGATTTGGGCCTTGGAATCCATTTTGATTCCTTGTTTGCAAGTGAAGAGGTATGGAAAACCCTGATGGCATTCAGTTTTGTTTATCTTAAACTTGACCTTTATTAATATTTGTAAATTATGCCCATTTGCTTGTGGAGGAGCACAGTCTGCATTGCTTTAGCATACTGGGATTGACATTTCCTGATGTAAATCAGATCACCTCCCCTCCCAGCTAATGTCCACTGGTTGAGGACCTGGCATGCACTGTTCTATTACTTGTTGAGTGTCCTGTGATATTCAAATCCTACAAAAATAAAAAGTTCTCCAATGGGGCCAGATAAAGCAGGGTTTTCTGGAAATGTTGCTTCACAAAGATTATAGGTAGCAAAGTTATTTTTCACTACTTATCTTTCTGAACTCAAATTATCTTGTTGGAGTAGACTGGATGGACTGAACAGAAACTGGTTTATTGTTGTTATGCCATGGTTAGCAGAGGTTTCGAGGCTGACGTGTTTCTGAAAAATGAGGCATTACTGTATATTCTTCTGCTCTGGAGCCAGGATGTTCTGGGGATGAGACTTTAACCTTCAGCACTGCTGAGTTACTGGCAGAGGTCTACAGAGAAGAGAAAGGTTTGCATGTTATGTCTCTGCTAGGGGTGCTGACCATGTTCTGGGAACCCTTCTTTGGGACTGAGCTCAGTCATCTGGTCAAAAGGTGGAAAGATACAAGTTGTCTTCTCTTTCATGAATGCTTCTCAGCTCAAAGTTCAACCCTTCCTTGCATTCTTGGGTGCCTGGTGATTTCAGCAAGTGATAAGACAAGCAATGAAGGTCAGCCTTTGACCTGGCATCTTGTACTGTTTTTTCTCTGTTCTACTGTTAAATTCCAGCCCTCATGCAGCTCCAGGGAAATCACTGTTCTTGATTTTCTTCCCCCTTCATTATAAAATTAAAAAGCTCTTGAAGCTTCTGATCCCGCAAATGAGAGCACTGCTGGGAATATGAGTGCATCATTGGCTTTATTAGAGCTAGTCCTGAAAGTAAATTTACTTAGATGTGTTAGTGGTTTGCAAAGGGAGGGTTTGATCCCATAAACTGTCATGGAGGGGGAGAGGGCTTCCCAAACATTTACCGAGGTAGGAATGAGCCCATAGAAAGTGCACCTCTAAGTCATTTAGAAACATGTAATCTTATTTTGGTGTTGGCACACCTTTAGAAGAGTGAGCTTCCCATGCACCATGTCTCACAACACTTAACTTGGGATCCAGTTAAATGCAGCTAGGAGGAGCTGGCTGAAAGTGTCAGCTTGAAAACTGGAGATGCTCCCTTCAGCCTGGATATTGCTGACAAAAATATGGATGATGGGAGTCTCTAGAGCTGGCAGTGCATTTACCTGGGTGCAAAACCAGAGTGACAGGACCATGTCTGGTGTCTGTCACGAGTCACATTGCTTAATTATTTCCTATCTGGATTTTTTAAACTTTTTTATTTTAGTTTGGTATGGCAAACATTTCAACATATGTAATTTATTTTTTAAAAAAACCAAACCCTGGATGATGAAGATGTGGTCTTAAGAGATTCTGAAGGGTGAGGTATAGAAAAACCAAGGTAGCTGACAGCTGATCTGATTCTTCTGGATCACTGTTATTTCTTGGGAGCTTTATATGGGCTGAAATAAAGCAGGTGTTTAGTCCATTTTGATAAGGAAACGTCAGCTTTAGCCTATGGATACAATGAAATCAACAAACTCAACTAAGCTTAAAAAAGGAGAGTTGGTCAAATAACCAGAGAGTTATTGAATCCCACAGCTTCCTTTGGGACATAATAGCTGCTCTCTCCAACTGCCAGGACAAAATTGTATCCTGGGTGTTCCCAGGGGCTCAGAAGAGGGTGTGGGAAGGTTGGTAACTGCTGGAGCAGGCAGCAGCAAACCAGCTGGCATCAGGCAGCTGTGCAGCTTGGGAGGCATCTGTAATGCAGATGTTACCTCAAAGCAGATGCAAACTTCAAGGTTCTAAGGGTAGGTCTGTGTGGGAGAAGGCCAAGAATGCTTCACAGATGTCTTCTACAATGCTTTGGTGTCCCTTTAAACCCACACAGCACACAGGCTTTTAAGGTAAGATCTTTTTGAAGGTTTTTTACTACCTTCATTTAGAGCTTCCTGAAAAATATACAGATAATTTCAGAGCAGTGGGTATTGACCTCACTGGACTCTTGAGTTGTTCCTGCCCTGGAGAAAGGGGCGTGACTGAAGATTCACCTCTACATTTTTCAGGAAGGGAAGGCTGGCTATGAGCTCTGCCTCACAGCTGAGGGACCCAAAGAGCACAAGCAAAGGGGAAGGACAGCTCTGGGGATCATTGAAGGTCGTTTTAAAAGTTTGAGGGAGAGGGTTCCTCTTACTCTGTTTTTGCAGTATTTTGGCAGTCTCAGGTCTGTTCTTGCTGAGGCAATAGGGAGAGGAGGTGAAAAGCTCAGTTCAGTTTTGATTTAAGGAACATTCAACTGTTTACATGGGGCTCATGAGTCTATTTTTAGGGATGAGCAGAAGTTTGTGGTACTTTATGTGACCCAACCAGTTCAGTCATCTGTGTAATAACAATGTGGCTTCATGTAGGAGAAACCACTGTGGTTACAGGTGGCCTGACCTACTCTTAGGGAACTCAGAGTTAAATCCAGTTGCTTAAGATTATTACTGAGCTGCTGGGGAAGAGAACAGCTGATGTCTGACATGGAATTCAACAGGGCTCTGGTAAGTATGAGTGCTGTGGTCAGAAAGAGTGCTTGTCACTGCTATCTCCAGCCCTCTCTTTAAGAGAAGAAAACATTGCTTCTATGGTCAAATATGACTCTTGGACTTTGTGTTTGGTTTATGTTCCTGGCTGTTGTCATTGCTTGTCCTGTGATTTTGCCTGCCTCACTGTGCCATGTGTAATAGGTACTTGTGGCACCACTGCCTCAAAGAGTTGTCAAGGAATGGAGGCTCAAGAGGGAGGATGCAACCCTTCTGCATGGCATGGTGCTCGAAGCAAGGGGTGGAATCAAGCCTTTTCTCTGTAGGCTGGTTATGGGACTCCTACCAAAATCTATTTTTTAGTATATTCCTGTTCAGGGCCAATTTCTAGGATTTTTTTCTTTTTTTGTTGTTCCTTTTTTTTTTTTTTTTTTTTTTTTTTTTTTTTACCTCAACACACCTAGGAACAGAGGGTAGTGACTACAGAGCTTCTTGAGTGAGTACCATAAGGTAAACAGCTTCTGCCATCTGTGTGGAGGGTACTCGGTGATGCCCTCCTGATACACCATGATTCTTCTGCCTTTCCACACTTTCACTGTATGGGACCACTGCCCAGGTGAGCAAGTCTGCACAGCCACCAGGCTTTGGTGAGCCACTGACCACAACAGCAGCTTTGCTGAAGTTTCTGATGGGCTGGAAATGCCAGACTGTCTCTTGCCAGCACAGCAAGATGCCAGCACAGCATCTTGTGCTGACTGATGCCTGTGGGCACACGTGTGCACAACAACAGGAGCAGCCAGCCCGTGAGTGCTAGGAACATATGTGCCCAGGATTTCATATGGCAGAATGGGAAGAACAGGTTTCACATGGGGGGTTCCTAGTTTCTGTTTCTTAGAGTCCCAGTTCTGTGGGAGGGTGTGTAATTTTGTTAAATTAACTGTTTCATCTGTCACTTCTTGTATGATGCTTTCACAAGCCGACAGAAGTGTGCATATGGAGCAGGGTTATGAAACACAACTGAGTAGATAAGATGCCTCAGTGTCCACATGATGCCATGACTACTTTTCTTCCAGTTCCTTTGTTGCTGTGCATGATTACAAAGACATTTCCTATTGTTTTCCCTACTCCTGCATCTAGTGTTGGGTGAATTTTCTTTGCCTTTTTCCCATTCACTCGCCATTGTCCCTTTCAGCAGGGATGCCTGAGGCTGGGTGAAATAGTAACACTGAGGACTCCTAATAAGAGGAGGTATGACAGCTCAAAAATTATTTTCTGACACAAATGAATATGTTATAACCTCATTCTAATTTAGTTCTGCCTTCTTCCTCTTTACCTTCCCACTCACCTGCCTCGGGCTTACACAGCAGGACATGAGCAGGACATGTGTGGTCTCATCATAAAATCAATTTCTTGATTTGGGGCAGTAGAGTATTAAGATTTCCCTCTGCATCTGCAGTAATAACATAATTAAATAAAGTAATAATAACAATTATTCTGATGCTTTGCTATGATAATGTGATGGCCACTGCTAGCATGATCAGCATGGAGATGTCTCTTGCTGCTGGTAAATATTTGCAATTAACACAGAGCTCTGGGGTGTTGCTTTTTTTTTTTTTTCCATTCCTTGGATGGGTTTTTTGTGTTTTGTTTTTTGTTTGGCTGGTGGGTTTTGTGGTTTGTTTGGGTTTTTTCTTTGTTTTGCTTTTTTGCTTGTTTGTGTGTGGGTTTTTTCATTTAAGAAATACAGAAAGAGCCACTAGAAAACTTCCAGTACCTTTAACTTTGCCACTAGGAAACTTCCAGTACCTTTAACTTTATGTTGCCCACCTTACTCAACCCATGACAGTTGGTTTCCAGCCTGGGTCTTTGTGTCTGTCATTCTTGCTGGCTGCTCACAGACCTCTGTGGCATGAGTTCTTCAGCACTGACATGCTGATATTTGTAGTGAACAGGCATTACTTATGGATGGCCTGGATATTTTTCTCTCACCAGAAGGCTTGAGTCATTCATGTTTCATGTGCTTCTCAGGTGATGATGAGCTCGGGTGACCTTGGGCAGCAGGTACTCTTTGCTGCTGAAAAGGCAATTAAAATCAAGAACTGATAAACAGGGCTATGGATGGTTCTCAGTCACATGGGAAAACAACCCCCACTTCCATGTCAGATTTATGCTTGGACAGGGAGAATGTGCACAAGCTTGGGCTTAGGCTCCTTGTGTATTGCTGAATCCCCTGGGATTGTTAGCCAAGGTCACCTCCTTGCTCTCTGCTGAGACAGAAGAAGGAGGTGGTAGGACACAGGAGTCATGGGCTTGTAGAGGAACACAGCCAAAGCTGCTCCTACCCCAGGAGTATTGCAGCTCCTCAGCTCCTGTGGGGACAGCAGGAGTCCCACACCACTATGCAGGGAGGAACCCCACTGGTGTGTGTGCCTGGTTCCCAAAGATGCTGAATGTGAAGGCTCCCACCAGCCTCCCTGGGAACTTTCATGGCTCAGCAGACTCTCGGAAAGAGTCAGCAGAGGGACAAATGTCCTCTGTGTTGTGTTGTTTTCTTTTCATTGTGCAGGCAAGCGGGGCTGGGAGGTGGGAGAGGAAGCTCACAGTTCAGTGGGGTGGTGGGGACAGGCAGCAGGAGCCCAGGCAGCTGTCTGGCACCCAGCTCCCTCCTGCCCCTGATCCTGCACCTGAGTGCCAGTGCTGTGAAAGTGCCAGTCTGGCCTTGTAATTAAATCTCAGCAACTGCGTGGTGCTCAAGCGTCCATCCTCCTCCCAGCCCATCAAAAACCCATTACTCAAGAGAGATCCTACTAATTGTCCATGGAGATAAGCAAGAGGCATATGCAGCAAGGCGTGTCAAGCTTCCTGCTCCCAGCACACCAGAATTTGCTTCCAGAAGGATGCTTTTAGTCAAGCTGATTTGTGGGGCAAGCAAGATCTCAGAGCTGTAATTTGCACCTCGGAGCATGATTCAAGGGGAATGGGATGAAATGTTTTGGCAGGGTGTTGGCCTCTGGCTGCTGCAGTTGCTCTGGCATTGGGAGTAAACAAACCTTAACGTGGGGGTGGTGTTTCTCTCATAAACAGGCAGCGGGGATGCTCAGATGCTGTTTTGTGACAATGAATAGATCATGCTGAAAACAACAGATGCTGATTTCAATAAAATAATAGCATTTTCAGGCAGTGGTTTTCTGCAACTTCAAAGAGCTTTGCAGGCCATAATTAATACGCTGATGATACTGCGGGCTGTTGCTTCACAGCACAGCAATAGACTTGTTTCATTCCTGGCTTTCAGCTGAGCTCCTGTTCTTCAGTTAACACTAAACTGCTTTCTGTTGCACAAAGGTAGTTTTGAAAAAAAAGTGAAAAAACCAGTACAGTAACTGTACAGTACAGTTACTATAGAAGTGTATATCAGCTATATAGTAATCTGGCTGCTGAACAGCCCAGCATGGTACTGAGCACAATGTACTTAGCTGCAATTAATAGCAAAGTTCTTTTTCAGGTCCTTGCAGTTGGAGAGCACTGATTGTTCCTGCCTTCTGGCTCAATCTGCAATCTCAGCATCACTCTCAGCTGGGTGAATTTGTGTACTGAAATTGTTACCTGCCCTGGTTCACTATTCTGAGATCTCTGAATCTCAGACATTCCCTGAAGAGCAACGAAAAGCTGAAATGCAAAATTGAACAGAACAGTGGACTGCAGAATACAGAATGAGATTTTTTTTTTTTCTCGTAGCAGAAGCAAATATCTTTTTCTCCACTTTTACTTTCCTGCTAAGTTGGGAAAGGAACAGAAAACCCATTCTTTGGGGGTTCAGCTCTAGAGACACTGCAAGCTGAATAACTGATTGATACTTAAGTTGGTACAAAAGCCTGGTGTGAAAGAAATACTTTGAAACTGTACTACTGCAGGAAAAAAATAGTAGTAAATGTTTCCTTCTCTATGCACCATTTTACTCATCTTGGTGGGACCCCTCTGTCCTCAGTGCTCAGTTAGAGTGTTTCCATCTTCCAGGAAATGCTGCCTTCTCCCATATCTGTTCTGCAACGCAAACTCTGCATGTATATGAATAGAGGACTCCAGAATGTTTTGGGTTACCTCAAAGCTTTTTGTTAATACAGTCTCTGTTTTGCAATTCCTTTTCCTGGAGATGAGGTGGATTTTCTGACCCTCTCTGGGAAGCTATTGCAGATCCTTGCTGCTGCAATGGTCAAATGGTTTTCCCCTTCACTCCTATCCAGGTGCAGTGTCCTCCCTTCTCCAAATGATGATGATGGTGATATGACTTATGAGGTGATCTCAGATCAAAATTAAATCATTACCCTCACTTTAGTGCTTTGCAAGGTCTCATGCTTCTTCTGTCGTAACACCTCTTTTTTCTTGGTTTTGTTTCTGCAAGATCTTTTATTATTTGTCCTAATTTCCTTCAGGATCTCTGTCCTGGTTTGTGTGATGGGCAGCCCTTGTTCTGTTATGGAAGGAGTGCTCCTCTGCTGCAGCAGCAGTGCCTTTACTGGCTTTCAAAAATACCAGGCTCGAATGTTCCCAGAGACCTGCAGATGGCACTGCCTCCTTGGGCTATTCCAGTGCCCACTGCATCTCCCTGAGGTGGGCTCGGTGTAACCTCCAGCGAGAAGGACTCTTCTTGCAGGTGGAGTAAATAGTTCAAAAGCTCTGGCTGTGGGATGTTTGTAGTTAACAATGAAAAATAACAATAGCATGGAAATTGCTAGGAGCCTTTCCCCTTACTCATCTTCAGGTGGTTTTGTTTTCTGAACTTCTGCTCTTTTTTGAGGTTTCTCTTCAAGGGGTTTTCAACAACTTCTTTGTGCAGCTATTTTTTCTCCCCCCTGACATTTCCCTGTGCCAATTAAGAACCGACTTGGCTGTGGTTATTGTCTCTTTCTAGGATGACCCTGCTAGCAGGGATGGGGAGTTTTTATGTCATCAGTGTTTCCTGGAAGATTCTCTCCTCCTGGGGCAGAAATACGCTCCATGTAAAGAGATGGCAGCATCAAGGACACAGTAGTAGCAACGCCTCTCACAGTGTTGTTATTGTTACCTCTGTCCGAATGCTGCAGTCACTTTGTACATAGTATTTAGTTCCCACAGATTTTCCTGAAGGCTTGTGAGGTGCTGGGGCCATACCTTTCCTCTTTTGCAAAGACAGAGCACTCCTGGCTTTAGGCTTGTGGCTCCCAAATCACCCCATGGCTGCACCCTGCCCAGCACCAAGTGATGGATGTCAGATGTTTGATTTCTGGGGTGCCTGCATAGCTGTGGCTGCAGCCAGCAGTGGTTCGTTCTCCAGGGGTGCTCAGGCACCCTCCAGGATTCTTGTCACAGGGCTTCCAGCCCATTTTTAAGTTGTCTTCTCTCCTACACCAGCTGCAACACAGGAAGACTTGTTCAAAACCTGATGATATTGCAAATTGCTGACAAGCAAATGGAGGTCTATTTTCTGTGCTGCCCTCTCTGGAATTTCATGGCGGATGAAATGATTTGTTTGCTGTTGCTGTGGTTAAAGGAGGCAGCAGATATCATATGTGAGGGATCTGCCATATTTCCCAAGAGCCAAAATAAAATGCAGCCACGGTGAGGTGTTCTTGGTTGCTCCATGTACATAAATCCTCAGCCACAAGCTTCAAGGTCAGTCAGGTATTTCATGCCTCATAAATGGTTTGCTTTGTTGTGTGACTGGGAAGTAATGCTGCCCAGACATATCAAATCTCTGATTTCATTGCTTATATTTCTCCTGTACAGAAACACTTGAATTCTGCTTTGCTCCATCACCAATGTGTACACCACTGGTTCTGGACAAGCTGCTTTCATCATCAGAGAGCTGATGATGGGGAGCTGGTGTGGCATACACTGAGGTTTCTTGCATCTCACTGCTCAGGGTGGAATGGAATTTTGAAATGCCTCATCTCCTTGGGCTCTGTTACCACTCTTGGAGTATTTGAGAGGAAAGTTTTATGTCTGCTGCCGACTTGACTGAACTGGATTTTACATTGAGAAGTTTAAACCGCAGCACGTATGGCAAACTTTCTGATTTTGATGCTTCAACAATTTTCTTTATCTAAATATATTTTTAGAGTGGTTTTGTACATTTATACATGTGGAGCTAGGTTTGAGGTGGTTTTTTGTTTTTCTACATCCCAGCTCTCAGGGAGAAGTGATTGCTGTGCAAACCTCAGGTTGGGAACAAAAGGAAACAAAATCTCTGGGCTGTAAAGAAAAGCCTGAAAGACAATGTATAGTTCAAAATCCAGAAGGCAATCAGGTATAAACCCAGAAATAATATTTTGGTCCGAATGTGGTTGTCCTGATTGTACAGCAAGACCTGTTTCACGCGCTTGTGACTACATATTGCAACAATGTGAGGATGGGTTCAGGGAATACACACATCTGGGTTCCTGGCTTTGGTGCCCCCAAAGTACAGAGGTTTTGTTGGATTAAGCTGTACATCAAATTTACATGATGAGATGGGTTAGCTAAACCATCATGCATGTTACAGTACCAATACCATTAAATTATTTTTAAAATTTCCATTGGACATAGATCTCTTATGTAGCCAGTTGTTTTGGTTCTTGGAGATGGTCAGGAATCAGAAGTTAGGTTGCTCTTAAATAACTGCTTAATTTCAAAGACTTCATATATATATTTACCAAATATAGGTGGGTGTTAAGATATGTGTCCCTGCCACAATGGCTGTTTGCAGGATATCAAATCCATGTTCTCTGGTATGGGTTCTGCAGGGAAAAGAACCATCTTCGTAATAATAATGTTTTAACCCTTAAAACAGAACACTCACTCTGCTAAACCATTAAAATGGAAATCTTTCTTTCTCCAGAAAAAAGACTGCCTTGTACAGCACCTCTCAGAGAAGAGTAGTTTGAATAAAGGGGTGGTTTGACAGAGCTAATAACCAAACCACAGCATCATCATACAGGGAAAATTTTGAATAACTGTAGTAAACCCTGAATATTGCCTATAGTGGTGTGGGGTTAAGAATGTAGTTTCAAAAAATCCTTTCAAATAATTTTCTTATTTTTGAGAATTTCTAAGCAGTAGAATCCAAAGGTATGGAGGGAGGTTTATGGGGAAAAGACAGACATGTAAGCATTTATTAAGTATCTATTAAGGGGTCCTGGTGCCTGTAGTTCTTCCACTCTCCTGACTTTAACCTCTCTTATATCCATCTTTATTTCTATGTGACCTGGAGCCTGGTCTTTTCTATGCTCAGTGTATACGTGTAAATTTGTAGAATTTTAGTGTGGCAACAGCAACCACAAAATTCTCAGCTTTCCACTGTCTCCTTGCTATCTTTTCTTTTTATTGAGGCATGCAAAAATACTCAGCATTGAGGAGTCTGGTACTGCAACAGCTTGTAGCCCTCCTGACATGCTTGCATCCTATCATAGCTACTACAGAGAGGCAGTACTTTCATAAAAGAAAACTGAATTGGTAAGAATAGTCAGAGTGCACAGAGGAATTTTCAGCAAGTTCTGCGGAAAAAAAAAAGAAAAGAAAAAAAGAAAAAAGGTGTTCTGGCAAGTAGAAGAGCACCAGCAGTGAATGCTTTCTTGCAACTTCTTGAAACTTCAGCCAAGGAATGTTAGATGTGGGTGTGGGTGTGCAAAGGCCATTTCTTGCTATAGCTTTGAGGCTGTTGGGGACCCCCAGAGCCCCTGCAGTGAGTGCAAACAGGCAGAGCAGCAGTCAGGGCAACCAGATTCTGCCCATTGCAAAAAGATCAAAGGGTTTGCACAGACCCATCTATTTCAGGAGAAAGTGTTTTGGGGTCCTGAAGCCTTCCTTTGCTAGAAAAGTGAGAAAGTTTCTCCTGCATCTGTTATAACCAAAGAGCAAAACTGATGAGAAAAACATGAATGAGTTTGCTCTAAATTTCCTCTGATGTCACAGCCAGTTAAGTACTAGAACTAGATTCCTTTACTTTCTATGTTACCTGTTCTTTGTAGCAACTATTCTTTGGCAGGATTACCTGTGTATAGGACCAGTTTACACTGTCCTGTGATGTGCAAGTTCCTGAAACCATGGCCAGAATTTGGCTCTCAAAGACTGGGGCAATCACTAAGACTAAGCTTGTCCAGGGTGGGCTCTGAACTGCTCATCTGAGGATAGGGTTACCCCAGGAGGGTCCATGGAATACCTGCAGAATCATGCCTGCCTTCACCTATTTGCACTGTAATGCTTTGGGATATTCCTCGTTTGGAAGAAATTTTGGATGTCAGCAAATGGCAACAAAAAGCTGACAATGCTGGCATGGACACAGGTTTTCTCTCCTGTCTCTGTGTGAGCTAAATCTAAGTAAAAATATCTTTTAAAGGGTAACTAAGGCCATGCTCTGTTTTTGTATCTGCCTAAAATCTTGACTTACAAATTGTTTCCTATTATATGACTCTCTAAAAATTAGATTATTTTTTTTTTAAAACTGCCTTTTGAAGTTATTGACTTACTAGCCCTGTCACTACGGCAGAATTGGATCTAGTGCCTCCTGATTGTTATCAGCTGTTCTTGGTTGGCTACAATGGGTGATTGGTATTGATCCTGTGGGAATAAAACTGGCAATGCTTTTGGTTTGGGATAGAGAGAGATATTTATCTTTTCATCTGTAGCTATAATTTTCTACAAAAACATATCCAGGTCTGTAAATTCACACTACAGTTATAAATTTCATTATTTCCCACCAATGATTTTCATTGGAAATATTAAGCAAGATGCTGGGGTTTTTGTTGTACAACTTTATACTCTGCTCTTGTGTGGTAATGTTCTCAGGGCTAATGGATATCAATATGTACAATTCTAGGAGATGGAGGGGAGTAGAATAAGTTTACAGCCTTAGGTCTTCATCATCTATCAGAATTATATTATGATTAGATTGTATTGTTTATATATTTTATTTGTGTATTGTATTTGGGTCAGATGCACAGTTATTTAATAAGAGTATTGATTATCAGGTTTATGGACCTATCAAAGAGGGACAGGAGACATGAATGTAGTAAATAAGCATTAGTATTAGTTCATCCAATGCTGTGATGTTTATTCAGATGGGGTTTTTGTATGGAACTCAATCTGAAAAAAAAAAAAGAGGGGAGTGGTGAGAGCCCTTCTTTTTGCTCATTTTCCCCTTCTGATGCCAGGGCAGGAGGTTCCTGGGAAACAGAGGAAATGGAGTAGCCACAATTCCCTTTGACGGTTTTGCTTCTGTTATACCTGTCAATCCCAAACAACAGGACACTTCAAAGATATCCTGCAGCTTTGGTGGATTGAAACTAAAGGAGGCATCCAAGCTGTTTTCCTTAGCTACATCTTTGCCTCCAGCCTGTTTTGTGGCCTGGATGAGGTTGCTGCTCAGCCTTGTAGAAGCTGCATTCACTCCCAGGAGCACATCTCCAGCAATCACATCATCCATGGGGTTTGTCTGCTTCACTTGAGAAGGTACAGACTGAGACACAGGTGAGATGCAGATGCCTGCATCCAATCTGGTACAGGTGTCCATCCTGACACTTTTCAGCAAAGATCCCATGGATGAGTTTGTGATACGGTTTGTTTCAGATAATGTGTTTTGGAAGGTGTCAAAAGATGGATCCTGGGTTGTGAGACGTGGTGTTTCAAAAGAGTTTGGGTATTCCTCTAAAGCACATTGCTGAACTGGGGCTTTTCAAACCCTCCTAAGAGCCAGAAAAAAATGAGAAGGTAGGGAGCTGAGAACACTGACTGCTTTGATCTTACAACATTACAAATGCCTTAGAGTGTAAAAAAGGGTGTTCCATTTCGTTTGGATGTGTAGATGACCAGAGATGTGCAGAATTTAACACAGAGAGAGAAGTCTGGTATTTGATAACCTTCACTCTTAAGGTTTTTGGAACACTGGTTTGAATTTCATTCAAAATACTTCAAGAGGAGCCCATCTTATGGAGCAAACTGAACTTTCTGTGAAACATGAATTGACTGAATGGGGTTTCACTTTCTTTTCATTAAGATGTGCACTGTTTGATATGGGTTAATGATTATATATTTAATATTATGCTACTTCTAAATTCAGGTAATTTTTAAATCCATGTATATGAAACAATAACTTTTTACTTATGCCACTTCCAGTGATAGGAATTTAAAGACTGCCTCCTTAGATGTCAGAACAATCTTGCTTGTTGACCATGTAGAGAAGAATTGTAGACAGTGGTTTTCTGATACCATTCTTTAATTTAAAAAAATGAACTTTTCCATATAATTTCTCAGGAAAAGTACTGGACCATAAAATTATCACTCACATGTCAATGTCCTGGAAAGATAGGTTTTTGACAGCACATCATGAAAAAAATATCAGAAAGTGCATTTCCTATCCTACAAAACAATAGCACCTTCAAAATTTTGTGCGATTTTGTAGCTGAGATAAACAATTGTAAAATTGTGACCTCATCAGGAATTGACGGGATGAGTCCTCCAAATTCTCACTACTGAAGGGACAGTAACAACTAAGAATAAAGGCAGTGCTCAGAGTTTTCTGCTGCACCTTTATATACTGCACAGTGCCATAAGGCACTTCATGGTAGGCACATCTGACTGGGGGAAAACTGCCCAGAGGAGGCTGACATGAGTCTCAAAATGTCTCTCTGAAATCTGCATTTCTTATTTCTTCAGTTTGTTTGTATGGCCAGGAGGTGCTGGTAAAACAAGGCAGCATAATCTGAGTAATGGCTGTGAATAGAAAAGCATGCAGTGAGAGATATAATGAGAGATAGATAGTACATCAGTGTGAGTTGCAAATGTTATCAAAAGGTTATCTTCAGCTACTGGTGCAAACAGAGTGTGGAAATAGCAGCAGAGCTTCTGAAATGAATGCTTATGCAGGAGAAGAATGAAAAAAAATAATCCTCAGTTCGTGATTTTCCTGAGCTTTGCATGTTTGCTTTGGGACTTGAGACAACTTTCCCCCTGAGAGAGGTTTGACTGGTCAGAAAGAGACAAGGGCTCTGTCTCACTGGCTGCTGAGAGGAACTGCAGGATGGTGATGCTGTGCTCTCTGCTACAAGTATGGTCGAGGTCATTACTCGGTGAGTGCTGTCAGCATTTAAAGACAGCTTGAAATTGTTTCCTTGCCTTTGGATGGAGGAATGGCTTCTTAGGATACAACATCATTACATTTCTAGGTTTTCTTTTATCAGCATGGATGTCAGAAACTACTTCTTAATGAAAACGTTTTTTTCTAATGCTGTGAGTCTAGGAGATGAATTTTAAGTAGTTTTTTTGAGGGCTAGACTTAAATTTCTGGCAGTCAGGATCACTGACTATTAGCTGGGATCACTCTGGGGGTACTCAGGTCTTAAGAAGAGCAACCTTCCCTGTTAGAGAACAGCACCTAACTTGTAATATGATCTGATAAACCAAGGTGTGTCCCTGCACTGAAACGTGTGTGTCTTCGGCAGTGAAAGAAGCTAACGAGTTGTTACGGTTACATTAAAATTTATTTTTGTTTTGGATCCACAAAACAAAGTCCAATCGTAGAAGGGTCGGGTGCAGGCAGATTTTATTTGACAACTGACACAGGCAAAAATACAGAGCCAGGCAAAAGAGGGGGAGAGGAAAAGAAGATGTAAGAGAGAGAAAAGTGGGAAGAAAGTGGGCAGAAAGACTGAGAGAGAAAAAGGGTAAGAAGGAATGAGAGAGAGAGAGAGAGTCAGAGTCACCAGGAGGGGTGCAGTTGTCCATCGAGTTTCTTCAAGATGGTGCTGATCCTGGGCAGGGTTCAATGCGAGATGGTGGTGGATCAAGAGACGACCAAACAGCCACAGCATTTCGTTTAGAAGGTCCAGGGGCGTCCCAGCATTGCAGGCTGGCCCTCAGGAAAGGGGCAGAGTCTCCAGCCAGTCATCAGTTCTGATCTTCCTCTAGGTGCTACTCCCCGCTCTGTTCCAGCCCCCTTAGCCAGGTACTTAGCAAGTCCAATCAAGGTGGCTCAGTCGTGCCTGGAGGGACCACCCAGTAGTTCTTATCGATTCCCGAGGTGTCACCCCCTGCTCAGCTCTGGCAGGCCAGGTCCTCCACCCTAGCCAGGGCTATTCACTTTAAAATTGCTCCTTTGAGACAATTGCAAATCAGTGAGGTCAGACTCTCACACGAGGGCTGTAGAAGAATCATAGAATCATAGAATTGGCTGGGTTAGAAGGGACCTCAGAGATCATCAAGTCCAACCCTTGATCCACTACTGCTGCAGTTACCAGACCCTGGCACTGAGTGCCACATCCAGTCTCTTTTTAAATATCTCCAGGGACAGAGAATCCACCACTTCCCGGGGCAGCCCGTTCCAATGTCTGATCACCCTCTCAGTAAAGAAATTCTTTCTAATGTCCAACCTAAACCTCCCCCGGCACAACTTGAGACCGTGCCCTCTTGTCTTGCTGAGAGTTGCCTGGGAAAAGAGCCCAACCCCCCCCTGGCTCCAACCTCCTTTCAGGGAGTTGTAGAGAGTGATGGGGTCTCCTCTGAGCCTCCTCTTCTCCAGGCTGAACAGCCCCAGCTCCCTCAGCCTCTCCTCATAGGATCTGTGCTCAAGAACCAAGATAAAGAACCAAGATAAAAAACAAAAACAAAATCCAGCAGGCATTTTCTGGTGTTTGGCATAATGGGCATTCTTAAATTTTTCCTTATTTTTCCTTCCATGAGTGAAAACCGTAATGTCCAAGCTGTGTGGCTACTGCTGAGGACTGAGGTCACAGTAACAGAAGTGGCAGAGCTGTGACTAAAATTGCCAGGGAAATCCAGGCTTTGCAGGGAGCTTTTGGCAGCTTGCCTGATGTTCTGGTCTCCCAAGGCCACTTCCGTGGATGGGATCAAGCCTGCACGTGCCTGTGTTGCCACATTCCCCAGAAATTGCTTCTCCGGTGTCTTTTTAATATTGATTTTCAGCAGGATTCATTTTCCCCAAGAACTAACTTGTAACTGAGTGTTTCAGACAGGCAGACAACTGTGGTGTGGGGCAAATGTTAAGTGCCTTTTCGGCCACCCTGAATTTGGGTTTGACTTTCTTTGAACTAGACACACAAATTACTACAATACATGCCCTGCTGTGAAGTTTCAAAGTTAGCATATTGACTCAGCCTTAGCAAGTCTCAGGGTGCTTTCTAGCTTGGCTTAAATTCTCCTTTTGTTGTCACTACCAGAGGAATTTATTTTCCTAGGGCAAGGTGTCCTCAGCCTGTCTCTCTGGCTTTGTTTCTTTATAAATCAGTGGACTTTCACTGAAGCTGGTGCACAAGCTTCTAGCTAAGTGTCCTGCTCACCCTTGCCTTTCTCCTGCCCTCTCTCCGTGACTTTTTCACCTGCTCTGAGCAGGGCTGTAGGGAAGGGAGAAGGCTTTTTCTAGTGCCCTCCAGCAGAAGAGAGCTGTCATCCCCACAGAGGTTAAAAAACTCAGATGCAAAGCAGACTCCCATCCTTAAATGAGGCAGATGGTTCCCCTGATCTGCATTATTAAAATTATTATTTCCTTTCATTTTCACACAAGCACGTGGAACAAAACATTTCATTTCAGAGCAAATGGAATGCCAAGGGAAATTATTTGATAGGGGGGTTTTGTTCTGTAGAGAAAATAAAAAAATAAACCTTGATCCAAGACTGTTTTGTTTGGGTTTTTTTATTTTCACTATAGGGGCTTTTTTGTTGTTGTTGTTCATCAGCCGAACCAATGAACCAATTGTTTCTATGGCCCCTGCATAGAGGAGGAATATGGATGCAACTAGAACTATACAAGTTTAGACTGACTTTCCAATTTAAAGGTGGCACTGAAAACTCTTTTGAGGTAGAAATGTCTAAATACTACTTTAAAGACAGTGATAAAAACATGAGTGTTTGGATAACTCGTTTTTTTCATAGGTTAATTGCATGTAAAAAACAGGCAGAAATTGTGCATTTTAAAATAGGAATCATGGTATTTGATCCTGATAACTTATATTAGTTTCACAGGCTCTGTTATCTCACTTGATTGTGAGCACACACATAGCTTAATACCCCAAGAAAGGGATGTGAGGCTCAGAAATGAGTTATTTCTGCAAAAAATTGTTTTATTTAGACCTTGAGACAAATGAAGCCCAGAGACCAAGCTGGAACCTTACCTGCTATGTTTGTGAGCAGCAGTGGGACCCTGACCATGTAATGGATGAGGATGTTGAGGAAGCTGCTTAGGTGAGATTATGGAGAGAAAGGACATGCTAAAGATGTCTGTGCTGTGGGTAAAACTAAAGCTGGGAGCATCCTGAGGTCATGGATATGGGACAGAGTTGGAAATATCTGGTTTTCCCCACGTACTAGTGGAATTGGGCTGGTAGGAGTTAGTTTCCCAGGCAGGATCTGGCTTGGCCTTGCATAGGTTTTGCTGTTATTTTCATAATTGCTCTGTAATTATTACAAAGAAGCTGTGGCACTCATTTGTAAAAGCCTGGTGACCTCAGAGCTAAATGATGCAGCCTTGCAGCAACCCTGGGGCACTGGGAGTCACAGGTTACAGATCCAGATATCCCAGAGGTGCGGGTCCCCTTTTAATCACAGAATCACAGAATGTTTTAGGTTGGAAGAGACCTCCGAGATCTTCCAGTCCGACCTTTGACCAACACCATAAGCTAACTTCTAAACCGTGTCCCTATGGACCAGGTCCAAATGCCTTTTAAATGCCTCCAGGGATGGTGACTCCACCACTGTCCTGGGCAGGCCATCCCAAATATTTCCTAAACCTCCCCTGGCACAGCTTCCATCCATTCCCTCTGGTCCTGTCACAGTCACTAAGGAGCAGAGGTTGTTTCCCTCCTCACTCCAACCTCCCTTGGGGCAGTTGAAGAGAGCTCTAAGGTCTCTTCTCAGCCTTCTCTTCTCCAGACCAAACAGCCCCAGCTCCCTCAGCTGCTCCTCACAGGACTTGTGCTCCAGGCCCTTCAGGAGCTTTGTTGCCCTTCTCTGGACAGGCTCCTGCACTTCTGTGTCCCTCTTATAGTGAGGTGCCCAGAATCAATGCCTGATTTCAGAGAATTCATGGCTTCATTGTAAGTGTGCAGATTTTTGGCCCTCTTTTACAGCCACTTTCAGACTGGTTAGAGTTTTAGGCTGTTTGTATAATCTGTAGAGAGAGTATCCTCCAGAAGGGAACTGGGGGGTCTGATTAGTTTTTCGAAAGGAGCTCATTTCTGTCATCTGATAATGAAAGTAGCCAAAGGGAAAGCATCAGGCTGAGGAAACACTCCCCAGAACAACCATCTCCATCTCTTTGTTGTGTTAGTTTTCCATGAACTTTGATTAACAGTTTTACCACTGAAGAATGGAGGAGTCTCACTGGGATTCAGGTCAATGTACTTAGTTGGTTTTTTTTTAGTTTTGTTGAGTGTTTTGCTGCTTGGGGGGAGATTAAGATCTTACCTAAACTGGGATTCAGTCTAAAATATAATGATCCTCCATTAGACATAGTGCTTTGGGATGTGGCTTAGATAAGGTCTTATCAGTGTTAAGTTAATGGTTAGACTCAATGATCTTGCAAGTCTTTTCCAACCGAGGTAATTCTGTGCTTCTGTTACCAGTGATTTCTGCTGGTTCCAACAACTGATTTGGACTCTCTGGGGCTACCTTTTAATATTGACCCTAAAGCTGCAAAGAGGCAGAGATCTATCCTTAGCCCCCAGTCCTTTGCTTTGTTCATTAAACACCTTTATCCAGGGGGCCAGTTGGTGGCCAACATCACAACATCTCACATCTCCCTGAACACCCCTGTTGGTGCTTGGTATGTGCTCATAGAGTAAGGTCTTGGGTGTCCCTCAGAGGCTGTTGTGAGTTCAGCAAAGCTTCCACTTCTTTTTCAGGACATGAAAGTTTGAGCAAATAATTGAGCATAAAGAAGTTCAATTTTTGTTTTGTGCTAGTATTTTCCAGCTCAAGCTGAGCTAAATCTGAGGAAAGCATGTCACTCTCTGGTGGTGTCATATGTGGGTGGCTTTAGTCAATGACTTCTTGTGGACTTAAGTTTTTCATCTGAGTCTAGAAATTCTTATTTAATTAAGTAGTCCAAGGCAACTACTGAGATCTATAATGGCAATTCCTGTTTGTTAGACATACTTAATGTAGGAAAATATTCCCTGTACGCAGGTTTTCCTTACCTTACAAAAGGATCTTGTGCTTTTTTAAGACCTTTCATTACTGTATAACTACACTGAGGAAAAAAAAAAAACAAATTTGCAGTGTATTTTAGAAGAATACTGTATCATTTATAATGCTGTGAAAGCCCTATTATTGACTCATGGGTAGTCTCCATTACAATACTAAATTACAGAGCCTGTCTAAAAAATCAGTCGGAGAGATGCATTAACTCTGTTTTTTTATATGGGTCAGTGTAGCCTCAGTTGGAGTGGTGGTCACTGTAATCCTGGTACCATCACATGGTTCATAGGGACAACAGTCCAGCTCCCACACAAATGAAAAGTAAAATTCCAGAATTTCCAAAACTCCAAGCCCCTGGAAATTTTACCAGGCTCAGCAAGTTCAAAAGTTGGCATCTGTTGTTCCTAATTATTCCATAATAATTAGTGGTGCAAATCCCACTTGGGGAGGAGCTTCCTTGTGTTTTTAGAAAGTAACAACAGAAGACAGAGCCCTTTCAGCTGAGGTTCAGTGCTTGGTGAGGTGATTATGCAGTTATGTTAGGAAGGATTAGAAAAAGTGAGCCAGCTGCCTCTGCTCCTCCTGATAACACCAAAAATATTATTTTCTCCTTGGCATGATTTTCAAGAAAAAATGCAAAGTATTATCTGATGCATCAGTGATTTACAGCAGAGCAAGTCTATATAGACTAAATAAATTATAATTTTTGTTGTTAAATACCCCGTTTCCCTAAAAAATGCTTAATGTTTTTACCATTAAAACAGCTAACTAATTAGCATTCTTTCAGATGGAATTCATTTCCAGTTGGCAGACAAAATTCCTTGGATAATTCTGTTCTCGATCTTATCTCTCATGATGTCTGACAAACCCAGCTGTGAGAGGATTTGGGTTCCCCAATTTCAATCTTTTCTGTAAATGCTTATCTCAACTTGGACGTTCTTGTAAGATAGAAAGCTGTAACATTTTGTACAGTTACAGTAATTACAGTATGTCTCAAGACTGTGAATCCCTCAGAAAGGGATGTATACTGTCTAGCAACAGTTATCCTTAGACAGTCCAGAGTCAGAAGAGAATGGGTATCACTGGAAGACCATACATTCTGAATCATGAAATAAAAAGATTTTGTGCTTCTGTTGTTCCCAAGAAAAGGTGACTGATACTGTGCTACAACTTCCAGATGTGTGCCTGCAGTGTTATCACCAAATATTTCTCTTTGGAAAGGGCTGTTGGTTCTCTTGGCTGTTTGGTTGTCCCAGACCATCCCTCAACACCTTTTTCCTCTCTCTTTAGAATTGTCTCTCAATAAAATGTAGTCTGATTAGCCCCAGAAGTCATCAGCTGTCTAGATTGCATCAGGAAATTTGCTATTAATGAAATAACTTAAACACATTTCTTTCAGATGATTTAGTTTCAGTGTACAATTTATCTTCACAGGGTTTGACTCATCTCAAAAAACCCAATTGGTCACAGAACAACAGGGGTGTTGGCTGGAGGAGCATCCTGCAGGTCTCTAGTCCAGCCTCCTGCTTGGAGCAAGACAGTCACCAACACTTACACCAATCCAGGCCTGGCTTTCTCCATCCAGTTCTTGGAAATCTCCAAAGATGCACTTTCCAGCACCTCTCCAGGTACCTATTTCAGGGCTGCACTGCTGTCTTGGTACAACGCCTTTTTTGTAGTGTCCAATCTTTTCTTCCTAAGCTATATCTTGTGGCCATCATTCCATCTTTCACTATCTGCCACTATCAGAGGGAGTTTGGTTCTGCTGTCATAACTTACTCAAGTAGCTCTTGGCTCTTCTTTTTTAGGCTAAACAAGCTCAAGCTATCTTTGTGGGTGTTGTACCCTGAGCCCTTTTCCTCGGCTGCTCTCCCCTGGATACTTGAGTTTCTGGGGGCCCAAAACTGGGCACAGCAACACAGTGCAGCCTTGCCAGCAGAGGCACCACGTAGGGGATGATTTTTGTCTCCAAGTCTCCTAGCTAGAACCTTCTTGGGCATGCTAGTACCCAGTTTGCCTTGCTGAAGATGGGAACCTACTGCTGGCTCATCTGCAACTTTGCCACAGCTCCAGCTGCCCAAGATTGTACCTCTCCTTGTTGAACTTTGGGTGGTTTCCTTCAGCCAGTTCCCCAAGTTCCTTGAAGTCCCCTCGGTTTAAACAACATGGAAGACAGGCAGGCTCCACTAATGAGAAACAACTCTCATTAGTTCTGCATCAATTTCTAGTGTGGTGAGAATGAACCTGATATCTTTCTGCAGCATGGTGTGATACTATGGATCTGTATCCTATATACAGGGGAGCCACAGCCACCCATGTGCTTGCAGAACCACTGTTTATTGTCACGTAGGATGAAAGAATGTTAAATATCAGGACAGACATTTTCAGTGCTTGTTTTAAACTTATAGTTCATAATCACAATCCAAAAGATGTCATCTTTGTGCTGCAAATGTTCTGGCTACTGCCCTTCACTTGTTTGAAGAACATTTTTGGACTGCCTTGTGTTTGAGAAGCCACAGCGTGTGAAGCATCTACAGTCAAAAAAAACCAAAAAAAACCCAAGTTAATACTTTGTACTAGATGCACACCTAAATTGAGAACCATGGTTGTTTATTAAAAAAAAAGGAGGAAAAAAAAAAAAAAAAGCAAGCAAACAAAAGAAATGGAGACTCCCTCATCTTTGACTTGCTGAAGCTACTAGAAAAATAATTTTGCTGTTGCCCTTGGTGGCTTTTGGGCCATGCCTGAATGAGACCACCAGACAAGGGGCTCTTTTTACATTCTTTGTGACTTACTGAGATTCTGGAAAAACTCTATATCTGCATGCAGAGAGTAAGTGGGACATTGTGCTTTTTCACTTAGACCCTGAACAAGCCACCACAGTGATCATGCAATCAGGGTCCTTTGCCTAAATGTCACAGAATGAAATTCAACTTTTTTACCTGCCTGAGCCATCCCAGGCTCAGTATCTTGTTTCTTACATAGCAGGCATGTGCTTTAGCTGCTGCTCCTGCTCTGCACCTCTCTGGTTTTGACCAGATATTTCATTCAGAATCTGGGGAATCCAGACAACAATAAATGCTGCTCAAGCTTTCAGTGGTAAATAACAGATGCAATTTCAATGACTCAACGTTTTCTGACAGAAGCAAAATGTGATCAGGAAATCCCTGACCTGATCTAAACCTTACCAAAGTTCTGGTCAGTGTGTAAAGTCTATTCACTGCAGAATTGTAAATCATCATTTTACTAAGGACATTGAAAAATTCTGCTCTCCTGATGCAGAAACAAATCTGCCATTTGTTCCAATTAATTTTCATACACTTTCTCATAGTAATTGCTGTCTTAAATCTTCACCTAAACTCCTGGGAATATTGGCTTGGCTTGTGTCTGTGGTGGGTCACTTGTTTGTTTGTGCGGTTAGGGTTTTTGGGATTTCTGTTTTATTTTAAGCATTTTTTCTACCTTTAGAACTAAAGAGAAAAAAAATTAAAATCCAGTTGAACTGTAAGGAGCAAAAACCAAAGTACAAACAAAAAGAACAAATATCAGCTCTCCCCCTGGATTTTTCAGTCAGTTTAATCCAGCTTTAAAACATTTAAATGTAGATACCAGACTGATGTTTTATTTCCACATGTAAATACTGCAATGTTTTCCTCTCTTCACTGTTTTTGCTTGCTGCTGGCTGTTTTGGTTGCATAATTAATGGCAGCAGTGTTTATTAAAATTTATTCCTTCTTTCAAGATTCTTGGTCCAGCCTTTGCTTTCCCCTGCTGCTGCTGCTGCAGTAAAGTGCATTTCCCCAACTAACCATTAAGTGGGGATGTAAATTAAGCTGCTGGACGAGCAGATAAATGAAACTGTCACATGTATAATTGCTAGGCAAAGTGGCTACAATTTTAGCTATTTTCATTGGCCTATTATAGTGCCTTTCTATTGCTAAAATAATAAATCATTTTTTTGTGTAGAAAGAGGTATGTACCATATGAGAGAGAAAGAGGGAGGGAGATTTTTAAGCAGCAATTTTGTGTAGGAGAGCTTTGGCCAGGCCCCAGGTCCATTGAAAGTAAGAAAATAATGGTTTAAATGGGCTGAAATGCCGTGCTGGATGCTTTGACAGTGTGTGTGGACAAAATGCTGGAAAGAGATGCTGAGAGCCAAGTGTGGGGGGTAGGCAGGCTGTGGAAGCACAGGGCTGGTGCTCTGCCAGTGCCCCATCCCTCGTGGTGCCCAACAGGAGGTCAGGAGCAAAGTCATCCTGTCTTGTCTGTTCAACTGGGAGCTTATTTCAGGGACCATATCCCTCCATGTGCATATGCCTTTGTTGACTCAGCTATTTATGCTGGGACATGAGGCAGCACCATACTATAAAGCACAGAAAATAAATTTAAAGTTATTGGCAAGCTTTTATTTCCCCCCCCAAAGTAATTCTTCTATAATGTTTGTTTCCACTTAAAAGAGAGTTTGGGTCCATTTCATAATTTACTTTCTTATTTCACATCCAAGAGACTTATTCATATGCCAGGTGACTATAACATATCTTTCACTTAGAAGTGGAATGTGAACAGTTTGTTACATGCTTTTGATGCATTTTTCAGATTGCTCTGTGTAGCTTTAGCCCATCTGTTATTGTGAAGATATTTGGAGCACTCAATAGCACTTGCTTTGGTATATCAACTCAGTGTTTTGATTACTTAAAACTTTCATTTGGGAAAAACCCAAGATGAGAAATTCAAGTTTTATTAACTGTGCCTACAGCAGAAAGTTGTCAGAGTTTCAAATAGGTCTCAAGAGTCCAAGAAACTATAAATCATTCAAGCTTGCTAGGAAGTTGATTAAACTCTTTTGTTTACTATCTTAAGATTCTTGATTATGCAGTATTTTATCCCACATATAAAGCCCCTATATTGTAATGAAAAAAAAATTAAGATCTTTATAATTGTTTGGTCTGTTTTCATGGAGTAAACTTTCAAGATAACATTTGAAGGATACTATTGCATATTTAAAAATAAAACAACAAACAAACACCAAATTTGGGCATATTTGGTCCTTCAAAGAGATGATAGGCAAGTGATGGAAGCCCCACCTTTAGTAAATCACCCCACTGTAAGGAGTCTCCAATTGGTTACTCAAACATACTCTGCTTCTAAAAATACTGGCCTCAATGTCTCTCTTCACCCTAATAATGTTTACTGATAGCATTAACAAAGGAACCCTGTCCTGGGCTGAAATTCCTTCTAATTGGAGAATATCATGTACTGTAGTCTCCAAATAGGTCCAGCACAGTTGTAGATACAATTCTATATGAGCGAGGTATCTGGTCTTTCTGCAATTTCCCAATATTGTAATTTTCCCAGAAAGATTAGCAAAGATAAAGCAATTTTAGCTGTTCCTCAGTGGCATCCTGTGTACAGATTTCAGGTTCTTCTTAAAATGCTGATATATCACCTTCAGTGCTGTACTCCTGCAGCCTGTTCCCTGAAGGGGATTCAGATTGCCTTCTTAGTAGCAGATTATTTCCTGATCATATTTCTTGTATCAAGGAATCCATGTATTCGTCAAGAGACCAAGGCACAAGGATCATTTCACAATTTTACTTTATCTAGTCATCTCCATCTCGTAGCAAGTCATATGATAGTTCAAGTAATTTTAGCTTTGATGAGGAAAAGCTCACCAAGACATTAATCACTCAGCAGTTTGTATACAAAGCAAATCAGTGCCTCAAAGCATCTAAATAAAATACTGTCTGTTTGCCTAAGAAACAGATATTCTTGCTATCAAGGGCACCAGAGGATGTTTACAGATGCCTTCATGTGTCTGCTTTGCCAGGCCATTTAATGCTAATCTAGTGTTAGATTACCTTTCTGAAACTGCTAATAAAATGTTACATTACTGTGTTTAGCTGAGGCCCCAGGGCTTCAGAGATGAGATTTCTATCCACTGACAAATCATTGCTGGGTGAAAACTCAAGGCAGATACTTTTCTGCATCAGGTGTGAAACACACTTGCATCCTAATCCTGCCAAATGATACAGTAATGAAGAGATGTTTAAGGTCTGTTTGCTCCACAGAAGAGTTTTCATCGGGGGTTAAGGACAGAGGAAATATATATCCTTGAGCTATGTGCAATTGCAGGAAGGCCAAAGTGGATGGAAAATGCTCTTTGTCACCCAGGGAATGCAGATTTTAAGGTCTGTATACAGTGCAGAGTGTTAAAGGCTGAGATCCTATTTGTCTTCCCAGCCCCGTTAGTATCACTGGTGCAAAAAGTCCATGGAATTCAGGAGCACCAAATGCACCTCAGTGAACAGGGGGTTGATAAGAGATTTTCAGCTGGCATAAATCTATCATTCTCTCAAGTCCCAGTGTAATTATGTCTGTTAAACTTCTGGGGCAAGTACTGCGAGAGCCGGTGAGTAAAATGGGCCCTGGAGAGCCCATTATGGCAGCACAACTGGAAGACTGAGATTTTTCCAAGACTAATGTGACCCATCAGAGCTTTGTGCTCATGTTATTGATGGAGTTACTTTATTGTGTTTATTACCCAAACACTGTTCCTTTTAACAAATGACAAACTCTATTTTACAACTATTGGTATTCTTGGAAGATTCACCTTGGAAAACATCTCAAATTCCTTTGTGTCGCATGCCTTTGGGGGTCTTTAATATTTTGGATGGATAGTGCTGGCTAGTGCCCAACAGGAATGGAATTTGGAAAAAAGCTGGAGTTTGATTTTTCACAGCATTATATCTTGTGCAGCTCTTGAAATCTGGGCACTGAGAATAGGAGATAAAACATTTTCCATAAAGAAATTCAGCTCAGTGCATGGTCTTTGTTCCCTCTGTAGTGCCACCCAAAACTGGAAATTAGCAGGAAATAAAGCTGCCTATTTCTCCTTTCCTTTCTCCTAAGGCATCCAAGCTCTTCTACTTCAGATGGCAGCAGATGAGATAGTCACCCAGATTTTCTTTATAATCACTGCTAAGAAATAGGTATTTGTAGAACATGCATCTGATGCATTTCAGATGTCTGCATTAGGAGGTGGGATGCACTGCTTCTCTCTGCCACCCATGAAAGGAAGCTCCTTGTCTCATTTAGATATAGGTGTCTAATCTTAGCTAACAGAGATCCTAATCCGTATGTTCAACCCTTTCTCAGGAGGACTGTAGTTGACCCTCCCAGAGAAGACCACCTCTTCTGGGTCAGTCTCTGTGTGTTTGTGCTTTTTTTTAGCAGCTGAGCCATGCAAAACCCCAAAGCCAAGTGCAGAGATGTGACTTGTCCTCCATTTTAGAACAGGCAATTCCCAGATTAAAACCTACACATTTCCAAGGCTAACTCCTCTTGGAAGAAATTCTCAGTTGTGGTCTTCCACCAGAAGCACTAAGCTTTGCAAGGGGTGAATTACCCTTTGCCAAAGGGGGATCCCCAGACCTGCTTCTAAAGGAGGCGGCAATTTCCTTTCAGAAGCAAGTGTGAAAAGCTGGGGCTTGACCCCTCATTGTCTGCCCTCATTGCAGTGAGGATCAACTGGTACTACCATACCTTTTGCTTCAGCTTCCCTTCCCTTCTCCTGGTATGTTTTGCTTGGGTGACCAGATTTTTCAGACTCACAGCAAGGAGTAAGTCTAATAGGAAAAAAATGAAGAATGACGCAAAGGCGCTTACTGCAAAGAAGGGCCAAATACCTTTGTTTATAGAGGGGGAAGGAAATTAAAAATTGGTCTAAAAAACCCAAAAAGGCTGGGAGAGGAAATGAAGATAAACTAGAAAACAGCAAGCAGTCAGTCATTTTTTTGTTCTTGAAAAGTCTTTGCTCTTACAAACACCAGTGACCCTTGAAGGATCTCTTTGATTGATTGGACAACTCCAGCTAAGTGGGGAACACAGCAGTATATTTTTCATAGATCTAGAGACAGCCTGGCTACTACAGGCTCAGTAACAGCTTGGATTGCTCTTTTCTAACCCTTTTGCACTGCCATTAGACGTTCTGCAGGCTGCCAAAGGAGGGATAATGAAAATCAAGCCAAGGGAGGTCTAAAAACCTCACTCCATCAAGGACAGTGTCTGCTGTGTGAATCGTCAGGAAAGGTTTAGACATTGGCACAGTCTTCTCTCCTGGAGGCAGGACAGTGAGGCAACTGAATTTTCCATAAATTTTCCTGTCATTCAGCTGCCAGAAATATTTTTCAGAAAAGCTGCTGTTCCATCCAGGTACTCCACTTTTGTAATCAAATGATGATTTATTATCCGAGCAATGAAGAAAAATATATTGCCTTGGAATTTATGAATGCTTAATGATACGCAAGCCATAATAATGAATCACCCCTTTCCCTCCCCTCCCTTCCTCATGTATATTTGGATGTTTATTTCCATAAAAATTTCCATTTATTTATGTCCTCTGAAGTTCTTCTTTACAAAGGTGAATTCCCAAGTTTAGGTGTTGGAGGGCTTGAGATACCTGAGTTAAAGAAAAACAAACAAAATCCATATGTCCCTCAGCTTTCTACTTGCCCATTTACTTGTTTTCCCAACGCTTGCTCTCCTCTCTGAGCTGTCACTATCATGTGTCTCCCTTCCAAACATGTTTTTGACTCAAGTAACTCTTTACTTAAGGTCTAGATGTGGAGCATTGCCCCAATCTGAGAAAAGACCAAGGCAAACAGGAGTTCTGGACCACTTTGCTGCCATTGTGTGGTTCAGCAGGGACTAGTGAATAGTTAGAGGAGTGCTGGAGCTCCTGCAGGTCGTGCTGGGGGGAGGTACCTAGTTCTGTGCCTTAGAGTCTTTCTTTGAGCTCATACTCTTAGGTTTTGCTTCTATTTGAGTAAAACTATAGGAGCCAAGGATCTAAAATCATCCAGGATGGAGCAGGAGAAAGGAAAAACAAACTTGTTAAACCCTTCAGGGATTAGTGTTGGAGATGGACTGAATCCTGTCATGAAGAGAAACGAACCTTCTGACACAACTGGCTAAAAGTAATTCCAAATTTATGTTCAGCATTCAGGTGCTGAACTCAGCTTGATATCCTGATGCCTAGTTGACACTGCAAGGTTGGTTTTTTTCCATGCTTTACTCCGTTTTGACCCATTCGGAAGAGGTGGTGATATGTACGGTTGCAGAGATACTCTTCAGAAAAAAGAAATCTATCTGAACTAGACTGGAAAATGTATAAACTGGCTCAGTGGCATGGCCTTGCCCAGTGCTGTGCTCTACGGGCTGGGATGATTCAGAAGTAATTCTGTGAGAGGTAGAAGTGACACCAGTTAAAGCATAACCTGGTTTCCCTGACCCACACTCCCCAAACCTCTGCTACTGTTTTCCAGGGAATCTCCCAGCTAGGCTGACATTTGTTTATTTTCTGTGGTTATTTGGAAATATCTGTGTGCCATTTACAAGCTTCCCCAGTTGGTAACTATTTTGCTGTGCTTGGAATGTAGTTGGCAAAATGTGTTCTTTTAGGCTGGAGATGTCAAAAGAGGTTTGTGGTGGTTAGAGACCCAGATCTACTGATATTTGGAAGGAACTGGATGCCTGGCACAAAGAAACGTCATTGGAAATCCCAGGGTAAGCCATTAGTTATAGTTGTTATGTTCAGGCTATGTCACAGAAAAAAAATTGTTGCCCACGAGAGCTGTAGGGAGCAATCCCACAATTTTGGCTGCTCTGTTAAAGTTTCATAAGGCAGCATAGGCACTGTGGCAAGCTTCATCCCCTTGGGGCTACAACGTATCTCTAAAGGGATTAATAAACCCACTGTATTTCAGTGAGTGCTGTAACAAGACAGTGTTGCAAATGTGTCTCAAATACTGAGTAGGACTTTGACCAGAGGCAGCCTTTCCAGTGCCTGGAACTGCACACACACAGGCGCTCTTACCTCGCTCAAAATCAAGTTGGTTTTTAGCAAAATGAAGATGTTACTGAAAAAAAAAAACAACTTAAAACTTCATCCATCCTTGCAGGCTGCATTTACATTTGAATGGGTTTTATTCTTTTCATGCCCATAAAAAGTGTTATATTAAATATTAATATGGTATTTTCCTTGTGTTACTGTACATTTTCCACACACCTGGAAATTAACTCCATTATAACCACAATAACCCCTTGAAAGATGACAAAAAACCTGTTTATACTAGTGGAAGTATATTGCAAAAGCAGATTTAAGACTTTCATTTTTCCACCAGCCTGCCAAATGCCTTGACTGAGAACACTAAAGACGTAGGCATAACAAACTCTGTGTTCCTTTATTATTAAAATGGAAAAGAACAACAGAGCAGACAGTGCTTGGTAAAACATGCAGAGGGAACCTGTGAACAGTCTTATCTTAGGGAGTTTTGCTCTCTGGAGCTGATTCCAAATGAGTGTGAAAATTTTGAGTTGACCTGCAGGATGTGTTATCCCTGATTCTTCTGCAGGCTCGAGTGGGACGTGTGGGAGTGTGTGGGGCAAGACACAATGGGAGAGGGATCACATGAATTCCCTTGCCCTGGCTGGTGCCATGAGGGCACACCAGGAACATCTTCTGTGATGTTGCCATGGTCTGAAGGGCAGATACTTGCTGTTGATTCTGGTGTAGCCCCTTTTGGACTTACACTGGTTTGAACAGAATTTGGTGCTTTTTGCCTCCTCTAGCAATACCTGTGCTCTGATTGCTTTCAGTTCTTTCAGTGTTAGGTTCTAGTGTTCCTGAACCAGATGGGAATATGTGAATTTAAACTTGAATTTGGAACAACATGGAAATGGAAGAAGAAAATTTTCCATAGGTACAATGGACTTTAGACACATAATGTCTAAAAGCACAATAATTACATTTTCAGGCTCTTGTTACGAAATCTGCTGAGGTATCTCACCTGTAGTGCCTCATTAAATTGGTCTTTTATCTGAAGGTTTATTGTGAAACTCTATGTCAAACTTGAGATGTAAAGATGAAGCCTTTCTCCTTCTGAGAAACAGGCTGATCTGTTTAGGCCTGCTATTCTTATGTCAAATTCTTCCTTTCGGTTGCTAGTGATTAAATAAAAACAGGGAAAGAATTCTCTTGCATAGTCCCGGTTGACTTACATGTTGCATCCCAGCTGACTGGAATTCTTATTGGGTTGACCTTACAGAGGAAGGAAAAGCTGAAAGAATCTAGACCAGCCTTGCCAGCCAAGACAAGAAGTGCTGATTCAGCTAAGACTTCTGTTTGACTTGCACGTGCTAAGCTAACAGACTGTAGTATTTACGAGGCTTCACTAAACACTTAAATCTATTTTGTGTACAAAAGGATTTTAAGTTAATTTATTTTGTTGAGAGAATAATTTAAGCAAGTTAGCATTTTGTTGACAGAATTATGATGAAATTCATTTTGTCTGCATAAGTGATTGGACAGCTGAATGCATTTTCTCCCCAGAACCAAGAATGTGCCAGGACTGTCAAACGGGGCTTTCTCCATCGTTTCAAGTCAGTTTGTCAGCAAAATGAATACAAAATCCTTTTGTTTACAAAATGAACTTAGGTGTTAGTTGTTTGTCGATAAAGAATGCAAAGCCAAATGATCCTCTGTTGAACACTGATAAAAACATATGGAGGGTGTGTGGGTGTGTACACAAACCCAGAGCTGTGTACTTTGAGTGTCACAAACCAAGTGCCTGGCAGGGAATGGTGTCCCATCCAAGCTGGGATGAGACATGGTCTGGATGCTTATCCTGAGAGCATCACAAGGCATTAACCAGTGTAGAAATGCAAAATACAGGGACTGGAAAAGCTGTCAATATTGTTTCTAGCAGAGATTCAAAGCCTCCCATTGCAAGTGGTAATTCTGGTTCTGGTTGGTATAGCACAAATCCACCTGGGATGCAGCTGTCTTCCTACCTTGAAGAATTGTGCCACAAACGGATGTGGCAGATGAGGAGCAGAGAGAGGATGTGTTGTATTGAGATCATGCTGTCAGGTAGTTGAGAGGTAATGCTACCACTTTATTAGTTTGAAGTCTCATGGAGAAGCACCTCTCCAGGTGCCAGGAATAGTTTTGGGTCTTCTTGACCACATAAACCATCCCCTCCTTCTGGACAGACATGAACTGAGGTGGTACACCGAGAGCCAGGTGCATATACAAGATAGGCATTTCACTTAAACCTTGATTTTAAGCACAGTTGGGTGCATCTGAAGCCCCCTGATGGCTTAATTTTCTTTGGCCACATTATTTTTTTTACATGTTTTTGCAGGTACAGTGTGATTGCAAGTTTTTCCAGGACCTTAGCTTTGGAGATCTCATCTGGGGTGTCAGCTATGCACACCTCTTGGGTAGTAGTCCTGGGAACATAATGCATAAAAGCTTTTTGTGCTTTATTCTGAAAATACATATCACTATACTTTTGGAGTAGTCTGCTTATCAATAGCTATCTGGAAAGAAACAACAAGAAAAGAAATATTCACTCATTAAATATGCCATAAAACTGCAGAATTTTTTTTTTCTTTTTCTCTCCTTCTTTGTGCTTCTAAGAGGGTTAAAGTCAATGGAGGGTAGGAAAAATACAAAATAAAGCTATGAAGAAATATGACAGTGTCATAGTGCAGCATAAAAGTTCAGCCCTCTAATATGTTTTCATGTGCATTCAGGCGGAAACAGCCAACTAATCCCCAAGTTAATTTATACTGTTTAAAATACTCTGGCTTTCACCTCTGCTAATTGTCATAAAAGTCAAGAGAAAAGCTGTCCCTTTTCAGCTGTGCCTTCTCTAAACATTCCAGTCACCAGCAGAGTGTTGAGGTTAAGGAGAGGTACCTTGGGTAGGGAGCGGCGAGGTTAAAGGCAGGGAAGTTGTTTCTCCTAATGAGGTTTGTCATTTACAAGGGCATAATCATCTCTGGTTTCTGCAAGGGAACAGGCATGTCAGAAGCACTATGCGAGATGCTGTTTTCCCATTCTTTTGCAGAATGTGACCTTTCAGAGAAACACAGCCCTGTACCTGGGGGGTTTTTAGGCTGCCCAGATGTGGCACATGCTGCAGTGGCCCTGGCAGGGGCCTCCCAGCTACTGATGGACACAAAGAGCAACTGGCCTCATGCATGTCAGAGGTGGCAGCCCTGGTTGGGCTTGACTGTCCATTTCTCTTTATTATGTGCCTTTTTTACAATACGTCCAACATGTTTCCCTGCTGGCTTTTTTGCCTTTTGCTTTCTGGTGTGAACAACAGGTCTGTGTGCCTGAGCAGGCTCAGCAAGGGGGGGTTGGCAGCTCGGTTGTACCTTTTATTGGCGCTTCTCCGGCTGAGCGCCTTGCACTGCATCCCACGAAGAGCCACGATTGCTCTTGCTGCAGAAGGTAAAGCAAATAAGAGGTGTCAGGTTACCTTGTTGCTCAACAGTCACTAATGACTGCAGCATATGTTGCCTCCAGGAGCTCAGTGCATCTCTTAATCCTTCAGTGGCCATGTCCTGATTGTTGATACCATGAACCCCAAGCTCTCGGTCAGAAGAACCATGGTGGTGTCAGCTGGTCCCAGGCCAGCAGCAATGAAGCTGAAGAAGGGACCATGCTGGAGAGGGGGTGCTGGGAAACCTAGGGAGAATGAGGCAACAGCTGGGGACTGTGACATGCTAATCTGTAACATAACACAGAAATTATGTGTCTTGGAGAAATCTCATCCTGGAAGTAAAAAGGTTGCAAATGGCAGATGTTATATTAATGTGGGTTCATAAGGCAGTCACTGGGGCCTGCACACCTAAATCCTCCAGGCAATAAAAGACTGCAGTGCTAATGCTGAGGGACTTCTCAAAAGCCAGGACTGTCAAAAAGATGCAGGACCTCTAGTGTGGAACTTCTGTAAGTCTTGCCAGAGGGAGACTGCATTTTTAAAATGGCTTGGTAAAAACAAAATGGCAAAAAAACATTTCAGTCACCTCTGTATTTCAGACACCACCTCACTGTTCACCAGCTCCCATATTTGCATACTGCCCAGCAGATTACCCTGAGGTCAAGTCTACGGTGTAGGCATTTAATGTCACACCTACCCATAAAAGTGATTTTGCAGCCTAATAACTCTTCAGGGCCAGGAGAAGAGCAGGATTTTAATGCAGACAAAGACAGGGCACTTGGAAAAAATAAGAAGTCTGTACTATGTGCTGTATGGAGGAGAGTATTTGTATTAAACTTATAATGTCATGCCATAAAATGAAACTAAAATTTAAGCCTCTAGAAAGGCCAATCCCTGCTCTCTTTTGCCTACATGCATTTTCTTTGCTAATGTAGTTATTCCTGCTGCTGGCTCCAGCACAATCACCTTGTAAATGGCTTGGCCTACATTATATCTCACTTTCTAGGGGAAACTGTGTCATTTTAGTATGTTGAGCTCACGTAACAGACCTTCCCAGTATGTAAATTATTATCAGCTTCTTTTAAAGCCCTAATAACGAAGTGCATGAATGATGAGAGATTCATAGTAAGGTCTCTGCAGAGGTCACATAGGATTATTTTTGACTGTAAACTGCAGAAACAGTTTCTGGAAAGACTGCGTGGTGTTTTGATATGAGGACCATAAATGGCAGCAGCTTTATTCTGCCTGTATCAAAAAGAATTGAGGTGTATGTGGGTTTACAGCTCTGTGAGAAGCAGAGTGCTGTAAGGGGTGGTTAGATCCCCCTTGCTGCATGCAGGCCACTGGAGGCTTCTGCTGTTCAGGGCATTTGCTCTTGTTTTGTGCAACAGAATCCCAAACTAATGGAGCTGTCATTGTACTCTGACAGGTAGCTAACATCTAAAGGGGGAAAGACACATGACTCAGAGGAACACTTGTTTGGAGCAATCTTGTTAGTCACATGCAGAAAATCAGAGTGTGGTGGAGTTCCCAGAATCCAAATGAAAATAAAGAAAATGTGTGTATACGTCCTAGTCTATGCAGGTTACCATGTTAGAGCTGTGCTGGAGAGCTTTTCTGGATCTGAGACAAGTTTTTGTGGTATTTCTACAAGGGCTTCTGGGTTCACAATACCTCCTCCCTGAATACATTTGCTTAAAGATATGGTCCAACTACCCTGCCTGTCCCTCCAGAAGCCACAACAGGCAGAAGAGATGGTTAGAGGAGCACACAGGGGGGAAAAGGGGCAAAATTTCATCCCTGGAACAAACTCTAGCTGGTTTGCTGCACAGACATACTGAATTTTTAGCTATCTTGAAGCTAGGGTGTAGGTAGCCAGCTTATGAGTGGCCCTGTGGATGGGCAGTGGATTGGGAACATCCTGGGATTCAGAGCAGGGCAGCCCTTTTCCCTTGGCCTTGAAGTGAAGTCCTCTTACCTCAACATGTTGGATCCCTTATGGATGTCCAGGAGGTTTCTGTGTCGCACTTGTTCATTTTGCTGCTTCTAAGTAATCTGGTCACCTTGTACTCTCTGGGGCCTTGCCTCTAGTCTCCCACTAATCTAAAGCTACGTGGCTGTCAGAGCCATCTCTTCACTAAACTGTTCTGGTGCCCATCAAGAAGCAGAAGGTTCCTTCTCTGGACTGCTCAGTGCAAGAAAAGAGTCACACCACCAGATCCCCGGGTCTGAAAGAGCAGGTAGAAGTTACAAACCTGACAGGTGAGATGCTGGAGGTGTATAATATTAAACTCTTACTAAAGCAAATCACTTTTTCAAACTCATCTTTAGCCTGATTGAAGCCCCACTATACCCGTTTTGGGGTACACATTTCATTCTTAATGACCAAAGACAAACCCCACCTTTCTTCTTTGACAGAAGGCTCAGTGATGTGAGGTAGAGGGACAGGAGCATCAGTGTTATCTGTCTTCTCTTTTTATGCCCTAATGAAAAAGCATAAGAATGATGCTTAGAAACAAAAAGGGTTGACTCATAGGGGATGACTGTATATGAATCATAAGATCATTCCAGAGACCTGAAGTTACATATACATGCATTGAGAATTGGGCTTGGGTTTTTTGTTTGGTTTTTTTTTTTTTATATCTAGAAGAATGCTTGCCATTTATTTTGAGATGTGCCTGACATAAAATCACATGTTTCTTGCCATTGTATATGTGACTTATAAGATTCAGGGGCCTCTCTAAAATATTCCCAGTCCCTAAGGAAATCCAGCATTAATCACACTTTCCACATCTTTTGCTTTAACTTGGAAGGCTAAGGCTAATGGCTTGTACAGTGGGACCTGTATCTTTCTAAACAAATTTAAATCTCTATCTTTTGTTAGAGATGGCCTGGGAAAAAAGGGTCTCATATCAAGGGGTGGCCTGCACAGACCCCCAGTGTCATCCTGGGGTTTTGCACTGATTGAAGACAGCTCTGCAATTTTGCTTTGAAAACTAGGAAAGCCTAATTGAGAAATGTCTGAGCAAGGAACAGATACCCTGAGGATTAATGGCCTGTCCCTTGAAGCAGCAAAATTAAGCACCAAGTATCCCTGAGTGACTTTCCCTGTTACAACCTCTCTAACAAGCCCTTGTGATCAGTCAGCTGTCCTGTTCAATTAGAAAAGAAAGATTTCCTTTGCCTTCCCACAAGGTGTCCTTGTGGTCAGCTGGGTGGAGGCACTAACCTGACATCCTGGACCAAGGCTTGGGCTCCCTGCCAGACAGGGAGTTGTTCCTTGCCCAGGGACCTTCATTGGTTTTCCAGCCAGGAAGGCTTCTGCAGCTCTGCGGTACCATGTGCTGTCAAGGAAAGGCAGAGGGCTGGATTACTGAATGGGGCTAGCAAGCTCTCCATGAGTTTCCCTTATGCCTACATTGTTATCCTGGATTGTAAACAAATCTCCTTTTTCCTTAAAAAGAAGAATGCTTTTGGGATTACACCTGCCAATGTTCTTTTCCAATAATTGTGACACATAGTGGCATCTCACCCCTTAAATTTGCAATTTGGAGAGTATAAAGTTCTTAAAAGAACGGGTCATGACAAAACATGGTGGGATTGCATGGACCCATTAGTACACTGGGAAAGATAACTCCTTCCACCTTGATGGTTTCCTTTAGTTGGCTGCACACAGAACCAGCAATGGCTTTCCTCATATGCATCCCAGTTGTACTGCCCCTTGCTGCCATGCTCCAGTTATTGGAGTGCCTGAAAAACTGACACTAATGGAGCTCATCTTTGGCATACTTTTTATTTAAAATTTATGAGTTTCATGTCTATCTTGTGCCACATATGATCGTGTTCAGCCTGGACTTGGAGAAATCCCAGCAGCTTTGCAGCCACTGCAAGCAGATGAGTTGCTCCCCTGCCTTCCCACCTTTTTAAAAAGTGCTCAAGTGGGGTGGAAGAGAAAATGCCAGGGTAGCTCAGTTGGTCTTTTGGGCCACATCCCAGGTGATGGTTGTTTCCAAGATGCTGTTTGCCTGCTGGGCTCTGCAGATGCCTGGGCAAGATAGGGGCATTCACTGTTTTCCTGCACTGCCAAATCAGATGATGTGAAGCCAGAGGTCAGAAGATTTTACTGGGATACTTGCACCTTGTACCAGCCCAAACAGTCCCAGCCTGACATGGCTCCCCACATACTACAGATGTGTGTTCAAGCACCAATCACCTCTTCTCTCCATACTCTACTTGCAATTGCTTATCAAAAGCAAATCCAGCCTTCAAGAAAGGCAAGAAAGAGGACCTGGTTAACAATAGATCAGTCAGCCTCACCTCCATGCCTTGAAAGGTGATAGAACAACTCATTGTTGATGCTGTCTCCAGGCACATCAAGGACAAGAGGCTTGTGAAAGTCTGATGATCTCACTGATTGGAATTTGCCTCAAAAGGACAATTTTAAAGTGAATAGCCCTGGCTAGGGTGGAGGAAGATGCTAATGGATCTGGCCTGGAAAGAGCTAAGACCTGATGGCTGTGTGAAAATGGAAGTTCCCTCTAGGTGAACCTGTCTGCAATGGCTCTGGCTGGGGTGAGGAAAACACCTGGGTTGTGCTGATGCTCGTGAACCTGGCTTCTGCAGCAGCTGAGTGACAGCTGAACAAAAGGAACTCAGGGGTATATATGGCTGTCCATGCTGTGTCTGTTTGGTCATCTCTTGACCCTCTGCCATCTCACATCAGAACCTGCGCAAGGTCAGCACCATCTTGAAGAAACTCACTGGGCAGCTGCACCCCTGGTGGTGACTCTGACTCTCTCACTCTCATTCTTTCTTCCCACTTTCTTACTCTTTTTCTTCTCCTTTTCCTCTCTCCCTCCTTTGCCTGGTTCTCTCATTTGCTTGTGTCCATTTTGCTTGCACCAGACCTTTGGTTGGACTTTGTTCTCATGGATCCAAACCAAAATAAATTTTAATGTTATTCTGGGCAATAACAAGGCTTATCAGGAGCAGTCAACATGGCTTTACTAAGGGGAAGCCATGTCTGACCAACCTGATATCCTTCTATGAGGATGTAACCAGGTGGATGGATGATGGCAGAGCGGTGGACATAGTCTATCTTGATTTCAGGAAGGCATTTGACACCATCTCTCAGAGCATCTGTGAAGCTAAACTGAAGAAGTGTGGATAGATGATGGGGTAGTGAGGTTGGAGGACAGAAGCCAGAGAGTTGTAGTCAATGGGGTGAAGTCTAGTTGAAAGTCTGTTTCTAGTAGAGTCCCTCAAGGGTCATTACTGGGACCAGTACTATTCAATATATTTATTGATGACCTGGATGAGGGAGTAGAGTGCACTATCAGCAAGTTTGCTGATGACACAAAACTGGGTGGAGTGGCTGACACCCCAGAAGGCTGTGCTGCCATTCAGAGGGACCTGGACAGGCTGGAGAGTTGGGTAGGGAGAAATTTCATGTATTACAACAAGGCTAAGTGTAAAGGCTTATATCTGGGAAAGAACAACCCCCGGTTCCAGTATAGATTGGGGACTGAGTTGTTGGAGAACAGCACAGGTGAAAGGGACCTGGGGGTGCTGGTGGATGGAAGGATGACCATGAGCCAACAATGTGTCCTTGTGTCCAAGAAGGCCAATGGCATCCTGGGGTGAATTAGAAGGAGGTGGTCAGTAGGTTGAGAGAGGTTTTCCTCCCTCTCTGCTCTGCCCTGGTGAGGTTGCATCTGGAATATTGTGTCCAGTTCCAGGCCTCTCAGTTCCAGAAGGACAGGGAACTGCTGGAAAGAGTCCAGAGCAGAGTGACTAAGATGATGAAGGGAGTGGAACATCTCCCTTATGAGGAAAAGCTGCATGAGGAGAATGAGTGGTGACCTCATCAGTGTTTATAAATACGTAAAGGGTGAGTGCCAGGAGGATGGAGTAAAGCTTTTCTCAGGGGTGACTGACAATAGAACAAGGGGAAATGGTTTTAAACTGAAGCATAGGTGGTTCCATATAAATAACAGGAAGAATTTTTTCACTGTGAGGGTGACAGAGCACTGGAAAGGCTTCCCAGGGAGGGTCTGGAGTCTCCTTTCCTGGAGCCATTCAAAGCCCACCTGGGACAGGTCACACATTCCTGCTGTAGGTGACCCTTCTCTGGTGGGGGGTTGGACTTAGATGATCTTTCGAGGTGCCTTCCAACCCCTGACTTTCTATGATTTCTATGACTCCATGAAAAGGAACATGAAGAGGCTGTCAGGAAAGCATGCTGTGTGTAAGTAATGGCTTTGCTGTGCTGAATAGGGGCCATTCAGAGACTGGAGCAGAGACAGCTGTTGACAGAAGGCTGAATTGTTCAGCAACAGCAGACACCAGGATTAAGTGAGAGATTTAGAAAGTGCCTCATAACTTGCACATGAACAAAACAAGTGACATCAGAGATTATTGGTGTTGTCGGGCATGCATTCCCACACTTAGCTTTCTTTGGGTAGGATTTTCTTCCTGGAAAAAAACCCCAAAGCAATAGGGATTTGTGTAACTCTTCCCGAATTCTTATCCTGTTTTGAATCTGTGGCCTGTCGCTCCTCTGTGCAGCAGGTACCCCTTACCCCATCTCTGCTTGGGATCCAGGCAGTGCTTACAGCCAGCTGTGCATATGCCCATTACAGATAGTATTTGAAAGAGTAAAGGTGTCTTCTGAAAAATCCTCATTTGATAAATCAACCTGTTCATTCTTGTGTGTATGTCCAGCAGCAGACTTTTCTGCCAACTACATATCAAATGCAGAAACCTGTACTCAGCTTTGGATTTAGCTCAGAGAGCTCAGTACATCTGTTTTTTTGCTTTGATTTTACAAATGGCAAAGATGACATGTTGGAGACTTTACAAGACACAAAAGGTAGCTTTTTGTGTTAATGATTTGGAAAAGGTGACAAAGATTAGACCCTCAAATTGCAAAGTGCATCAATCCAGTATCCTGATACTTGGAGCTTAGAATCACAAGTTCATACCTTCTTGCTTGTAACAAAATCAATAAAAGGTAATTTTAATTACATAGATAGAGGTGAATTTTATTGTGTCTGAACATGCACAGGTGGGGGAAAAAAGAGAACTGTTCTGTTCTGATGAAATCAGAACAAGGAGGGAGCACAACTCAGCACAGCTCCAGGCTTCAGAGTGGAAATTGTCCCTAGGAATTTGCCTCCCTGTAGCTGAGAGAGTTCTGAAGCTGTGGCAGTCTGAGCTGGCTTCATTCTTTTTCTGTTGTTCCAGTATTTAACATCTGAAGCAGGGCTTTTCCAGCTCCCTTGAGAGGCACTGCCATCCCTGTGAGATGTTAGCTGCAGGAAGGTTTTCCTGGTGTTTTTATTACTTTTTCCCCTCAGTTCAGCCCATTCTTCATTAGTATTGGTTAAAGTGTGTGGAGGGGAAGTTTTGTGTTTTAGGGAATGTGCTGAAAATACACTCAAGCTGTTCATCCTTTTTTTTAAGGGAGAGATGTGTAATTGGCAGTATCAGAAGTTTTGATAAAACTTTGTTGGACCTGAAGGCTTAAGCAAGCTATTTCCCCAGCTGAAAACAGGTGAGGTAACCTCCTCACCCTCCTTCCCACCTCTTTACCAGAGACTTTGGGCAAGCACTGAACCTTCACTACAACCTCGTTTCATTGACAGCTTCCTTAAGGACTTTCTTCTGTCCTCTCCAGGAGGGACTTGGCACCAACCTTTCCCCTTAAAGCAGTGGGGTTGAAGAAATATTTTTAAATCATAACTTTTGTTTCTCTTCCTAGCAAGTGGCTGTGCCTCTGCATAACTTAATGGCGTATTCACCAGCTTAGCATAAATGAGTAGAAGGCCCTAATAATACAGGATGGAAAGGGAGGTGAAATTTGAATCGACTTGAAGCCTTAGAGGGAAAAGTGCAGGTGGTATAAATTCAAGAGGAGGACAGAGGGCTCTGAAGGCCTTGTCAGGCCTTCTTCCTGCACCTGCTTCCAGTTCTGAGTGCCTGCTCTCTGCACATACACAGGGAAAATATGAGAGCAAGGAAAAAGCAAATTTATTTAAGTGGGATCTGACTGTGCTGTGAGAGGAGGGTGCAGAGCTGTTCCCCTGGAGAAAACTTCCATCTCAGAAGTGACCTCTTCGTGCTGCAGATAATTCCCAGGACTCCCACTTCCCAATTGCAGAGACACACTAAACTTCTTTGATCCTGTGCAGCGCTTGACCCTGTAAAAGAGGATCAGGACCGCAGGAAATTAATTAGGGACTTGGCTCCTGCTTTTTATGAGGGGTGCAGAGACAGGCAGTAAGAAAAAAACCTTGCAGTGTGGGAGAGGAAAGAACAGGCTGGTGCTTAGGCAGCAGTGTAGCCTGAGATGCTGGAGGTGCTAGGGGACATGTTGACAAGAGACTGTGGAACAAGGAGGAGGATTGCTGCCTGCAGTCCCGTGGGGTGAGGTCCTTGCCCCTTTCATAGCTCCTCGCCTTTCTTTAGCACTCTAAGATTTAAGGATAGCTTGTTGCTTTGTAAAGGTACACGGCTGCTACTTTTGTCAAGGAAAATTGAATTTACATGTTATGTATATTGAGCTTCATAGTATCCAGCCTGTAAGGGAACCCTTGTTTTCATTGCAGAATGAGACAGTCACAGATAGGTGAGGGGGCATCAAAATCTGTGCAACTAAACATAGCTTTGGCATTTATCCAACGACTGAAGAGCACAGTGAACAACTGGGTATGAATTACAATAGATGTGTCAGATAGTATTTTCTTTACTGCTGTTTCCTGCAAGTTGCAAGGCTGTTTTAAGTTGCTGGTCATTTTGGCTGACTTTAATTGCGTGGGTTGATCTTCTCTACAAACACAGCTGTAATCTGGATTTCTAAAATTATTATTTTAGCCAAATCTGTTCACCTGGTTTTGGAAAAAAAGGCATTGAGAATGCTACTATGATCTGTACGTACTGAAAAATTCTGGAAGGCTTTCCCTAAGCATTTTGGGTGGTGGTGGCTGTTATGTCCAGCAAGTGGCTTTCTGCTCCCCTGTGCAGTTGAATAAAGCTTGATGAGGTGTTTGGGGAAGACAGTTTGTACATAGTGCAAAAACCTATGATTTTGATTTTAGCAGGGATAAACCTCCAAAGGGCTGAAACTCTTGGACACATGGTCCATGTCTTTGGACACATTGGCCATGCCTTTGTATCTGCTAGCTATGACTGATGGTGTAGGTTTCTTTCCCAATGTGGGACAGCCTGTGGCTCCCTGGCCCAGGACTACAATGCTAGGAGGTCTGAAGCTGTTGAAGCCACCTGGCCTGGGGGGACAGTTTTATTGCCATGTGTTTGCATCTGTGCATCCCTCTTGTGTTTGCACAGTGCAGGCAGAGACACCCTCCTGTTTAAATGCAGAGCAAATGTGGGGAGAGGAAAATCAGGCTTTCACACTGGTGTTCTGTGACCTTTAAACATGTGATGTAGAAGTGCTAATAATGATATTTACCATGACTTGGAGCTTGTGCATGGATTTATGCTGGAGTCAGCTTTCAGCAAAGCATTTATGTTGCTGAAGTTCCTTTTTAAAAGAGCTGGGACTGGGAAAGGTACAGTCACTCATAGCTTCAGAACAACATTTCACTCACTGAAGGGTTAAATTGGGCTGTATCAAATAGGAAAACAATTTGAAATATGCAGTGTATTTTCAATTATAGATGTCCAAAGCCTGAAAATACCAATAAGCCTATCTCACTTATCACTCTATATCATCAGATCAGAATGATTTCTGATTCCCCAGAGGAGGTCCTGAGCACGTATTGGTTAAATTTTAAAGACATTGGGAAGACAACCAGGTTCTCTGTTTTCTTGCTTCTGTTCTTTATCAATGTGCTTGTTAACTTTGTAGATGGGTTGAGCTGAGCTTTCCAACACACTTCCATTATGGATCATAAGTGCCAGCAGTGGGATGGCTATTCTGATTCCTGTCATCTTCTGGTGGGATGGTTGTTCCAGATAAGCTTGTTGAACTGAGCAATGGTCACACTCCTTCTGCAGTTGGAAACCCTCCTGAAAGTAGGAATATACAAACCGTAATCCACACAAGACCAGAAAGAAAATTCTGCATAGCAGCAGGAGGACTTTGCCTCAGAGGATCTGTTGGAGCATGATTTGGTTTTGATGTCGGAGTGTGGGTAGCTGGGCAGCCACTGGGGGTCTGCATTTCTCTGAAGAGAGCAGATGAGAAAAAACTCCTCATCCCAGTTTTGTTTCCTCTTGATGAAGAAAGATAGAGTGAACTGCTGTCTGGAGAGCAAGTGGATTACAGATGCTGACCCAGCATCCTAAAGCTCTGAGCAGCCTCATCATGTATCATTGCATATTTGGCTTTGAGCAGGGGTTGGACTGAAGACCTCCTGAAGTCCCTTGCAGCCTGAATTATCCTATGATTACTGTATGCAACATCTGCCTGAGGAATTTCTGTCCCACTTCACTCACCTTTTTTACCACAGTGTGTTTGCTGTTCAGTCCATGCTTCCCTCTAGGCCTGGGTTTATGGCAGAGATGGGGAGAGCATGGGAAGAGAAGGTTCCAATGCTGCTCCATATTCTAGGTGGGAATGGGCTGTCTCTTTCCTACAATCCCTTCTTCCCTTCCCTTGCAGGTGTTCGGTCTGATATTTGTAAAGCAGCTGGATTAAAGGTGTCAGACTGTGATTGTTACCTGTGACTAAACCCTGAAGGAACTGGGAAATCTGGGGGGCTGGTATCTTGTAATATGAACAAAAGGTAAAAGTTGACCTGCTCAGGGGCAAATCAGTCTGGACATTTGTCACTCTTTTTAAACAGTAAATTCCGGCTCTGTGTCTGCAGTTTATTCTTTCCTTTAGTCCCTATTCGTCATCCTCCTTTCCTCTTTTTAAATTTCAGATGCCTAAATGAGCAGCTTTGTGAAATGCACAGTGTGTTTTCCTTATGTTTCTGCCCAGGCTAAGAATAAATTACAGCTTAAACTTTGGAATGCTACATCTGTCACTAGTTGTAAAGCGGCCTTGAAGAATTTTGCCTTGGCAAGCTGTAATTGCTGATAACTGCTCCTTTTATGCAAATGTGGGCACATGTGGGATTGTTAATGTGGTGGTGGGCTCAGTGAGGCAGCAGCTGCAGTGGGCACTGCTCTGCATTGCAATGGGATGCTCCAGGAAACTGGTTTTTGACTGATCACTCCCTTAGATACCTGCAAACTGACCATGTGGTATGGAATCCAATGCAGAGAAAAAAAACAAAACTACTTCCTTTAGTTCACTAAATTAGTCCTAGGTTTTTATTTTTAAATGCAAGGAAATTGCTTTTTGAGCTGTGGCTGCTTTTATTGCCTGGCTCCCTTGCCTTTGGTAGTAAATACAAGTGCAGTGTGATCGTGCTGCCTGCCAGCTTGGCTTGTGGGACTCTCCCTGAATTACTACCCCATCTTACCTGCTTCTCCATTACTGTAGAAGCAGTGATTGCTTGGCAAAAGCTGGAACTGTAAAGTCATAATAAGGCTGCCAGCCCCATTCTTGGCCTCCAGGTGTGGTGCTGAGTGAGAGGCTTGCAGTAACCTGTGTGCACATTGCAGGAAATAAGGTGCTTCACGCTTTTTCTGCTCCTTCAGCAAAGGAGCAAGTGCTAAAGGGCTGGTGGCTGGGAGGAATGTTAAGATAAGGCTACATGCTTTGCTGAGCATCCTGAAGAGCAATGGCTTCTTGCTTTAAGGCTTTTCTGAAGCATATTCACATCACTGGGAATCTGACCACCCAGTTAACAGTCCCAGCAACAGTTCTGAACACAACGTGCAGACCATTAGCAAGCCAGCATCAAGCTGCTGAAGTTTGCACTACCAAAAATTGAGTGATTATAGAGCACAGTGGGGCTTGGTGCAGCATGTGAAGCATATGTTCACTGCTACATGGCTAACAGGACAAATTACAATACCTGACTTCTCTGGAAAGGTCAGCAAGCACTGCAGCTGGGTGGCTGTCTTGTGGCTGGCATGGATGTTTCTCTGCAGCCTGCTGGCAAAAGCTGATTCCAGCACATGGATTCTCCAGTGGGGCTGTCACTCAGTCGATTTTTCCCTTTTTTCTTCCAGGGTAGAACAGAGGCCCTAAGTCTCATTGTAGTGCATGATGTGCAGAGATGCAGGATCCAGCAGGAGAAGACAGCCCAGTTTCAGTAAGTCTTTGTTTCTGGTTTGTTGACAGGGAACAGTCAAGTGTTGTGTTGTTAGTGCAGATGTGCACTCCCTTGAGTGATGGTGTGGGACAGTCTTCAAGCTGGGAAATGTGATAAAGAGCATGGATGTCCTGTATGTATGGTTGTCCAGGTATAAACTGGAGCACAACAGAAACCTCAAGACTGTGTTGCAAATCCTCGTGGAGCAGCTGCCACAAGGAGTGAGGTGAGGAGCTCACAGAGGGAACTTGAAATTAAATATCAGCTAGACATTTTGAATGAAATTTGAACCACAGTGTAGTAACACCTTAAAAATACATCAGGAGAGAGAGACACTCTTCTTCACTTTTACAAGTGAAGGGATTGATTTCCCTGCAAGCTCTGTTGGAACTCTGAGAGACACAAGATGACACTGACAAGAACTATGAGCTCATGTATCTGGGACTTCTTATCAAGTGGCACCATTTGCATTATCAGCAGGCTTCAAGAGCAGAGGCAGTATTTTGCTGCCATAGTGTGAGTCTGGTAGGTACTATTATCAATGCCACAGACTGTGTGTCCTCTCATTTATCTGTTTGTGGTCAGATTCCTCCTACCATGTTGTAGATTTCACTTGATGAAGAAGAAATAGGGCTTTAATTGCATGAATCAGAATGTTCAGGGACTATATTGACCTGGAGAGTTCCTGCTGGCTCCCGCTCTATTTCCATCACCTCTACCACAGTGAGCTCCTTGCTCAGGTTTGCTGTCACAAGTATGAGTGGCACTACACTGCAGACCATGTTGGGATAAGTAAAATGCAAATAACACACCTTTTTCTTGGCTTTTTGAATCCTTCTGGAGGGTGTTTTTTTCCCTGCCTGCTTGTGGCATGGCTCTACCTTGGGGCAGTGTTGCATAACATGCTTGGAAAGGATGGAGAGGACAGGGTCCTTCAGCTGGCCCTGGCATCAGCATCTCTATATGGTTAAGCTACAGCCTGAGGAACCTGTTTGCTGAGGGGCAGAGGTAGCATGACTGGGTTGTTTGTTTTTTCCTGGCATGAAAGTTTGGTGGCCTCTGTTGGAGAAAGGGGCTCAGAAGGAAAACTTTGGTCTGAATGTGTACTGGATCTTATGCTCAGTAGCTCTGGGTTCCCTCCATTTCACCTGCCTATTGAGAGATGGGCTCAAATGTCCAATTTGCTACTTTTGGGTGTTTTGTGCTTCATGAACTTACTTTCTTCTTAAGGGCTGTTCAGTGAGAAATGCAGAAACTGAGATTGCCCGAGGTCACCAATGATTTTTGGAACTTTTGGCTTACATTCACTCCAAGGCACTGTGGGATCCAGCTTGCTCTGTATGTGTATTGCCAACTCAGACTCCTGCCCATGAGAGACAGGGGCTGCCCTGGGGAAGGTACAGGTGTCACAGACAGCAGATATGCAAGAGGAATAAACATCTGCAGGTTGTCTTCTCCTCACATGTGTCCACTGGACCATACAACCTCTTGGGCCTGAAATGGGCTCTCTCCAGGACTGAAAGACTTAAAGGCAGTATAGCCCCTACATCACCAGTTAAATGGGGGTGTTTCCCATGTCTCCCAGGTCTTATCATCATTCTGCCCACAATGCTTAAGGTGTTTGGGCCACTTAGCTCTTACCCTGTGAACTTGAAATAAGGTTCAGGTCTTACCACTGCACTATTTTATCTGCTGCGTTTCATCTCCTGGGTTTCATACAGTGTCTCTGGGCTACTTAAGAGGCAAGATGCACACAGTTTAAACCATGCCCTCACACAGTGGAGAGCAAAGGTGATGTTGGGATCATCCTTGTGACCCCCATTATTGTGTTTCCCCATTACTATATTTCTAATAGCTAGAATATCAATGAAGGACTACCACTGAGCCTAAAATCTTGGGCATGAAAATCCCCTGAAAGCAAGGTTTTCGTTAATTAAATTAATCCATCCCTGTGGACTATGAGGTGAAATGAATTTTGCAATATTACTCTAATAAATTGTTCTAGACATGTAAATATTGCATGGTTAGCCTGTACTTGTTACCTAAGGGTCTTTATCACAGACTGGGAAGACTCGAAAGTAGACTAGAAATAGTTGGTTATACCCATTAAAAAATAATTAGACCTATTCTACATGTGAGCAATATATAGATATATAAATGTATTATCCTTCTTTTTTTCACTTAATAAAAGGTCTGAGGTTTGGGGAATTTGGAATCCTTGTTCATCCCAGCAGTATCTTTTATCTCCCTGGTACATGGACACATCAAGCATTTAGCCTGAAGAATACAGGGGAACAGTAAGGAAAAGTAGAATGTTTAAAATAGCTGAGTAGGAGTCTCAGTGTTACCTGACAAGACTGAGTGCCATCAGATATCTTGGTTAGCAAGCACATACCAAGATAAGAAAAAGAATTAGGTTTTTGTATGAGTAACAGATGTTTAGTAGTGAAAATGGGAGGACCCAGGGAGATTCATGGTTCAGGCTACAGCACAGTTTTACAAAGGAACATAGTGCCTTTTAAAGGAACAAAATTTCCTAGCAGAGGCTTTTTCTTTTTTTCTTTTCTTCTTTTACTTTGCTCTGGAGAAGCTGGTGTGTGCTGGTTCCATTAGCATTTGTCTTAAGTCAAGGTGGTGCTCCTTGGGTCTGGAGTTTCAAAGCCTTGCACTGCTGCCTTTGTAGCCCATGATATATTTTCCTGGAGGAGAACATTCCATGGGCATACACTGACGTGTGACTCCAAAATGCTGCCTTTAATATTGTCAAACACCTCAACAAAATAAAACCAGAAAGGGGGAACATCCAGTCTGTTCCCTTGATAACCACATGTTCTTTGTCTAGCAGTAGCTCTGGGTCAGGTTACTGTGGGATGATGGAGTTAAATAGATACTTTCAAAGTCCTAGTGTAACTATTGATTTTTCCTGTTGAGACAGTTGTGGGTTAGACAAAGAGGCAAGGGAAGTGAGTGCCTTTGCAAGGTTTTGTGGCAATGAGCAGAACAACCCTGGCATGTAAGTGAAAGTTTCTGTTCTCCCTCCACATGGAACATCACCACAATCCTTACTTATAGCTCAGTCCTTTTTCCCCTCACTGTGTTTAGTGAAGAGAATCGTGCAAGCAAGACAGAGGAAAAGATTGCCTTAATGGGTCAGTTCCATGATTATGTTAGCACATGTAATTATTTGGGAAAAAAAAAGGACTGTAGATATCTCCCACAGTCACAGGCAATATTGGACAAGTCATCTACATAAGGAGAATGGTACACCTGAAACTGCTTCAGCTATGTGGATTACTTCATGCTTTCTATGTATATAAATCTGCAAATGTATAATAAGTTGTAAAATTTAGGAGCACTTTAGTCCTTAGAATTTTTATCAAGTGTAGCCTTTAAAACCAAGGGTTGTTGTTAGTGTTACATGTAGATTTCCATTATTATGATTGCACTTTGCCTTATACGGGGAAAAAAGAGACAAAATAAACCCTAAAGAAAAGGGAAAGAGAAGATTTAGTTCGTTGGATAAAAACAGTGAAATTGCTTTCAGGTCTGCGGACTGGTGGACTTAGGCCTGGTACTGAAAATTATAAAACCCAGAAAGAGGAATGTGAAGGGGGATATTCCCATTACATTCTGTCTGTCTATATGCAGAGTTGCTGAAATAAAATATGTAACATATAAATCACTCTTCATTACATTTAGATGGAAATCAAATGGTTTTCTTGCCAAAATTCAACTCAATTAAGAATGTAAGACATAGCACTGTTGAAATACGCTCGACTGACATTATGAGGAAGCAATTGGTGACTGGGACCTTGAGTCTGCATCTCTTTGTTGCTTTTCCCCTTTTTCCATGAGCTGGATGTTGTCCATAGCAGTTCTGTCAAAGCAGATGCAGCACTGGAGCACAGGCTGAAGCAAGCCTGGGGCTCGGGGAGGATGAGGCAATGCAGAGCTGGGCTGCAGAGCAGAGTCACTGTACAGAAACCCTGGGAGAGTCGCTGGGGGACACAGTAGGTTTGGATCTCTATAACTGGCTGGCAGGCTAGAAAACCTTATCAGAGTGCCATGCAAGGAAATCCAGTCTCTACTGCAGGCTTTGGACCAGTCCTCACTGCTATCAATACACAGTCCATTCTCACTTCTCTGTTTTTAGTCTTTCTGGTTTTTGTTATGGAGTGGAGTGTTTTTTTCCTGCTGTTTGGATTATGTCCTATTACTTAAAGTCCTTGTGTCCTATTACTTAAAGTGCTTGTTCTGCTACATGTACTAGTAAATTTAATTATATTGGCCATATGAAAGATGCATAAAGGCTCACTTTTGGGAAGTATGCCAAAGATATCTTCTGAATGTGTAGCTGTTTGATGTAGGCTTGTGCATGGTAATTGAATTACTGATCAAGTACTGTATCAGTGAAATAATCTTGGTAAATTCTGTGTACTTAAGTAACTATAGCCTTGAGGCTGTGGTAACTGGAGTAAGCCTGTTATTGATTTTTTGTTGTTGAATATTCATATTTTATACCTTTTAATAAGACTGTCCTTTTTGGGCTGTTTCCCTGTCCTTCAGAACTGAGTTTTTTCTTTCAATCACTTGTGAAGGATTTTCCTGACATTGTATATAGTAAGGGACTTCTCAGACATCCTTCTCACGGCTCCATTGCTGCTTTTCCTCCTCAGTTGGGGGAATCCTGCTGCAATGCCACTCCAGTGATCCTCCCTCTGCTTCCCCCTCCCTCTCCTGTGGCCCCTGCAACACAGGAAAAGTAGGAGCTCTCTTTGTCTTCTCACTGCTTTCTGTACAGAGAGTGCTTTCTCTAATTTTGCTGCAGTTTTGTGGGACAGTCCATTTACATGTCCAATGCTTCTTCCTATCCCCCAGGAAGGGGATATAGGGACAGGCTACATCTGTCCTTATAGCCTTTGTATTGTCAGAGAGATTTAAGGTCACAGAACTGAGGCATGACAGTGGCAAATATAATTTGTCCCTCGTGGGTCCCAGAGACTGGGAGAAATATGTCCATCAGGATCCTATTAATATTATGGATTAAAAGTTCATTAGTTAATTCCTCTCCTTTCTTGTATGGGCTTTTTTTTCCTCCTCATCAGTTGGATGCTCCCTAGTTAAGCTCTGGTTCAAGAGGTAGCTAAATGGAATTGTGTTCTTTACAGCATTGTTATCAAATTGCAGAAAAAACAGCTGAAGAAATAGTGAACATCATCCTAGGGTCATCTTCTGCAAACAGGGGTTGAAGATCTTTCAAGACAGCGTAAGATGACAAATACAGTAACCCCTAACACAGGAACTCCATGACCAAACAGACTTCTATACAGAGGCATGTGTGGTATAAAGTGGATGGACCTGAGTAGGTGCTATTTTGCAGACCTTCATTTCAGAGTCTGAATCCCAAAGTGAGATCTGAGCATGTGCTTTCCTCTTTTCCTAGAGCAAGGCTCTTTAGTTCACCCTTGTCAGTACTGAGCATGACTTTATAGATGGCAATAATATCAATGGCTGATAAAAGTCAGGCATTGGTTTTGTATATAGGCATTATGTATAATGTGCTATAGTATGGCATCAGCAGGAAGTGCAGTGTCAAAAATGGACCCAAACCTTCTGTCCTGAAACACACAATTTAAGAAATGCAGTTATTTAATTCCTCTTGGTATTCTGGAGGCTGAAAATCTTAAAGAAATCTTAAAGAAAATTTCTGACTTGCTTGAAATCATTCATTGTTCATTGTATTGTGCAAGGTATTGTTACAATTTGGGTCTGACAGCCTTCTTCAGCAGCTCTGGTCTCTGGTGGCCTATTTCAGCAATTCCTTCACACATTCAGAAGGTTTTCCAGTGAAATTGAACCCCAGTATTGCATTCAAGACATACGGCACACAGAACCTGGATTTGTTCAGCTGGAGAAACACACTTGGGGAAGTAGTAAAAAGCTGGATGGGACACAGCCAATGCATGGGGAATTGTGTGACTGCTATTCAGGTTTCAGGGACAAAAGTTTGCCTCTGGATGAGAGCCATGTGATCACTGGAAGACATCCCTTGGTGAATGGATGCTCCTGGCAAGAGCTGAGACAGTCTTGGAATTCGTAGCCTGATTTGGGAGGGAGGAAAAGCATCAGGCAAATGTGATGAGATCTCTGCTCTGTGTGCACTGCTCTAGTCAAGGGAGAATCTCACTCTTCACTTTCATTGTTGCCAGTGTGTCCTTTCTAGCAGCTGCCAAAAATTGGAGGGTCAGTTTTCACTCTCCTTCTCTTGTCATCATTTTGTCCTTTGCTTTAGTGCTTTTTATCCATTTTTTTTTCTTTCCTCTTTTCCATTTAAAGAAAAAAGAAAAATCAAAATCCTAAATTATCAGACATTACTGTTTCCACTTGATGCTTTTATCCACATGGAGAACTTAAATGCAAACCCTCTTCTAGCATGAAGAATTCAGTGTTCCCCACTGTTCATTTTTATTAGAGCCAATGTGTGAAACAATGGAAAAATAAATGCTTGATTTTCTTCATTTTGGATGACCCTACAAAAGAGACACTAGAAACATTGTGCACTAGTAAGATGAACAAAAGTGATGTAAATATGCCCAAACATGAGCTTTTAGATTGTGATCTAGCCAAGTGAATACTTGAACTGTTCTTTCTTGATGTGAGAAAAAGTTTGAGATCACATTCATAAAAATAACACCCTGTTTTCTTGTCACTAATAGCAGACAGTGCAGGAACTTAAACAGGAAACATTTTTTCCACCTCTCCTTCTTTTTCACAAACCACTCTCTGTGGCATTCTGTCTGAACATGATCAAACTCCAGTTCCATTCACAACTATATTTTTGTTGTTTCATACTAAACAAAGCGGCCGAATGAGGCGTGAAAAAACCAGCTACCTGTCTGAGGCTGTAGTTTAAATTTATCATACTTTGTTTAGTTATTTTTTTTTTCCCACTTTGCAGTGTGCTTAGTTACATTTTCAGGTTGGGGCATAGTCCAACCAGAACCTGTTCTGGGCCACTGTAGCATGGATTCCAGCTTTGCTGCACAGCACAGTGCAGTCCTGGCTGCACACGATGGGATGTTTCACCTTCCTGAAGAAGGCTGCAGGTCTAAGCATCCTCTGGCACTTGCTTCCACAGACCTCTAGCAAGTCCCTCTTTTCTCCCAGTGCTTTGCATTCCCAAGCATGCCACAGGCAGTTTCCTGCCAGGCAGTGTGCCAGTGTTTTCCCAGCCACCAGCATTGCACAGGCTTGCTCCATCACCAGCACTCCCAGCAACTGTGGCAGTAACAGTATTTATTAATAAAGCTGAAGGATTTCAGGGCAAATTGTGGTCCTGTAGGACTTGGTAAGGATTCCTGACCTTAGTGGAGATGATCAGCTCACAGCAGCTGAGGGCATGTCTTATTTCTCTGTTTTTTTGTTCTCTGCCATATTAACTTGATTCAGACTGGCAAGGTTTATGGTTTGGGAGCTGTTATCTGAACATGTGTCAGAGAGTAACAGCAAGGATGCATTTGTGGTTATTTTTACACTGTGCCTTGGCCAATGAAAATTTTTAATGTCTTGTTTAATGCTTTTCATCCAGAGTAGTTGAAGTACAGATTTTCTCAGACCTTTAAAATCAGGAATGCTTCAGGGTTTGGGGTACTGTCTCTTCCCTTTACCCCTGGCTTTTTCACAGACATGTGCAGTTCAACACTTGCGTTTTCCTCACCTCTGCTGTACAATTTGGCTCCAATAATACTAAGCCCTAGAGGCCAGTTCTTTATAAAAATCAGCTGACAGTGCCACCAGGCAGCTGTTGCTAAAATGCAGCTTCTTCCAGCTTCCTATGACAAGAAAACATCCCTGTGTAACCCAGGCCTTGGGAGGAGTTTTGCTTGAAGCTTCTCCTGAACCTCTAATCTGGGAAAGGGGATTGAGACTATGCCTGATTTACAACCTCTTCATCACATCCATCCTGCTGTTTAGAAGAGAGGTGCTTCCCATTGCAGGCAGGCAATCTTGCTCCTGCAACATGGAAATTAATTTTCTCAATATTATCCTGATTTTGAGTCCCTTTTGAGTTATGGAACATAATTTTAATAGTAGACAATTATCTCTTTTCAAAAAGGTCTCTTAAAACCATTCCTTTTCCCAACATCTTTGAGATCTTCATGCTGGTTTGTTATTTTTTTAATAACTTGAAAATATTCTTGATCTCCTGCAAATCCTCCACAGTATTTCCTATTGCTTGTCAAAAATGGAGAAAAGATGTCCAACAAGAGAAGTGCTGTTTCCCTGTGTGGGGAATGATAGACTTGGTAATTCTTTGCAGGTTTTCTTGAAGAGTCAGGATAACACCCGTTCCCTCTCAGTGAACAAACATGGAACTGAATATACGTTCACTTCATTGCTTTCAGAAGTTTGTAACAAATGTTCTAAAAGGAAAATAGGTTGCAAAATTATCAATAATGAAAAGCAAAAAAGAAGTCAATCCCTCCCCTCAAGGAAAAGCTCACCTCTTCATGAGAAGCATTGAAGGTATTTCAGGGAATTAACACTGTATGGGAATTAGAGGGATCTGCATCATTCTGAGATGACACAGAGCAGTAAGAAAGTCTGTTGTGCTTTTTAAAGGTTCTGTTGCTATTCAATATTTTAATTTCTGATCTAATTTTTAAAATGCCATAACAGCAATCCTTGAAAATTTTTCCAAGACATGTTTAAATATTTAAGGAAACAAAAACCCGCAGAATTCACAATACGATGTATAAGATGTTTTGCCTCAGAAAGGGTATTTAAAAAAAGTGGTCATGTTTAGAAACTCATATGAACAGAACCCTTTAAAATTCTGTGGTAGAAATGGAGTCCATGGAGATTACAACTACAGAAAATTTTGCACTACTAACGCTTAGTTATGCTTTGCTCAGCAAAATACAGCTAATGAGACCACTCCAGCTTCCAGTGGTCTTATGAATGCTAACTCCATTGTTTAAAAAAGGAAAATTAGCAGGAGTGGGAGTGTTATTTAATAAGCATGGTAATCAGTTCAGCTGTCCCTTAGGGAGTGGTTGGTGCTGCAGAGTCCAGGTGGAGGTAACGGGCAGGTTTCTTGAAGAAAAACTATCATTAGTGGTTTCACTTCACATGGTGATTTGTAACTTCATTTTCTATTCCTTTCTTGTGACGTTAAAGCTGTTAGAAAAGCAAATAATCTGTTTTCATGGGACAAAAAAACAGTGGAGAATAGAAGTTTTGTCCACATACAAAGATAAAAGAGAAGGACGTGAGTATCTCATAGTAAGGTGCAGGACATGGTGTGCTACAGATAGAGGAAAGCATTGATTTGTTTCTTCACTCTACATCTGACTCAGGAGAAAATTCTTGGCTAAATATATGCTTGCTTGCATGGATGTGTTTTTAATAAAACCATTTCTGATTCTATTCCTCCTTGGAGTTGTGAATCAAAGACCAATATTGCTGATAAAATGGAGGTCAGCAATTTAGCAGCACATTGCAGAAAAGATCTCAAGGTGAGGGAAATGAAATCATGTTCTGAATTAGACATTTTTCCCACAAGGGGCTGGAAACTTAAACATCATGAGGTCATCTGTAGCCATATTTGGGATTTTCCAAACTAGCAGAACATGTTTGGATTACATTTGTGTCAGGAACAGAAGTAGAAATGGAGGGCTCAGTGACAGCTCTTGGAGATCCTAACTGATACTGGGGCCCTGATGTGCAGTGCCATCTTCTGTGCCTGAAAACCTTTGGCTCTAGTCTCTTTAGCAGCAAGATCAATTTATCAAGGGCCAAAAGATTTTTTCCAGTTCAGTGAATTTGAAATACTCAGAGCTAAGCTGAGCTTTGGGTCTGCTGTCTCTAGAGGTTACAGGAACAAAAAATGAGATCATAACAACAGTTGTACTGGGGCTGACCAAAAGCACCTGTCTGGGGCCACAGCTGTAGGGTGTGTTGGAAATGTGATTTTTGAGGAGAATCTTAAATGTGAGACTGTACTCCAAACCCCTGTTTTGCTGGCTACATGCTGCAGAATTTGAGAGATGCAGCATCCATCTGGATCATAGATTGTTACTGGAAAAGCAGTGCATTAACTGTCTAACACCAAAGCAGTGCCTCAGAGAGGATGCTAAAGGCAAGCATAAAAATGAGGAGGGGTCTGACAGTCCATAATTTAGCAGGAGAGGGTCTTGTGAGGGTTGAGGGCTGATATAAAGGGTGGAAGGTGCTCCAGCCTGGATCAGATCTCTAATCCCAGCCAGCACTTCCCTTCAGGAGAATCCTCCTGCCCTGCAGCAGCATCTCCCCACTCTCAGATTATCCTTTCATACTCTAAGGTACTTTTTTGAAAGAAAATAATTCTTCAAGAAGAAAGCAAAAAAGTCCAGCAGCTTCCAAATATTTGTGTCATGTTATATAGGATGATTACTGCTTTCTGGGTGCACATCAACAACTGATGTTTTTACTTTGTTTTTAAATATAGTCTTCTGAGTATGTGACCAAGCTGTGACTTGCTCAAGTCACATGAAGGAAGCCATGCTGTGCTGTTGGCTTTGGACTACAGCTTTGGGAGAGAGTGGCCCCTCTGAGCAGCAGGTGTGCTTGCTGTTCTGGCTGTACTTTGTTTTTAAGATGAAGTTATCCCAGGAGAGCCTAGAACAAGTGTGGGCTGAATATTCTTCAGATAAAAATCTGTTTGCACATGGTTGAAAATGTGGGTTTAAGTAGTCATGGAACACCTTTGTGTCTGCATGGAGGCTGCTCTTCTGTACCTCTCTTCTGGGAACCGTGTCAGCTATGAGTGGGGGGAAAGGCAGTACTGGTGATAAAAGAAGGTCTGAAACTGGCTTAAATTGAGATGAGCCTTAGCCTATGAACTCAGAAATTAATTAACAGCAAAATGTTGAGTATTTTTGACTCTTCAGGTTTTATTAAGAAATTTCTTTTGATGCCCTACTTTCTGACTGCTGTAATAAACATTAAGGGGCTATGTTTTCAGAAAGTGCTCCCCATCTGTCAGTGCTCACCATTTCACTATTTAAAAATTTTTCTCTGTTTAATAGCTTCTTATATGACTGTCAGAATATCTGAAAAAAATGCAAAGTATTAAAATTCTGAATTATGTTTTGGCTATTTTAAGCGATTCTAGACTTCAGTGATATTACAGTCAGTGCTCTGGTTTACATCCAACCACTGACTGTACAGATTCAATACCTGCTGATCAATAGTTTGTGGCTCTTGTACATTGCTGCACAGCGTAATATCAGTTCAGAGTCTGCATATGTCAGTTCTTTATTTTGTGCCTTGAAAAATTAATACAGCTTTCTACTCACTAAACACTACCAGCACTGTGATTGTCAGAGTGTTACTGGAGTAGGATACATACAAAAATGTTATTAAAATCTGGCATCTCCAAAGAGATAGAGCAAATGTAATGACAGTTGTAAGCACTTGGTTTTTGAGAACAGCCTTCACAAATATACTGCTCAAACACCATTTTGTGGCAAAACTGTAAACAACTGTGAAGTGCAAACTTCGCATCTCTCTCAAAAGGAAAAGGAAAGATGATCAGACCTAGCACTTGGTAGGTAAATGATAGGTGATCAAAGGTGTAAGCCTTTTAATGTAACAAATCCTGTTCATCATACTCTTTAGGGATGGAGATGTGCCCAGTACAGACTAAGTGGGATCTTGCAGCCTATCTGAGGTTGATTTGTTTCTGCCTCTGTAATACTTTATGAGGGTGGGAGTGCTTTTTACAAAAATCTCTCAGAAGATTATCAGTAATGACAGTGGGAAGGGCCACAATTTTGCAATCAATAGTTGCTGGGTCCCTAAGCCCATCTGTAACTTGGTCTGCTGTGCTTGTTGCTGTTTCCAACCAGACTTGCTTGTCTGCAAAGTCCTTTAATCATTCATTAACCCTTTAGAGAGGCATTCCCCATGAAGCATGCCTCAAAATGACTCTTGCTTTTGCTTTTTTTTTTTTTTTTTTTTGGTTTAGTTTTTTTTTTTTCTTTTTTTGTTTGGTTTAAGATCTTTGTGTGTGTTTAGAAATCAGTATTGATTATTAGTCACACCATCATATTAATTGTGTTACCAAAGCTCATAGTGAGGGCCTCTTACTACAAGCAAGAGTTGCCGTGGTCTTTCTCTGCTATTGCAGCTTCTTTTAAGGCTCTTAATTTAGTATCAGTGAAAGTCCTTCAACAGAACTTTTTAAAAAAAGATACAATTAATGACATCTTTAGGCACTGTAAAAGATGGAGATGTAAAGCACGTGAAGAACAGGGGAGGAACAAGTTTCTCCATTAGCACCCATCCCTTGTCTGCAGGGGCTCCTTCCTAGGACACAGCTGGGAGCCCCATTCTGCGCCGCAGCCTGAGTATCCTCTGCTGCACCCCAAGCTGCACTTGGGAAAAACAGATTCTGGTTTGATTCAGAGCTTGTTGCATTATAACAGACTTCTCAGTCTGGAGGAAAGGAAATCACTGTTCACAGACAGCACACAGCTGGAAAAATGGTCTTCACAGGCTCTTGTAGCCTTTCTTAGTGGTGTCTACTTAAAAAGAAGTGTACAGTGTTATGCCAGTCTGGAGGAAGGGAGGGCATTTCCCACACAGACTGCACTTCTGCTGGCTGCATATAGAACACTAGCCATGGTCTGTAAGCTTAGTGGTCTACTTTGAGGTTGTAAAAATAACAGGATTTGTAAAGATTCTGTCCTCTCTTATGAACTCACAGGCTTTGTCATGCCCGTGCTTTACTTCCACTGTGCGCTGTGGTAATTTGCAAGCATTGGGATTGCTTATTTGAACAAACCAAATCAATTTTTGCCAGATGAAACATGAGAACTGAGTAGGTTTAGGTCAATCTTTTTAAAAATTAAAAGCTAAAACTCCGTGCAGGATCTCTGGGTTACCCCAGGCAGGGTAGAGGGCTGAAGCTGTAGGACTGGGTCCTGTACCACTGAAGTCCTGTTCCTCAAAAGGGACCAGACAAAGGGTGTTGTGGTCCTCTTCAGGAAGCCCTGTTAACCCACTTTTCTCTCCCTGTTTTTTGCCAGGTGAAAGAAAACCAGCAGCTGCTTGGCTTTTAACTGTAGCCTTTCAACTGTAGCTTCCTATCAGTTTTCCTTGTGTATTTTCTTGACTTCTTTATCTAGTGATGTTTTGTACTCTCCATTCCTCTGTCATCTGATCAGTTGGATGACAATAGCAGACACCAATAGTAATTATTTGTCTTAGAAACCCTACCAAGGACAGCGTGGGCTTCATGTGGCAGAAGCAATCAGCTCTGCATTTGCTGGTGTGCAGTGAGAGCTGTCTTATCAATTAGACCACATCTCTCAGGTTGGTGCCAGCTTCCCAGCCCCCCAGCTTGTGCTGCTGACAGCAAAGTAACAACAGAGGTAACTCTGCTTTCTGCATCAAGTCATTTTGCTGTGACTTTCTTCCCCTCCATATTTCTCTCCAGCCTTTTTCTCTCCACCTTTACAGCTCTTTTGGCAAGGGCCATCTTGAATTGTGCAGGGGATGGTTATCATATGCTAAGAACTGTGTGCAAAACACTTTTGTGGAGCTTAAACATCAATGTGTGCATGGCTTCGGGTCAGTGAAGTAGTCCTGGCCCCTCCTTATTTAGCAAACCACCCTGTACAGGCAATCAAGCTTAATCCCACACTTAGCATTCAGCACAGGCACAGAAGTTTTTCTGCACAGGACTTGATTCTCTTTCTGGTGGAAATTGCAGGTCTGAATAAATAATAGACAAATTTAACAGCAGGTGGGCTCTGCCAGGGGAAAGTGGGACAGAAGTGGTGTGTGCTGTGCCCATGAGTACAGGATCTGGGAGAGGGTGACAGTCTGCCAGCACATCCCAGGCGTCCAGCCCCCCCAGTGACAACTCCATGGTCCTTCCTGGGGTCCTTGGGCCCTGCAGGGTTGTTAGACCTCCAGGTGGGTTGTTTACAGGCAGTGGTTAATGCAAATTATGGGTCAGAAGTGACTTGACTATAAATGCTGTCTCCCAGGCTGCTGGGTTATGTGGTATTGTGTGGTCCAAAAGCCCTTCCCCAGGCCAAACGTGCTTCAGTCACTTGGGAATTAGGGAGTTGGGGCTGAGGGAGACCATCATCTTCCTCCTCCCTGGTAGTGTGGGGTATGGGGAGGGGACAGGGGGGCTCAGGGGGTGCTAGAAGGGAACTGCATGGCAGAAAATTGCAATCATGAATCCCATCTGTAGCAAAAGCACTGAGATATGAGACCTACTTCTATTTTTAGAGAACTGAAATATCAAAAATTGGGTTGTTTTTTTGCTTTTAGAGAATTGGCTGGGTCTCCTTCATGTTTGCTGGGGGTTACAAGCTAGTAGCTGCCTTTTGTAGCCTGTTCCTACCTCTGGTTTCACTCCCTGGAAGTGGAAAATTCTCTCTTTCAGTGTTACTGCATGGGAAAAAACCCTATTTCTTCACAACTGAAAACAAGATGCTGCAGGCTTGGGTTTCAAAATGGCATACTTACAATGTATACTGAGCTCCCTTGAAATACAGAGTTTTATAGAGTTGGTTGATAATAAAAGAAGCCCCAGCATAACAGTATTAACTTCTGTTTGGAGCTGAGCATTATGGGTTGCAGTGTAGATGAGCTTGCAGACTTCCTCCTAGATCAGTCCCATTCAAATCTATGCTCTTTTACAATGATTCTTGCAGATCCTGCAGATTTATGTGCTCAAATAGTTTTTTGAAACACATTAAAAGCTGAACTCAGCCTGGGTAAAGGTAGGCAGAGTTCCCACTAGAGTTTTTAGGAACCACACTCCTCTGGCTTACAGGTCTGTCTGGAGGAAGGAAAAGGCTTAAAGTGTTTAGTTAGACACTTGTAACACTGAAAATGTCATGGGTAGGGTTCTAGCACTAGAAAGGTGCTTGGTTTAGGATGGTTTTTCCCCTCTTGTTCCAAGTAGAGAGTCCAATCAGACCACTATGCTTCTGCTTTTCTTCCTCACACCAGCAACTGTTGGCACAATGTGGTCCTCTGGTAGGCTTTGCAGGGGTCATCTGTGGGATTGCCTTTTCCTTTGGGACTCTTTTCCTTTGTGCAGCTGGGGCTCTCTGCACAAAAATTATGGGGCTGGAGGCAGCAAATACTGAGCCCAGATGCCTCTGACATGTCTGTTCTGTACAGGGCTGTGCATATAAGCTTGACTTTTGTGTTTTCAATAGGCAACTTTGGGCAAAATGGCATCTGCCACCTTTGGGAAATCCCCTTCTGCCCTGCCAAGGAGCCAGGTGACAGCTGTCTGTAATACAGAACATGCTTCTCAACCACTGCTCCTTTCTCTGCCACAACTTGCTGCTCAGGGTAGAAGAGACTCAAGTCCAAATCAGAGTCTGAATGCTCGGGGCTAATTATGAGCTGGTCACTTTTGATGCTGCAATAAAAAAAATTCTGGCCCAGATTCTCACGTAGCTTAAGTTGCTGACAAAGTGCACATGACAGAGAGTCAAGGGAAGGATCATTGTTTTATCCCTGCTATGGATTTGTTTTAAGGCTATTATGCTGGCTAACGGAGTTCAGTGGAATGTTGGATGTGGCTGTTACAGTTACTGAGATTTACATAATCCCTTTGAGAACAGCTGAATTTAATTTCTTATATATAATGTAATTTACAATAATATGTCCATGGCTTTGTTTTGTTTTGTTTAATTGCTATTCCTTAGTGGAAATGCTGTTCCAATTCTAAAAGCAACCCAGTGCCCAGATCTCTTCATTAGAAAGACACTATTTGTGGAAGACTCCTTTGCTCTCAGCCTGCCTTTTGTCCATGGCAATGCAACACAGAGTCCTGGCCAACCCATGGCAAAACATAATCTGGCTCCTCCACAAGCTCTTGCAAACAGGGGAACTGAGATGTAGGCAGTCTTCCCAGAGAGCTCCTTCCCTGGGGCAACATCAGCGCCTCAGCTTGTGCCATCTTCTGCCAGAGCTGTCCCCTCTCCTTGTGCATCAGAGGGGATGTCTACACACTAATTGCTGGAGACCAGAGCTGCTGCAAAGGTCCTCGTTTGCTTTAGGACTTAGAAATCATCTCTCTAAGACACTGCAAAGTGCTGCCTCCAAGGCAAGTGTGTTTTTTTTCCAAGGTGTAGAGTCTGAAAGCCTGCTGTGAACCCACATGGCCACATTCTGTTAATTTTAAAGGGAGTGGGGATGGCAGGAAAAAGACTCTTGTTGGCAGCTTTGGGTGTCTGTGCTGAAAACTGGGGAGTCTTGCTAATATGTTGCATCTGTTGGAAAATGAGAACCTTAATTTTGAACTAGCACCCATTGATGAACATAATGTGTTTCCAAACTACTTTGTTGCTAAATACCCAATGTGAAATTTCCCAGGAAGGAGTGTGACTTCCTCCAAAGTTTTTATGTCCTTCATATTTGTCAGACTATTCCCTCCCCTTTTAGGCCTGTCTTTTTCACCAAGCTCGTTTCCAAGCCCTTCTCTGTCTCTGATTCTCTGTCCTCTAGCAGGACAGCTGCTTTGCAAACTTGGTATTTTTGGAGAAGCTAAAATGCTTTCCTGGCATAGGAGAAATTTCTGCCTTAAGGAGTTCAAAGACTAAGATTAGAAGGCCTGGACTAAGAAGATAACAGACCATGAGTGGTTTGGGTATTGCAGCCTGACTCGGGTGACCAGATTATTTTCTTCCTGCAAATGCAAACCTTCTCTTTGACCTGGGGCAGATCATGCAGGTCTAAGCAGTCAAAGATATGCATGCAGCAGCACTCTGGGGGTTGTATAACCCCACTTCTCCCTGTAACATAGCTCTGCTCCCACCTCTGTGGAACACTTCAAAAAATCAATGCATTACAGGCAGTAAGACCTCCAGATACAGGCAACAAGGAACAGATTAGGTGCATTAGCTGGGATCAGGGAAAAGGAAGCTCCTTCACAAAGGACCAACATTTGTTGCAAGCTGGAATTGAATTTTAAAACACAGGAGATTGTTATGCTGAGAGCTCCTTCACAAAGCAAACTGACATGCACTAAGCTTCTGCTGGCACAGATTAACAGCTTCCTCAGCCTCACCTGCCCCCCCTGTGCTGGAGGGATTCATACCACATTGACAGGCTGGGAAGAAGAAAAAAAGTGATGTGAAAATTTACAAGAAATGCTAAGGAGGGAGATGAAAAGGTGAGCACTAATTTTAATCTGTGAAAGGGATTTGAGAGATGTTCAAGTGCATACACCATGCTCTACACTCAGCCGAGTTCAAATCTTTTTCTACAATCCCCTATCTTTTGGTGTTTGCCTCACTGAATTTTGACAGCTATGTTGCTGCACACCCTGCCATGTGTCTAGTGGATAATGCCCCATACAAACAGTGGCATTGTCTTTTCAAACTAAGGGTGCTATGTTGGCTTTGAATTTGTGTGGCATGCAAGATACCCATTTCCTTATTAGGCAACTTCAGTTCAGCATCAGCATGGTTAAATGAAGGATAAATATCAGGGAGTGATTATGTTTGTCTTCTGTAATACAGAACTGTCCTGCAAATCTCTCGTGGTGAATGAATGGGGGACAAAACTGGCAGCATCATTGTGTAGTAAGGGACCTTTAGCCCAAGTAAAATGGTAGCACAAAGAGGTCCAAGCTAACACTCTGCTTTTCATATATACGTATATATATGTGTATATATATATATATATATATATATATATAAAACAACTGTCACTCCCTCAGGACTACTCAGCCTAGCATGTAGGAAGTGTATCAGGATTTCAGTGTTCCTTTGAGCTTCCAAAGGCAACATAGAATCATAGAATTTTCAGGGTTGGAAGGGACCTTTAGGATTATCTAGTTCCAACCCCCCTGCCATGGACAGGGACACTTCCCACTAGATCAGGTTGCTCAGAGCCCCGTCCAGCCTGGCCTTAAAAACTCCCAGGGATGGGACTTCCAACACCTCTCTGGGCAACCTGTTCCAGTGTCTCACCACCTTCGTGGTGAAGAACTTCTTCCTAATATCCAATCTAAATCTGCCCTCCTCTAATTTGAATCCATTCCCTCTAATCCTATCACTACGTGACATCCTAAAAAGTCCTTCACCAGCTTTCTTGCCTCCTTCAGATACTGGAAGGCTACAATAAGGTCTCCTCAGAACCTTCTCCTCTCCAGACTGAATAACCCCAACTCTCTCAGTCTAGGAGAGGTGTTCCAGCCCTCTGACCATCCTCATGGCCCTCCTATATACATATAGTACATATATGTACATGTACACATGTACTATGTACATATATATAGTACATATATTACTACATATATTTGCCACACAGCTGTCAAGGCACTGATTGTGGTGAGCAGGATGGTGAGGTTGTGAAATTGCCACTAAAAATCAGGATTTCTAATACACTGATCTCTCTTGTCCTCAGATCAACAGCTCTGAGACTTAAACAGCTTTAAGCAATCCCCTGATCTATAACAATTGATTAAGCATTTATTAAAACATCTATTAAGCATGTATTACTCCTTCCCAAACCATTTATTAAGGGAGTGCTTATGCATTGTATGACTGTGTTACAGTTGCTATCCATGTATTCCAGCATTATTCTTTGGGAGGTGAAGATGCATGAACAATAAAAAGTTGCATTTTATTATAGCCACATACATCTTGTTTATTTTTTCCAGTCTGGATGACTCTAGTTAGCAGAACAGTATGGTTCAAGGGAAACATTCCTGCAGCAAACTGCCTCTCATGTAATGTTCTAAGGAAGGGGCCTTCTTGTTTTAGTGGAGCATCTATGTGCAGTGAATAAAGTAATATTTTGGTTAGGATGTATTTAAAGAGTGAAAAGGGACTAGAAAATCAAACTAAGGTTTGCTTCAACATCTCCCAGAAACCTTTTCTTCTCCAGGCTGAAAATCCCCAGCTCTCTCAGCCTGTATTCTCTGGAAAGTTGCCCCAGCCCTCTGGTCATCTTCATGGCCTTCTCTCATGCCAACAGTTCCATGTCCTTCTTACATTGGAGGCTCCAGAGCTGGACTCAGTATTCCAGGTGGGATCTCACCAGTGCGGTGTAGAGGAGGAGAATCACCTCCCTGGATCTGCTGGTCATACTCCTTCTGATGCAGCCCAGGATGCAGCTCTCTTTCTGGGCTGAAATTGCCCATTCATTAGCCCTTGGCAGGACAGATCCTTATTGTTCATGGCTATACCTGTGTGGGTATACACAGGAGTTTGTTCTTGAACTTACACTTTGACTTTATTCCATTCTTTCTCTTTGATTGTCTTCTACAAAAACAAAACAGAGGAAAAAAATAAAGTTCTACAAAAAGATCACTGAGGAAAACATTTTGCCTGAATTTCCAGTGCAGCCGATATAAAAATAAATAAATAAATAAATACATAAATAGAATTTGGAAATTTGGATGCAGAAGTAATTAAACTGTTAAACCCACACCAAAGGAACTTCATGGTGCAAAAAGTCACTGGCTTAGCTTGTTTTGTTTCAGGAGTTTTCCTTTTGTTTCTTGCTTTCAAGTAATTTCAAAGGCTTTTCAAAGGGAAGATTGCTGCTGCTCCTGACTTGTGCTCCAAGTTGCTCCAAAATGTTTTCACATGAAGTTCCTTGCCCAGCCTCCCTGGGCTCAGGTCCTCTGCCTCAAAATGGGTCCCACACCAGGGAACCATCCGTGTCAGCAATGGTGCTGCCTTGCCTGGATCAGAAGCAAAGACTGTGAATATGTATCTGTTTCTGGTTTGGAATTATAGATCCAAAATTCTTCCCTGATTTCCTCATTTCACATGCTCTGCAACAGGTTTTCCAAAGTAAAACCTTTAGAAAAACTGCAGAACAGCAAAGCCCTTGCCTTCCCTGCTGGGTCTGCCCATGGGGATAGTGCTGGGCTGGAGGGGAGAGGAAAGAACCAGAGAACTTTCTTGAGCATAGGACTCACTGAGATGTCCAGGAAAAAAAAAGCATTGGTAGAGCAGGAAGAAGAGTTAATAAAATTTGTAGGGGAGGTTTACAGAGCACAGATTAGCCGTGGTGCCAAATATCTCATTTGATTGTTTTGTCATGCACTGGCTTTCAGCTTTGTTATTGATGATTCCAAGAAGGAAATAAATGAAAACAAAAATGCAAAAGGAACATTTATGTATGAATTAATTCAGTTGCCTCCCAAGCTAAGGCTGTTCTTATATTTCAAAGCTCCAAAAAGTAAATGATTTTTTTTTTTCTGCTACTTCTACAATGTGAGTCAGGTTTCCCTCCTTTTTTTTCCCTCCCTCTCTTCCATAAGTGTGAGTGATCAGATAACTGCTTCCTCAATGCAGGGCAGTGAAGCTCTTGCTGGAAAACAAGAGGTGGGATTTTTAAATTCTTTTTTTCTTGCAGCCAAACATTTGCATTGAACTAACATCTGTTCACCACTTTTTAGTGCCAAAGAAGTGGAGAAGTAGCTAGGGGAAAAACCACAAAACCTTTTGCAGCCTCTGAAGCCACTGGAATAAAAAAATATGAACATAAGTGAATAGAAACCCATGATCTCTTTCCCAGTGAAGTGCTGGTGCTTCCCTCTGTCCCTGCAGGACCCCTGCACAGAAACTTCCAATGAAACATGAAGTCCCAGAAGTAATGGGCACCAAAATGAGTGTGGAGATTTTTTAACTTTTATTTTGAGGACAAGGAGAGCAGGTAGATGATTCCCCTAATTTCTGGTCTTTATTTGATATTGTAGGGCCAAAGACATCAGTCCAGAAAAACAGCCAAGTAGGTTATGGGGGCAGTGGTTTGTGTACTGTGAGCTGTGTACTGTGAGCTGGGCATGGGCTCAGCTTGCTGGCTGTATTCAGGCTGTTTTGTAGGGAAAAAACATGCAACTAGAGTTTTACACAGCTTTTTCTGAAGCAAGTTTGGGACTAGAACTAGAAAGCTTGAGAATTTGTCTTAAATTTATTTGTTGCATGTTTGTTAGATAGTTTTAATATATTTTTTTGGTCAAAACATAATATGACAATTGGAGTAGATGACCTCTAAGGTCCTTTCCAACCTCAGCTGTTCTGTGATTCTGTGATTGTTTTATTTTTATTTTCAGCTCTGGGCAGAGAACTGAAATTTAAATTTAGTGGCGATTGAAATATTTTAGTAGTAAATGCTCAAAATTGTTTTAAAGAGAATTGTTTAAATAATGTATTCCACTAAAACACGCCAGTAATGGCCATGTGTATTTTGTAGACTGCACACATAAACATAAAAATGAAAGAGAATTAAGGTCTTCTGAAACTGATAATCTCATTTGTTGTCAGTCTGCATTGGAAAGAAAACAAATGTTGACATATTGAAATGTTCTGCAGACCAGAAATTCTATCATCTAGCTAAGTATACTGGTAAGAAAAAAAATGGCAAAAGAGAAAAATTAGAAAGCAAAATTGAATGAGAAAAAGTCTGGGAAAAGATGAGAGAGAGGTAACAGAATTTTATTTATTTTTTTTTTTTTTAATGAATATTCAGTCAGGCATCACACTTAGTGAAAGAACAGCATGGTATTCCCAGAAGGAATCAGAAGAAGTTCAGTTCTGTCTACTGTAGCTTTTAATGCAATAGTCAAAGTGGGTACTTACTATATATATTTATTTTTTATTAATGAATGTTGGCTGGATCCTGCCACTGGCACCAAACAAAAAGCTGTGCTGCAGTTGCTTCTCATTGACTCTAAGGTCTGTTTACATCATCCCAGGAGAGTAAAACACCCTTTGAAATTACTTAGATTCTCTTTTACCTCCCCGAAGTGCTGGTAATAGTAACAAGGGACCCACAAAATACAGGCAAAGGAAGCAGCCTTAGATATGGTTTAAGCCAGGGGCTCTGCAGTTCTGCCTGGCACAGAGGCTGCTGTCAGAGGCTTCACATGGGGCAGTTTCTGAAGAGCAGAGCCTGTTTCATCAAGTCTTCCTTTCCAGTTCAGGGCAGTATTGCTACTCAGAGTAAAATGCATTAAAAGAAAAATTACCTATCCTTTTTACTTAGGGACTTTTGAGTGAAAATTGAGGTAATTTACAAATTAGCCTGGTTTCTTGCATCCAGCTGTCCTCCTCAAAGAGAAGCAAATGATTCTCACCATGAAGAGCTCCTCTCCCAGCCCAGGGAAATGTGTCCATGTTGGAAGTAGAGAAGCAAGGCATCATCCTATTTTGTGCCTATTCTTCCTCCTCAGAGGAAAGAACACAGGTGCCTTTTGTTCTAAGACCACATATACACATATGAGTACCCTGGGACTGAATTTAAGGCTTGGGTCTTTGGTGTTATAAACAAATAGTATCACCCTGGTGATAATGGCACTGTTTATTGTAGGCTGATGGCTTCTGCCAGGAAGTCTTAGTGTGATGTGTGCTTTATTTCTGCTTTGGAGGCCATGAGTTTGACTGGTGTGCTGTCAGAGAGTGGAATTATTCTGAATACAGGTTCAATAGCCAAGTGGTCCCTTCCCATTCAGAGCTCTCTTTGTTGTGTTTTGCTCTTTGCCCATGTTTCTCTGCTTCCTGACCAAGTCTGCTCTTGTAGAAGTGGTTTGATAGAGCAGCCATGCAGAACAGTAGAGTTTCTGGAGTCTCTTTCTTCTTGGAATATTATCAACGAATCACCACAAAATTCAATTGTTTTAGCTGAACTTCCCATCTTTCCACCTGATGGATAGTAAATAGTGGTCAAAATAGAACTAAAATAGGTTAATTTGAATCACACTGGAGTTTTTCTTTCATTCCTTTACCTATAATTTAATCAGGGATCTGATTGAAAACCGAGTGAGCTAAAATGTGACACTCTTCACTGGACCTTGTCTCAAGTCCTTCACACTTGCCCAGGGCTGCCTGCCTGTGGCAGTGCCTGGAGAAATGATTGGAGGTTGCTGTGTCTGGGGAGCCAAGTGGGGTTCCATGTGGGGATCAGTCACTCTGGGACATTTTGCATGGTCTGTATTGGCTCTAGGTGGCCTGTGGCACTTGTCTCTCATGGGGCAGTCCCAATTTCTCCTGTCTCCTCCACAACCCCAAAGCTGGCATAGCTGCAGCAAACACAAACAAGTTCACCAGCTGCAAATCTGGATTTGCTGCACACAATCAGGGCACAACCCAGACCGCTTCTCATTCTCCCCTCCCTCCAGTAGCTGTAAAACAGAGATGGGCAGCAGCAAATCTTTTCATAATTGTTGCCTCCCAGAGCTGGGTAAAAGTCCAAGTTTCTCATCATCTCTCTCTCTCTCTCTCCTTCTTGCTCTTTCTTAGGGACAGGTAACAATAATACTACACATTACGTGTCCTCCTTACAGGTAGATAACTAATCATTGCCATTACATCTCTGTCAGAACAGGGTAACTGCAATACTCTTCATTATAGATCTGTCTTAAAGCCAGTAACAGCAGTACTCTGAATTATGTACCTTTCCTCCTCTTTCTCTGTCAGGCAGGTAATTGTTACACTCATCTTTATATGTCTTTCCTGGAGCTGTAATAGTTTTTATTGTATCTCCTCAGAGCTTAATATCTTAATGTTCCTTACTGTATATTTCAGACATAAGCTGATATTTTTTTAGTCATCTCTGTAGTATTTTGCTTTCTATATTTCTTACAATTGGAGTAATTAAAATAGTGTCCTTAGGTTAGTAGCTTTCAGAAGGATGGTGATTTTTTTCTCTCAGGAGGTCCCTATATGACTGCTTAGGAGTTGGAAGTGCCCTGTAAAGTGAACTCTGCCCTCTCTTGATCCAGGCCTGGCTGATGCCATTCACTTTTTGAATTTCAGCAGGGCTCTACTTCCAAGCCACAACCCCTTGACTGTAATTCCACCACTTCACTTCCACTGCCACCACGTTCAGCCATGGAGGTTGTTGAGAGGGTCTTGGCCTCCCCTGGTACTCACAGCTCACCTTCAGAAATTAAATTGTATCAGTGATTTCATGTCCAGGATTTTGCAAATTGAGCTGCTGAGTAAATCAGAGGAAGGAGCTGCTCCATTCCAGTATTTGGCACCGTTACTCCTGATTTTGATTTTAGTCTTCTTTCTTAACTTGTCAACATAAAATCTGCTGTGCTGGGCCTACTGAGGCAAGTTTCACAGACTCTACAAAATTCCTTGATTATTCTTAAGAATTATCTTTCTGGGATTTGTGTTCACTTTTCATTTTTCTTCTGTCAGTGCAATGTCTTCTGTGAGGCCCTGATGGAACAGGAATAATACTGTGTGGTTTAGATTATAGTCCTCCTTGCAGCATGTATACTAAACAGGTAAATAAATCAGTAGCTGGTGAACAATTTATGTAAAATAAACCCAAGCAGCAAGCCCAATCTGAAAATTATTTGATAAACTATTCAGTAAATGTATCTGGATAAATAACAAACAGGAATAAACTGGAACTGGTTTGGGAGCAGAAAAGGAGGGCAACATTTGCCGTGTGGATCAGACACGGTAAATCAAATCAAACCAATTTTGTCTCCTGTTCCTGCTGTTATTAGAGAATCACAATTCAGAATAGTCTCATGAACAGATTTCTTTTTACTGCTTGAGACTTGTAAGTAAGCCTTGAAAGTGAACATCACCTCTAAAAAAAAAATTGAAATGCTGCCTGCTCATATTTCTAACACGAAATAGCTGAAAAGTAAAACACATTTCAAGAAACATTTTGTTTGAATTTTGAGATGAACTGGAGTAGAAGCTGCTATGAAAAGCAATGTGACGTGGCTCCAGGGTAGGGACATAACATATGGAGAACTCTTAGACTTCATGGGAAATTAATAGATGTAGCTGAAGTGGGTAATTCCAAGAGTGCAGCCATAGAAAGTTGATGCAGACCTGTGAATAGCATTACATCCAAGACCTGTGTTATTAAAAATGCCATTTTATTGACTGGCATGGAAAAAAATCACAGAGGAAATCAGCCAGCAGTACCAAGGTCTAATCACAAGCCGGCTCAAATGGAGGAAATTCTGCAGCAGAGAAAAAAGCTGCAAAGTTCATCACAAAGAGCATTGCATTTAGGAGAAGGACGTCTAGCAAAGCCAATCTAAGTGAAGTTACCTTTAGCTTAGATGAGAAAGATATACTGCCAATATTTTTTCATATAAAAAAAATTGAATTCCTAGCCAGAATAAGGAGGGGAAAAAAATTGGAATCTAGTGCAATTGTGAAATTCCCTCTGAGCTAATCTGATCTGGAGAACATCAGCCAGGGGAGGCTTTATCTGTCATTGCCTGAGAAGGAGAATTTTCAAAGCAACACTGAGATGATTGTTGTCAGTGGGAAGAGTCCATCAGCTGTTGTCAGAACAGAGTTGGGGTAGTGCTGGGCACGTCCTGTGGTTCATACAGAAACTCATGCCACAAGGCATTTGGTGTAACTTGCTGTTGATTACAGTGGGTGGAAAGTACATGCTTGCTAGCATCATAACAGGTAAGTACATGCTGCCCATAGTGCTTCACTTCTCCATGCTCCTGCTTCTTGAATGAAATGTTTTGATGTCCCATTCCCCCACATATAAGGCAGGTGTCTGGGCACTCCTGTCCTGCCTTACATATGGAGGGGTGGTGGGCAGTGAGAGGCTGCCTGGTTCCATTGACCCACTAAATGTTGGATGTTCAAATTATCAAATGGAACCAGGGTTTTATTTATTTAAATTACATTTAATGTGGTATCTTCAATACAGTCTTGCACAGTACTCTGCACAGCCCATCCCAGGTTGGTTTTCTGTTCCACAGAAACTCAGCAGACCAGGAGTTCACCAGTACTGGCAGCTCCTAAGATCTGTGGTACACAGCACCAAAACAAGCAGGGTCCTGTCTCAGATGAATTCTTTTTGTGTTACATACACCCCTAAAAAACCCTGCTTAGTACATCTTATGTTGCATTGACTAAGTTAAAGAATTACTTCTATCTTCTTGCTAACATAAAGAAAAATAAAATGAGCCAAACTGTTTGTCTAACAAGGTGTTAGAGTCCACCTACCAGCATAGGCAGCTGTAATTGAACCCAAGAAACTTAGTGATGGGGTGCTGGAGGAGTAGTCAAATTCTGATAATAATAAATAATCTATATTGAGGCATTTTCTTTAATTTGTTTCAAATGAGATAAAATCACTAGATTCTTTCTTGAAACAGCTGGAAGGGTTTTTCAGATTTTATAAGGTGTTTGAAGTAGCTGATGCTTTTGTGAAAGAGCTGCTTTCAGAGACCTGCAAATACTTATGTTCTGATGGAGGTGGTACTAAACAAAGACAAGTTACATAAAGATTCTGTAGCATTGGCTACCTTTGTAAGGAATATTAAAAAACTCCCCAATGCTCATAGGGTCTCATTTCAGTAGTGTGCTGCATTTTCCATCCTTTTATGTATGACTTGAACTCGAAAACCATTACAGAATTGAAATGTAGCTGAATATCCAATATACAGCACCCCTTGGCAAAACCCATGTGAAAATAAGTGAGCTGAGGAGGCAAAACACATCTAATATTCATATATCAATTGACTATCCAGTCAATACATTGGTTTACCTTTGTGCTTAGTCTTCAATTAAGTGTAACCATTTTGTGTCTAGTTGCCATCAAGCTTAAAAGAAGCAGCATACAGGAAAAAAAAGCAACCTCTTCCTAAGCACAGGAGAGGTCTCAAACGTAAATTTGTCTTAGCTAAATTTGTGATTGGTAAGATCCACGGTTTGGGGCTTTCATGAAACCAGGCACAACTTTGAACATCTAGATCCATATTTCCTAAGGATTTAGAGAGGGTTTTGAAGTCTGCTTTCAAGTTTTATATGAATACATACCAACTTTCTTCCTGCTCTTTCAGCCTGACTTCTCATATAAAAGCTCTCTCTGAATGGGACAGTCAGTCATGCTTTCTCCAGTTTCAACATTTCCCAAGGGATCAAAGACTCCAAACCTACAGGCACAGTGACTATAAACAGCTGGTTAAAGGAGAAGGAGTGTAGAACTCTTCCTCACTGTAAAAAAGAGGTTGCAGTAAGAGGTTGGAACCCTCCTCATAGCTGCTGAGGAGCTGGGAACTGTAAGAAAAGTTCAGCTACAGCCCTTTGCTCATGAGACTTCAAAAATCTCAGCACAAGACTAAGACTCAGTAAAATAGGATTTTATTCATCTATATGGGAAATCTCACCTGCTTTCTTTACTAGTCTAAGAAAATATTTTTAGTCTTTTAGCCTAGGATTTGATAGGGTAGGATAGGAACTTATTACTTTTGAAAATGAATGACTAATGTGCATAGGCAAGACAGTTTCTCAAACACATAATTAACACCTGATTCACAGAGCATGCAAGAGTGATAGTAACCAAATTGCAGTCTGAAGAAAATGAAATAATTTTTTCAAAGAGCTAAGGTTTGTTTTTTATTTTTGTGTTGCTTTGTTGTTTGTTATGTTTTTAAATTAATTAATCGGGTGGAAGGGAAGAGAGAATGAGATCTCTCAGGTCTTTTGTCCCTCTCTGGAGAAACTAAATACAAGTAAAAAAACTTTATTATTAAAGGCTGTTTAGGAGTTGCCTGGAAATTTGAATACCACAAATTACTTCTGTGCAGCACACATTCCCTTATTCACAAAGGCCTTCTCATCCATGCCTAGTGCTGTTTAGAGGAAGAACAGTCCTTGTAGAAACAAATGCATTTATATAATTCTTTTTGTGTAGATACTCCATTTTTGTAGACACACCTGGATGTTTTTTTGCCAGGGATTTAGTGAGAAAGCAGTGATGCGTGCACTGCCCTATTGAGTCTTTTACAGCCCTTGGGATTAGTGAGAAGAATGGTGTTTGGAGGGAGCAAGCAGCCTCAGATTGATGCACTGACTGCTTAACTGGGTATAGTTTTCTGTCCCACCAGTGGTGGCAGGGAAAGCCAGAAAGTGGTTCTGGTGGGGCAAATACTTGTTTGGGGTTTATTTGTTTAGCCTAGTGTTAGATTTATGGCCTTACAAAGGGAGCCCTAAGCATATTGTGTGCTCCAAAATTCTTTCATAATCTACAGATTTATGTATTCTATAGGAAAAGGGAACATGTCTACAGTACTACATGGCTTTGTGTTAATATTGGTGTAGACTTTGGATTGCTTTCATTAAGTTTCATACACATCAGGTTAGGGTTTCAGAAAGGAGATGTCATGATGAGAACATTTTTCTTCTGTTTTCTTTACCCTGATGTTAGAATGTGGAACAACGCTTTATAGAAATGAATACACACTCTTTATTTTTTATATAGACACTATTCATGCTGGTACATTTTGGGCAAAGTTCACAATAAAGTTCAGGTTTCAGAAAAGAAGCAATTAGGAGACTGGTTTTCTGCTGACACTTGGTTTGGCCCTCAGCAGCAGGCACCAATTTTAAATGAGACCATGCTCTGTAGTTTTTGCACACACTGGTTACCTGAGTGTTGTTTTCTTCAGAATTTCACTTACATGCATTAACTTGTGCCACTGTAACAAGCAAATACTTGGGAAAGACACAGGGCTGGGAGCAAGAATCATATTGAAAAGGAACAAGTAGTTTTGATTCAGGTCTGTGAGCAATACGTGTTACACTGAGTTTACGGTTAACAGTTTCAGAAAGGAACAGGGATGACCTGATTTTCCTATTGATTGTTGAGCCTCCCCCCAGGTTTTGATATGGACCATAGTTCACAGGATTAATAGCATTTATTTCATTTATTTAGCTTGAAGTAAACATCATCCACTTTGGTTTAGAATTAGTGTAAGATTAAGGTTCTAGAAAGATGAAAACTAAAGTCTGATGCCCTAGTGCTTCTTTATTGGGTAGAGAATTCAGAATAAACCTCCTCAAAAAAAAAAAACAACAACCCCAAAATCTCTTGAATATATGCTTGAGGATTTGGGGATATTTAGTAGCAGAACAGAATAAGAGAGTGCAGAGCTTTTGTGGCAGTCTCACGATGGCACTACTGTTTGCTGGACTGTCTGGCTCACTGAGAGAAAAAGCAAAACCTGAGACAGGCTGAGATATTTTCAGAGAAAGGCACTGCACTTGAGACTTTCTGGCATCTTTGTAGACTGGGCAGCCAAATACAAGAATGAGAAACACTGGTCCAGAAAATTATCTCCTCTCCCCCAAATGCCAAGTGATAACTTCTAAATGAGGGATTAGATGAAAGGTGTTTGGCTCATTTTTGCCTTTTTTCAAAGCTGTCTGGAGGGGATTGCACTGCTGTCAAGGAGTCCCAAACTGACTTAAAAGCAGGTGAACTCTGTGTGCCTTGTCAGCCTTGTCAGTGTGCTGAAGGCAAGCAGGAGCACCCAGCTTCCAGAAATTTTCTGGATGGAGAGGATATTCTGACGAGTCACCAGGATGCTTTGGCTTCAGCCAGAGGTGAATGTCAGAGAATGGAAAAATGGAAATGTGCTAGTGTCATGGCATGTCTGGACATAGTTTGTTATTAGGACTCTTATTAGATTATTAATTGGCTCAATTTATTAGCATGGGCAGTGTGGCTCTGTAAATCTTAGCCTATTTATGAAAGGACTCTGTGAGGCTTTGCAAGCTGTGTTGCCATCCCGGCTATGCTTAAAAGCTTAGAGGCAGTAAAACTTGCACGTTGGCAGTAGATTTTAGAAAATACAATAAACAAATCCAGCTCAAAACCTGAGCTTACCCCTGTCCTAACCCCTGAGATTACTAGCATCAAGATGTGCTGGAGTCAAATGGGGTCATAAAAAAATAGCAGTAGCTGAGCAGCACATTTGTCAGCCTGGGGAAGTTGCAAGAACTACAGTAAAGATGGGCAGGGTGATCTGGGAACAAAACCTATGGTATCTGGAGCTCTCACAAATGGTAGTAATTTTTATTGGGAGCTGCTGGAGTTCAGTAGCACTACAGCTTGTCATTAAAAAAAATTAAATATCAGAAGGGTAATGTTATGCCCTATTGCTGAAGGAAATGAGACTGGTTTACCCTTTGGAAAAGACTCCCCATAGCCAAGTTGCTGATTGAGTTTTGCATAAATTAAGGTGTATGCAGACTCATTCAGAGGGGCTGCTGTACTAGTGAAGGAGAGGAATAAATCCCTCAGAGACAGAAAATAGCAGAGACAGATGTGGTGTGTTTGAGACTGGCAGCCCTGTACAGTGTGGTAAGGGCACTAGGCCTGCCCAGAAACGTATTGTCTGAGTTGGGAAGCTATCAGCACCGTCCTTGTCATCCCTTGGAGGTCAGAGAAGCTCTTAAGGATGGAGCCAGGCAGTGGACTAGCCAGCAAGCAACATCCTGCCAAAAATGCTATACTACACCAGCTGGCAAGGGTCAAATAGCATTGCAAAAACATCTCCAAGGGGGGAACATCTGAGTGGTAAGTGGAGAGACAAAATATGTCAAACGTATAGGCTGTGTCTGAAAGAGCTCTGAAAGAGCCCTGGGTGGCATCACGCTGCTGCCAAAGTATGGGTCTGGGATCTGCCTGGCTCAGGGCTCTCTGCTGCTAGGGCAAAGGATGGTTGACCACTGTGTGCCATGGAAGCTCCTGATCCTCCAGAAATGCCAAAGGACCTGCTTTTCTGCTCCCTGCTGGATGTCTCTTCCCAGGCTGTGCAGAGGGCAATGTGCTCCTCCCAGAGACAGGGATGAGTGTGCCAGGCAGAGTCAGACCCTCTGTGCCAGAGAGAAACACAGTCTGTCCTGAATTGTGCTTCTCACCCCAGTACAGACCAGGAATTCTGCCTTCTCTCATATTATACTGGGAAATTCCTACTAGACACAGCCCTACTGTGTAGACCTCTTAGGTATTACAAAATGATGAATACATCTGAGATCTTTAGTACAACAATGTCTCCTTCCTCTGTTTTTATGCATTTTAATGTCAGTTTGCAAGGACTGTTCCAACAATACATGAGCAAGGTAGGTAAATGTGATTTCGTGTTGCTGATGCAGTTGGCTTTCTGTAGAGGCTAGATGTTATTTTGGAGAATATTGATCGGTGTTATTTTAGTTTTGAAACTGGCCAGGGTTTTGTACAATCACACCCGTGTGAAATGAAGTCCCTCCTTTAAGGCTATGAAGGGCTGGAACAATGATGAAAGAAAAGACATTTATGCTCTTAGTCTCTCCACAGTCCTAGAAAGCACCTTGTGCTTTTCTGAGTGGAAAGCTCTTAGAAGAGAATTGGTTTTTGGGGCAAGCCTGGAGGACAATGATGCGGCTGCCCTCTGGGCTGATAGACTCCAAGGGGAGCTTTCCCTGAGCAAAGCTGCCCACTATCCCCAGCATGAGGCACCTGGGGACATTCTGCCCCATGTTGTTCCCCACCCTTCATCTAGATTTTCTTTTTTCTCTGTGCCTTCTTCAGGGCAGGCATAGAAAAGGCTCTGTTTTGTTAAACGCTCCACATCTTTTTTTCAGTATATACCATCTTAGCCAGTCTTTGCAGATGAGTAAATATTTTTTGTTTCTGGATAGATAACTCTTTAAGATGTTTTTTTCAAGTTACTTGAAGCTAGGACTTACATGAAATACTAAATGTATTAGTTACACATACAGCCAGGCTATTTCAGAGGTGTTTCATTTGGCTATGATCATTCAGGAAACTGCTCCTTGATATGTACCCAGAGTCCTAGAAAACCTTTTCTTGAGAAATAAGAGATTGCTCTAATCTTTAGCAATTGGGAAAAATAGGGAAAAGAACTTAATAAATATGTATTATTGTGGGATTTTTTTCAGTGCGTCTTTTTTTATTAACTTGGTAAAGCAATTTTCAAAATTACATTTCAGGGCTTTCAAATGACCACAGTCTCTGGTCGTATCATTATCTTTAGGCTATTCAATATTTTTTTCTTGTAGAGAGAATATTGATTTGTCCAATGAAAGCAAATTAATTTGGGGGAGGATGGGGGAAGAGATGTCATCTACATGGGAAAGGTAGAGAGCAGGAATATTTAGACAATGCATATATAGTAGAAAACATTCTTTGTGTAGTTGAGTTCATTGAGGTTAAAGGGAATATAGTTCCTCTCTACCCTGCAGATTAATTTCATCACTGGCTGAAAATAGGTTTCCTGAGTCTTTTTACACCCAGACAGTGATATGGACATCGAAATGCTGCTGATCTTCTCCTGATGTTGATCTATGTCAGGGCATAGTCACAGGTGCATTATTCTGTGTTTGTGCACTTGGTGCTGAATCCAGCTAGTTGTGTCCTTAGATGTGTTTTAGGAAGGATTTTAGCAAATATCTTGAGAAGGAAGGAGCAGGAGAGATCTTTCCCATGCCAGCTCCCTTGCAGGCTCACAACAGGAAAAGTCATGAGATGCTAAACTCCCATGATCCAGGAGACCTCATCCACTCCTTTGCACGTTGCACCCACTCGGGCCCCCTTGAGTGGTCTTGAATGCTGTGGGTTGAGACCACTACTTTGGGGTCATTCTTTGGGTTGTTGTGCTTTCTAGTGGCTGGGGGTGGAAATGCTGCAGGCAGGAAGGTGCTGGGGAGGAAGTTTGCAATGTCTGAAAGCTTGGTCTTGGCTACAGAAGGTGAATGTTGAAGTCTAAAACATTATGGATGCAAAGAGATGGCTGAATTTAAGGTGGCAATGAGGTGTTATTAAGCTGACTTACTGATAATGGAAAATACAGCTAGAAATTGAGAGGTGGGTATATAAATATGTATGTATTCTAATACATATTTTCTCTGTGTATTCTCCAATTTTTATCGATCTTAGACCTTGCAAATGCCAAAAAGATCTCAGGTGGGACCCACTCCCTGAACTTTTAAGGACTTGTAAACATTTATCTACTCTGTGTCTCTTGATGTGCTGTTCCACTGGCGAGATGAAGTCTTCCTTGGCACCCAGAAAATTTGCAGCTCTGGTTTCTTTAGTTAGAACAGTACAAGTGGGATTGGCACTGGAATCACTATTACCTGTCTGCTTTGGAGGTGTGCTTATTCCCTGCTGACAGAATCTGGGAGAAGGATATGAAGAAGGCTCAAGAGGTGATGAAGAATCCTGTCCTGGGTCGCAGTGTGCCCACTGCCCCCTTTCCTGGTGTGGGAGCAGAGAGGGATGTTCCCTCTGATAAATCCCATCATCTCTGTGCCTTCCTGTGCTTAAGCCCCTATCTTCACAAGCTCTTTCCCCAGATCCCTGCATCTGAGCTACACAGGTGCCTTTGACATAACAGAAGCAGATGGGAAAGGTTATTTGTCTTTCATTTTGTCTATGTTTTTTTCTTTTTTTTTTTTTTTTTTTTCCTAAAGAATCAGTCTTTCTTCTGTTTTTCCTTTTTAAGGGGGAATTCTGTCTTATGGAGAGATGAAATCTGACATGCTGCAATAAACAGCCAGTGGGCTAGCTGTATATTTACACAATTTTGAAAACTTGTCATCCCACTTGTATTTTGGAGTTATGCTACCTATCACATTGGGTTATCAGAGAGCTGAAAGAAGTGTTAACCACACACCAGGTGATAGCATTAAAATTACCATAGTGACAATGGACACTAAAACATTTTCAAATGCAATGTTTTATGTCTTATTTAAAGGTGAACTCCAGAGCAAGCCTGTCTAGGAGAGCATGTGGGTTTAATGCAAAGAGCAACTGAAATAAAACAATGTTTATATGGTTCCTTAGCCATGCCCAGAGGATGCTTAGTGCCCAGCAGTTATATGGGCAAGCTCATCTTCTTCATTTCAGTTACAGTTCTTGAATCTATTTAGTTTTGGTCCACAGTGAAACAGCAGCCTAAGGGAACTATCTTTGAGATGCATTTACTCAAATCATCTTACTCTCTGAATACAGCCAGGCTTTCCTTTAGTGTGACCTCTGGAGCATGGTACAAAGATGGGTATACATTTTCTCTTCTAAAAGACCAGTGTGTGATCTTCATTTGTGATTGTAACAGTTCTTCCTACACCTATTACGGCCCTGTGGAAATACTGGCACCAACTGACCTCCCTATAAACAATTAAAATAAAAAAAATCTACAAGCAGAACTTTGGAAACACAGAGGCTACGCACAACTGAACCCCATCCCCTGACTAAAGCACATCCTTCCCTATGAAGTGTAATGTACCAAACAGACACACAGCAATAATGTAGTCTATTTTCCAGCATCCAAGACTTTCCTACATTTCTTGATATTATTTCAGCCAGTACCAGCTCCCGTCATTAATTTGACCCTGGAGGGAGTATGCCAGTACCTGGGAATAGGTGTAAAATATTTCTTTAAAAAATACAATAGATCCACTTTTTAGGTTTGTGTTCTCCTGCTTTGAGACAACGAGAACAACCATTGCCTAGGCCACATGGAGTTGAACCTGCCCCGTTGTGGGCTGTCACTGGACCCTGGGCTGAGTCCAGTCTGGGACTTCTCAGGTCAAGAAGCAATTACCAGCTGTGGAGTGCAGGTTTCAAATTTATATAGTTCTAGTTCCCCGTCATTATTATTACTGCTTCACTAAACATATTAGAGGGGTGTTTTTTTCCCCAGCATTAAAATCTCTTTCCCTTATTCGCCTTTTTACGTTCTCCTGGGAGATTAGTGAGGGAATAACAGGAAGCATCTGGCACTTGGGTATTGGCTAAAAGGGAGACAGTGTAGATAAGAGACACCCAGTAGCATGAACCATCTTCCAGATGTGTTTGGGAAGATCGGGCAGGGTGTAATGGACTGGAAATGTTATTAGTAGGAACACCAGTAGTAATGATGCCTGGGTTTTCTTCAGCCTTTTCAGCAGGATGTTTGTGTACCTCCCGGTGCCAGAAGCCATCCCTATTTCACAAGGGAAGAATACAGTTTGCAGAGAGGAAAATGGCTTGTCCCAGGGAGCCAGCAAGTGAGCCCAGCCTTCCTCTGCTGCTTTCAGTGATGTTTAAATACTCAACTACTTCCCAGGGAAAAGAGGAGAAAGCACTGGAAAAATAAGTAATTTTGATGCATATTGAGAATAATATTTTTCTTCTCTCTAGGTCTAGGCAGTTTGAATAATAGGGGAGAATTCAGCTATTGGTGGCCTAGAGCCTAGCTGATGTAAGTAACAGCAGCTCTCCTGACTTCAATCACAACAGTTCATGCCAGCTGAGAATTAGGGCTGTGTTTGCAGAGCTCTTTGAAAAATAAACCAGCCTTCTCTGTTCTCAGTACCATTTCCCAATGATGAGAAGACATCTACCAGAGAACAGCTGGGAAAATAAAAAAAAAAAAATGTCAATGTATAGTGGGGTCACAGAAGGTAAGGCTGTTCTGCCATCCATACAGAGAGGGTTCAGTATTTGCTGAACAGGGAATGCAGTTTCTCCAAGGTGAAACATGGTCAAGCCCTTTTTGGATTCAGGAAATGGAGGCACAGTCAAGGCCTTTCTCCATGTGATTCTTGGGATATAGGTGAGTTGAGCTTTAGAAGAATAATAGGAGTAATAAGTATCTTCAGTTACTTATGGCAGCCAGAGGCACAGGGGAAGCAGGGGGAGACCCAGCATGGAGATTTGAGGGTATTGTCACTGATTATTGTGCCCTCAGGTGTGTGTGTAGGGAAGAAGGGAAATCAAGTCTGGGGTTTTTCTCTCTTCAGCATGCTAAGAGCCCAGTAATGCTGCTAGGTCCCTGCCTTGGCTTGGTGATGCCAGCACCAGTGCATGAGTTAAGATTTCAGTTTTTATTAGGATGTCAAGTAAATACAATAACCCAAACAAGTTAATTTTTATTAATTTTAAAACTAGATGCAAATACCTTTGTGGCAGTATGCAAATATGTTGCAACTGTGGTATTTCCAAGGTGGAGGGTAGAAGTTATTTACAAAAGCTTTTTTTGAAGGATTAGGAGCTCTGCACCTATTATTCTGTGAGCTTCCTAGGATGACAAAAATAAAGGAGTGTCTCCTTTGTCCAGCAACAACCTATGAATGGAACGAATTCAGGAGAGACATTTTGCTAAAGCAGCAAAATTCTCAAATGTTACAGGCAATGTGCCAACTTCAGGAGAGCAATTGTATTCATAAAGGCTACTAGGGAACTAAGATAAATGATCACTTAGTGCACCTGAAGTGCTTATTTTCTCTCCTCATTCCCTCTCTTTCCTGTGAAGTGTGAAGAAATGCAGTAACTTTGTTAGATTTTTTTTCTCTGGTTGTTTTTGTTTCTGCATAGAGATCTGCAGAAAGAAGGACATCCTTTCTTAGCTCTGCCACCAGTGAGGCTGTCAACTTTGAGAATATCTGAGTAGAAATAGAGTAGATCCTTTCTCTGCAGTTAAAAAACAGACTATAGGAAGATTGTGGCTCTGTAAGGTGTTCAGTGTTGTGCTACCGTATGCTTTGCAGGATGATGGTTATTAATTGGGAAAACACTGTAAAATAGAAGGACCAGTGCTTATGTCAGTTGTTTGTTCTGGTAAATACTTAATTTCCAAAGATGTCTAGAGTTTGAAATTGCTGCTTCAAACTCCAGATTGTTAATATGACTTTTTTCCATAAGTTCCGAGAGTCCTCCACTATCAGGTTTTTTTTCCAGATACTGTTTTTTGTTGGATTTTTTTTTCCACATCCCTGGAACAGCCATGAAATTACAGTGGAGAGCACATTTGCAAAGGGAATCTCCTCTCTGGCACTGGGGGAAAATGTAGCATTAGAGAGTCCCTCTTCCCACTGGTGGTGCTGTGGAATGGCAAAACATCTCTGAATTGATCCAAATGTCTGGCACATAACAGAAAAATCCTATTGAATCCCTTGGGTGAACAACCACACTCCTTCCCAGTGGCAAAATGAATCCTCTTTTTAAGGGAAGGGTTAACAACTTACTCCTGTGAGCACAACTCCCTTTTGCTGAAGCCCCTTTCCAGCACTAAAAGGAGTTATCACTTTCTATTAGGAAGCCTCTCTCAACCTCTGCATTCCCACATGGAAGTAGCAAGCTCCATATTGATTTTGTGAGTGGCAGATGCAGAAGGCAACACGTGGCTTTGGGGCAAGCTGCTCAAGGAGCATGGCCACTTCCTTCTGCTCTAGCTTGGGCACTGTCAGGCTGAAACTCCCTGTGGTATGGGCAAGATGCTAGAAACCTCTCAGAAACATTTTGAGCTGTCCTACACTTTCTCCCTTGAGCCCGTGGGTTCTCTGTGTTCAGTTCTGCAGCACGCAGCTGAAGCAATTTGCTTTTCTAGTCAGGTAGAAAGCTGGGCTGAAAAGCTTGAAAATGTAGATGGCAATTAATTGGGAGTAGGAGAAATTATCTTAGTTTCTCAGCTTTTGTTGGGTTGGTAAATTGAGATTTAGTTTTCATCTCTAGCAATGAAAGATTGCAAGGATTTCAAAAGACAGTAGTTGGGTATTTGGCACTGTCCATTTTGTTCTTCTGCAAAAACCATCAGGGATTGGCCCATATTGGAGCATTCCTGGTCTGGAGCCTGCAGAAAGGATATTGGCAAGATGGAGTGAGTGCAGTGGGGCACCATGAAGGTGTTCAGAGGCTGGAGCACACAAGCCAGGGCTGTGGGGGAGAGGCTTGTTCAGCCTGGAGGAGGGAAAGCTTTAGGTGCAGACTCATCACCGAAGTGGGATCATTAGAGAGGTGGAAGTGTTTGACCCTTCCCAGAAGTGCACAGTGACAGGAAAAGAGGCAACAAGCACAGGCTGCAACAAGAGCAGTTCCTGCTGGGTAGAAGAAAAAAAAATTGACAGCAGGGAGCTGTCAAGTGAGGGGGCAAGTAGTCTGTGTGTTGGTCCCAATTTGTTGCGATTTCCATTGCTGCAGGTTTAGAGAAATTTGAGTGGAAAATGTGCTGAGCAATCGGGTCCAGGTTTGAAGTTGGCCTTGCTCTGAGCAGGGCTGGACTAAAGCTCTCCAGAGGCCCCTTCCCACTTGGAACATTCTGTGCATGCAATGTGTGTGTTGCACGCTGCTTGTGTTACAGTTATGTGAGCTTTAGCCTGAAGTTACAGCCCTCTAGCAGAGGAGAATAATAATATCTTAAAACAATATCATCATAATTCCTATTAAATTCTCTTGTTGTATTATAAATGTTTTTAAACATTCAGTTGCCACTAGGCAGTGCTGTATTTTCCTGTAAGTCTCTGTATAGAAACAAAAGCATCAAGAGCTCACCTGCCCCTGCTTAACATGACACTCTGGGCTTGATGGTGAAACCAGCCCTTTGGGTGCCCATCTATATTTGTTCTATCCTCCTGAAGTTCTAATCCTGTTTATCCTGATTCCATAACCTCACTAAGTCTATTTATTTGTTGATTAGCTCTAGGCTTGATTGTTCCCTTCAAGCACTGACAAAACGTGTTGAAAATGAGGTGTACAGGTGAAAAAAATGGAATTAACAGAATTATCAAGGAAATGCTAGAGAAAGTCTGGAACACAGCACTGAGGAGGCAGAGGTGTCTGTTCATAGTCATTAGTCTTAGATGAAAATCAAAAGGAGGTTTAGGTGAGTAGTATGGGAAAACTGGGAAGTATATAGGTGCCTGTTATAATAGACTCAGATTTTTCATCTCACGACAACCGATCAAACTCCACTTCAGTGGAACTACACTGATTTAGTCTGCCTGAGGATCTGGCCTTGTGTCTTATAAAATCAGCCGTGAATATGCAATGAGGATGGTTTGGGCTTTTTCAGAAATTCTGAGATCTTTTAAATAAAATGTTCAGCTCAGTATGTTGCTCAGAGGAGGACAAGTTGCAGGAGAACCTTCAAACAATCTCGTAAATTACAGCTCATAACAATGGTGCCCCATGGTTTTAGACTGACCTCATGCATAAACCAGCCCACAGAATTTGGTCCTGTTCTTATTCCTGTGTTAAGCTGATAACTTTTTGTGAATTACCACAGAACTTTTAAAAGGGAGATGAGCTGCCTAGTTTTAAAGACAGCAGGTGCTTTCATAGCAAGGCCAATTGGTTCAGTTGTTAATTACTCCTCACTACTTAAAGAAACTAATCTTAACGTGGCCTGAATTTATGTTGACTGATGCCCTGGCCATTGGAACTTTTTGTGTTTTCTTGTGCTAGGTTGAGGAGTTGCTGGTAACTGCAATGTTCTCCTTGGATGTTCAGTTAGAGATAGGATAGGCAAGATTTGCTTAAGCTTTTAGGTCTCAATTCTGACTTTCTTACCAAGGTTTCTGCTGACTAAATAGCTTTTGTGCAATCCACGCTTACCTGGGTAGCCTTGCTCCTGTTGCCTTCAGCCACCTCAGGTCCTGCAGAGATGTCTAGTTAATGACAACCACAAACATGGCTGGAGATGGAGTTTAGACTCACCACATCCAAGAATATCTTTAAAAAGGATATCAGGATTTACTCATAATAGGATTATCGTAACAAGTTCTGGAATTTAATTTGCCTATTATTGCTAATTTAGTTACAAATAACAATGCATAAAATCAGCTCTTGAGAATATATACAGACACTCTGCAGTAGTAATGAACTCAGTGTGATGAAAATAGCAATTGTGTTAATGAATCTGAAAACAACACATTTATTTAATGTGGACTTCTAGTTGTCAGACTTCTGAATGTTTTAGAAGAAAATAATAGATGTGCGTTATCTGCCCAACACACTCTCTCCCATTTTCCACTCTCCTTGTTTCCTTGGTAAATTTATGGCATTAAATGATGGGAACAGCTTCAGTCTGCCCCACAGAGCAAAGCTGAATCTTACAGGTGCTCTGCATTGCCAGCAGCCCCCAGACCTGTCCAAGAGTATCCATGCATCTCTCCCACTACCCTCATGTTGTATTGTCAGCTAATGCAGTTATCAAAATTTGAAGGATGCATTTGGTACCACCTTTGGACTTTGTGCCTAAGTCTGTTCATAATCAGATACTCTTATTTAATGAATTTTCTCTCAGCTGTGAAAAATTTTATCTGGTCATGGAAATTACCATTTAAAAAATGCTTTTTCTCCACTTCTGTGATTTTAAAATGGTCATATATATTAAAAATTGGAAAAACAAAAATTTATTTGTCTCTTAGGAAATACAGCTTGGTGCTGGTCATTGAGGGATCAGACAAATTTTGGATCTTCTTCCCCGGTGTGTTCCCTGCACATACCTGGAGCATAACAAAACTGCTATGAGTAAGTGGCAGGGACAGGCAGGGAATGAAGGAAGATTTTTTCTTCTCCTCTCTTATGCACCTAAAGATACCGATTTACCATGAGTAGAAGCCAGTGTTGCAAGAGCTAAATAGAATAAGAGGGTTATTTTGCACTCTGGAGTCCACTGGACTTCATGTGAGCCATCTCTTGTTATTTGTAGAAGACCAGCTGATAAATACCATAATGTAGTTTTAGCAACGTGGGACATTGTTCCTCTCCTGTCATGGGTATGAGGCAGGAGAATACCCATCTGCTGTCTGCACAGTAGTAATTCCCCCAGTGCATGTTAGGAGTAATTAAAATGGCTCCTCCACAACGAAAAACACATTTTAATACTTTATTAGGAGAATGTTTGAAACAGAAACGGTAAGATGCCTGTTGCTACCCACCTCCCTCTGACCCAGGTGTTACTGTAGCACAGAGTTTGCTGCTTTTAAACTGGCATGGGGAAGCCGTCAGTTCTCCTGAAGAACACAGCAGTGTTTTTCCACGTGGGAAGCATCCTCATGCCTTCATTGTTTGAGGTTCAGTAGGAAGCTCTTGCAGCTGAGGAAGCCCTGGGTGTGTGTGTCTGCATCCTCTTGCCCAGGCATCCCCCAGCCCTGGAGGTCTCTGCTCCCACTCTCCTGCTCTGCCCTCCTCTGTCCAAACCTCCCTGGAAATCCAGGAGCAGGCTGGCTGCCTGAAGCACAGCTACCTCTGTCTCTACCAAATGGAGCTCACTGCTATAACTTCAAGTGCTAATTGCTGGCACATCCTGAATTATGGAGCCATAAACAGAGAACTTCTACTACTGCATGGGGTTTATTTACAGTGGAGAAGTGTGTGAATACCTAATTCTCTGAGTGATTTCTGTGTGGTTTTCACATTTAACTTATGATAACTACCTCGATAAAAACCCTGAGAGAATAATTCCATCTTGTAGCTTTTTCATGATTGCTATTGTATGGTTTATAGATCTTAACACTTTTCATTTAGATATGCTAAATAGGTTTTTTCTTCCATTAATAATGAGAAAATGTCTCTTTTTTTGTATGCTTTTCAGAATTAAAATTAGTATTAACATTATTTGGCTATCTGGTTGTGAAGGGAATTTCTAAGGTGTGAGCAAGAAAGTTAATTTCATTTTTAGAAGGATATTACTGGGTGGAGAAGAGCCACACAAAGGAGAAGGTGTGGGATGGGTTTTCTCTTTAGCAGATTCATGAGTGGTCTGCAATGATAAAATTCATAAGAAATTATAGAAGTCTTAAGAAAAGTTTTGCAAACCCCAGTCAGCCCCTCCTTGCCTTAAAAGTAATATCCATATTCCACTGAACTCTAAAACTTGCCAATGTAGGTACATTTTTGTAGACCCTTTAGATACCTCAGGTCAGTGGTGATGGGAGGGCTGATCGATGCCTTCCTCAGTTTCTTCTACACCCCAGCAGAAATGAATGGGAAAGTTTCCAATGCTGTCTGGTAGCAGCTCTGCTCCTCAGCCTTTCTGGGCTGACAGGGCAGCTCTTTTTGCTGCTCATGTCCTCTTTGTGTTCTTGTCCCCAGTGTTCTCAACAGCTGCCCAGCTTCCTGTGACATTCCTGGAAACTGGTTTTAATTAAAGCAACAGTTGGCAAATATGGCACATTATGGGGCTTGGTTTTCTGGCATCAAACTGCTGACTCCATCCCCCTGCTCTTTGCTGCCTGGCTCCTCCTCTCAGCTCCCATATGGAAGCTGCAGTTCTCCCATCTTATTGATCCTTGTCTGCTCCCAACCTACTTCACAACTCTGGTGGCCTTTTTCCTCCAACACCAACCCTAGGACAGGCCCAAATGGATTTAGAGATAAAACAGAGGTGAATTATTTCTAAAGGCAAACTTCAGCTTAAAAAGACTACACTAGGTGTCCTGTGTAGTCCAGGAAGAGAAACTTATGGTGTCCCATACTGCCCATGGCTGGGGGCTGGAGCTAGAGGGTCTTCAAAGTCCCTTCCAGCCCAAACCATTCTGTGATTCTGTGATTGTCCTCAGGGAGCCCAGAGAGGAATGAGTTGTTGGGTTAGCAGTTACCAGGTCAGTCCCATGCAAGAGCCTCTCTTCTCCATTCTGAGCCCTCTTCTGAAAGCCCTTATTCCATCCACTGTAGAAACAGAAGACAGACTTTTTACCACAGCTGAAGACTGTTATTGGGTCCTGTCTCAGTTCCTAGGTGGCATCTGATTTTCTAGAAGTGCAGAGCCCAAATGTGGTGCTTCACCAATGTGCTGTCCCTGATGAAGAGAGCTGGAGGGCTGTTCTGTGTACCTCAGAGGCAAAATGAGCCCTCAGGAATGTTAAAGAGCATCCTGGTGGTTGGGGCTAGAGATTTCATTTGGCAAATCATTTGCAATTCCACGTCTGTTCTCCAAAGGGCATGCTGCTCTTCCTCAACTGGCATCATCTGCACACTTAATAAGCATGCTTTTTCTTTTATCATCCAGATCATTAGTGGAAGTATTTCATAGTCCTAGATCCAGGGCAGCTCCCCATGGAGCACACACGTCCGTGCCACAATTTCTATCCTGAAACACTGATAAATGCTTTCCAAGTACTGCCTTCCAAACACTTCTACATTCTCCCTACATTGTAAAATCCTTAATTCAGCTATGAGACTGCTATAATAAACAACATCTAAATCAGGATATATGACGTCTGCTGCTGTTCTACCTATAAAACCCATCACTCTCTCACAGGAAGAAATTATGTTGGTTAGACACAATTTGTGCTTGAGAACTCTGTAGTGGTTGCTATTAATGTCCCTCTTTCTTATGGGCGTACACATGCAATGTGTACAACTATTTGTTCTAGTTTGTTTATTCTTTTCCAAGGATTTCATTCTATTTCATTTTTACTTTTAGAGAAGGATTGAAACCCCAGAGCTTGCTGATTTGGAGAAGTGAACCCTGATAATGGCCATCCCACCTATGGGTACTGTTTGAGCTAGGGGAAGGGACAGTTTTATGTAAGAACCCGAGGCAGAAGCTTGCTGCTTGTGTCTGCCACATTTCCAGGGTGACAATTTTCTGTGACTCAAGGCTCTTTGCAGCAGGTTTCAGATAGGTCTTCCCTGCTCACACAGTTCTCACTAGCCTTTTTAGGTATTTTTTTTCCCACTCACACTGTGAGTCAAGGACTACTACTGTCTCAAGAGCTTAGAACTGACCCTGATTTTTAAGGGTGATTTGGTTTCAGGTATAAAGTTTACAGGCAGTTACAAAATGAAAGCCATCTATAATAGAAAATGGTGTTGTTTTCTCTTTTTTTCCACAATTCCTTTCCTTGTAAATGAGGTCAGGAATGTTATGAAGCTAACATCATTAATGTCTGCAGAGTGTTTTGAGATCCCTGAATGGAAGGGCTTATATAATCAGGAAAGTCTTATAAAGATAATTATAATTGCCAACTGTACTTCTACAATATAGATCACTTAATGAATTATTTGGCTTTCCCTTTCTCTCTCTTTCTCCCCCTCAACTCCCCAAAGCAACATAAACAGTCTGATTTTAATTGGCAACTTTCATTTCCAGCAAATGGATGCTTCCCTGAAGTTCAAACTCAGCAGCAACCAACCAAGTTGGTTTCAGATCAATTGGAATGTGCAGGGCCATGGTGAAGAGCTCATTGAACTAGAGAAGCACCCACTGAACCTGCCTGGTGAATTATGAGCACTTCTCTCTGCCTGCAAGATCTCAGCTGTTGACAGATGCTTGTGATTAATCTGATGAAGGTGAATTGATGACTTAGGCTGTTGAGTAACATGATGCAGCTATATGGTCCCTGTGGAGGGAAAGAAATCCCCTTTGTAGTTTGATTTCCTACTGCTCTGATTTACTCTCCTGATTTTGCCAGCATTTCACTTGTGTTTGTTTGAATGTGTGGCCTTCTGGGATGGACCCAGAGGTGGGATGAGGAACCTCTTGCTGTTTTATCGGGACTTAATTGACAATAAGATCATTTCCTGTGAAGGTTTTGCTCTCAGCTGCAGTACCCACTGATTTTCAGTCCTGTCACTGTGAAGTTGTTACTCTATGCTCTATGAAAGTGACTTAAGAAAGCTATTAAGATTTAGAAAATTATGATCTCCTTGTAGGTATTACTACCTCACTGTCAGTAATGTTAATGTTTAAATCAGTAGGGGTTTACTTCTTGTTAAGGCCTGAAAATTGTATCTGCTATGAAGTATGGACCTATTTAGAAATGGCAACTGTGCTGACTGCCACAGCGTGTCAATACCCTGTTTTTCTTTTCTCATTTCTCATGGATTCCTTAGAAGTAGTCCCATAGGTTTTTTCCCCATACATTGAAATGCCATGTGTTTAATTTATACAACTGCCTACAATAGAGAGTGCAATACTTCATTATTATTACTGCTATAAAATTCTTAGCTGGAACTCATATCTACAGATCTGCCCCTTTCTGCTAAATGTTTTTCAAATATACAAAGACTGAAATCTCCATCCCATAAAACAAATAATGTAATCCTCCAGCTTTTGAAGTTCACCTTCATTACTGCTGGTAGCATGGGGGAAAACAGTTCTTCCAATCCAAACCAGGGCTCCTGAATCCTAGTGTTGAGGAGAAAGTGCCCTTGCTCAGCTGGAAAACCAGGGAGGGATTGATTACTTGCTGTAATATACTGCCTGTATAAGCTCAGTGCTCAAAGGGCTGTGAAAGATTTGCTCAGTGAAGAAGAGCAGCCCAAACACTCTGCTCCTGTGTCAAGCTGAGAAACCCTCATGGAGCACCACAAGGTGAGGTGATGTGCAGATGGATGTATTAATGGCAATGTCAAAGGTGGTGATAACAGATTTTTTACATCGTAAGTGAGTGGTGTGACACAGGTATCCAGCACTGGATTCAACTGGGAGGGAGAGAAGTCCCAGTCTGTATTTGCTGCTCCATCAGTTTGTCATTCTGCACAGTGGTGATGACCACAGTGCTACTTAGTAATAAAACAACCTCACAGCTACTATGAATTTCAGCTTTCAGGAGATGCTGAAGTTTTTCATGTAGTATTCTTTAGGATGTCATGCTTACCTCTGGATCAATATCTTTGCTTCTTTTTGGCAAGTCTTTGCTTCTTGCTCCCATGCATTAACCCATCTTCTTTAAGCATCTCCTTAATTGAGAATCTTGAAGCATTTTTTTTGTTTGTTTTCTTTGTGTATGTTTGTTGTATTTCAATGGCTCCACCTACAAATTGTTGAAGTTCTTCAGGTGTCACCAAGGAGAGGGAAACATGGTTTAGGGCTGGGCAATGCGGGCTCAGCTGCATCATTCCTGAAGGCACAGCAATCAATAGATGTGGGCTTTAAAAATAATAAAAATACATGCATTGTTAGGACACTTTGGTGCCCAAAACTTCAGGGCAGTATTACACCAATCACTGGCACATGAAGTGATCCCTGCCAAGAACACATTGTAGTCCAGGCAGACATGCTGGGATTAACAGGTAAAAGCAGCATCTTTAACAGGTCTCAGGCAGGTCTGCAGTACCAAGAGCTGGAGATGCTTGCTGGGAATCAAGGAGCCATCAGCAGTGTGATGCTTGCTGCAGGGACCTGAGTGTGTGCCTGGTCTGTCAGGAGGGATGGGACACCAGGAAGGAGCTCTGAGAGATTCCTGCTGTCCTCACTGGTTGTGAGCAAAAAGCCAGAAGGCAGTGTGCCATTTCATCCAGTCAGCCTGCTGTTATCCTGATCTAGCATGACAAATTGGTGTTCCCAGAGTGGCAGCAGAGTAATCAGACTGTGACAAATGGTTTACTTAGAGCAATTTGTTTTCATTTTACTGAAAATATCCACATTCTTAAAAGTTTCTTCCCCTGCCTCCTCACTCCTACCTCCTCCTCCTTCCTTTAATGGCATTTGGATGATGATGTTGAGAAAAGGGACCTGGACCTGACCTGTGGCTAAGAGAGCAGTGTGGCAGCTGGGAGATCACTTTTCTGGGGACTTCAGGCTTTTGGTAGCTGGAATCAGTTGCAGGAGGCAATGTGCTGGCAGGTGTGAAGTTCCTTGTCTGTTACCTGTGGGCTGTACATGTGGGAGCTCTCACTTTTTGCAGGTTGGTTCCTGGTAGGTGATGGGCACAGGATTCCCTGAGGGTTCAAAAAAGGGTGTCTGTCAGTCTGGCACCTTTAAACACGCACAAAAAACCAAACACAGCTCTACAGCAGTGATGTAGCTAGGAAAAAGGAGCTGTGTTTTTACCTGAAGCATTTCCAGCCATGTCCACCCCATGGGTGACAGGGCAGCTGGGCAGCCCCAGTCCCTCCACAACACAGCTGGATCCATCTGCAAAAAGGATCCATCCACTTGCAAAAGCCAGAGAGGACGGGGAAAAGGCTAAAAATGAACCAAAGCCAAATGCTGCTGTTTCCACTGCTTCATTAGAATAGGAACTGGGAATTTGGGAGCATTGAGGCCCCTGTCATGACTGTGTCGCTGGCTGGCCCTGGGACAGGGACCTCACTGCAGATCCCTGCTTCAGTCTCAGCTCCAGTCTTGCATAGGGCTTCTCAGTACTGTGGTGCCATTGCAAGGCTAAAACTTGGATGGATTCCCCTGCCTGGCTGTCTGGGAGGAAAAAGAAGAAATGGGCTCTGCATTGCCTGTTTAGCAGAGCTCCAGCCTGGCCTGGCACAGGGAAGGAGCCAGTGTTTTCTATGGTCTGCAGGACATGGAGACAGGCACCTTGGGTGAAATAATAGGGTTATGGTACCAGAGGGTTGGAACCCAGGGCTCTGTGCTGGAGGGAAGAGGCTCCAAGGGCAGGGAAGAATTAGGCTTGTGACAGGGGACTCTGTTGCAACTGGCCTTTAGACATGGCTTATGGAAGTCACTTTTGAGAATGCCCCACTCAGTACCCTTCTCCAAAATAATCTGCTGAGGTGAGCTTGATGGCAGAGCTGACCAATAGACCTGTGCCATCCAGCTTTTTTCCATTCTGGTTTCTGTCCTGCCTGGTTCTTTCCAAAAACGCATCACTGCCCAGGGCAGAAGACCTGAGGCTCTGCAGACCTGACATGTGCTGCTAAACTCCTTTGAACCCACAGCAGAGCCAGAAAAATAATGATTTTGGGGTATGCTGGGGTGCAAGCCTTCCTTCTGGAATAATGGTGGGTGTGGAGTGCTAGAGGGAGGTAAACAAGGATTTTCTCCATCATGCTGCATGTGTCTGCTGCATCTTTGTACCTGTAAGCAATTGTTTAAAAATTGCCCAAGTACAGGGTAAGAGGATGAAATCCTCAGGATGCTCTCATGAAGAGGTGGATGTGACAGTCTGTAATGCTCAGAGGTCTGCTCATAGCCTCAGGGGCTTTATTTGGCAAGCTGCTGCATTAGGTGCTGGTACTACATCTTGCATCCTTGTGCTGCTGCACAAATGCTTAATGATGTGGTGCAATTTACTGCTGAGCTCCCCCATCCATCCCTCAAGGTCTGGGGAGAAGCCAGCCCAGCCCTGTTCCCTCACATCCTCATGCAACAGCACTTGTGTCTGAAAATAGTGCAGTGCCTTTTGGAGAGCCTGGCAGTACAGCAGCTTTCCTTAAATGAAATTCCCAGTGTTGGGAACTTTGCAGAAGCCCTTGGAAACTCTGTGTAACCAAGTGATGCCCACTGCAATGTGTCCCTGGCCTTGGATGGAACAATCTTTCTGGTGTATGCTCATGCAACAAAATGACTTAAGTAAGACCATTACCACAACATGGTTTTCATAATTTATTAGCAAACATAATAAAGGGATGGAGAATTACTTGCACTAATCAGACATCCGTAAATAGGCTCAAATAGTATGTTTGACTCTCAGTTGAAGTGAATAATTTATTAGCTGATTAAATCTGATTGTTCTGTACAACCTACCAGCAGTTTTCCAGTGCATGTTTTACTGTCCATATATCTCCATTAGATTGACAGATTTGGGTGGTTCAGAATGGTAATAGTTAGGGAAATGGCATGTGTAAGTAAATAAAGCCAGATTTACAGCACCGGGGCAACACTTTCAGGCAGCTAATGCCAAATGGGGTGCTGTTGCCTATTTAAATAATAGCTGCTCTGTGTCTCAGAGGTGATTTCTTAAAACCTAGGGAAAAAAAGGAAAAACAAAGGAAAATAAATAAATAAATAAATAAAAATAAAATGCAGAATATAATTTTCCAGATCCTGTGAGTAGAGCAGGAAAGCTGCCCTGAGCCCCATGATGCCTTCTGGGGTTGCAGAAGGAGAACAGAGAGGTGTGGTGTCAAGTGGAGGAGACTGGGGCTCCGTGTTTGAGTCCTGCCCTGTCAGTCAGGGTCAATATATCCCAGTGCTGAACATCCTTCAGACACCACCTTCCCATCTCCTTGCTCCTCTGTCCCTGTCTTCTCTCATTGTACCTGCTTCCATCTGCACTCACATGCTGTCTGCAACCCACATGGGATTTTTTCTGAGTGTTTTGGTGTTTGCTTTTCTTCCTTGATGTTAAACACTTGTTCTGTCTCACTGTTTGGATATGAGACATTTCCCTTGATAACACAGTAGAGTCTATATTTGGGTGCAGATTCCCACATGTCTGCAAAATTACCTAAGACATACATAAAAAAATAATTACAATTGTGAATAAAATTAAACTTGATGGCTGTGGAGGTTTTAGGCAAAGAGAAGTGTAGTATTATGGAAGGCCAAGGCTGAGAGCCTGTTCTCTGGCTCGCTCTGCTTGGTCACCTTGTCCTGTGCCACACAGACCTGAAGCTGCTGTGTCCTCTTTGGAGGCTGGTGCAGGGTCCCAGGGTGCTGATCCAGCACTGCACCCCAGCCATGGGCTGGTGCCAGGAGCCAGGCTACCACAGGGCCAGCAAGAAGTCTTCAGGTAGACCTCATGGTGGCCTTCAGGTAGGAGGAACTGTGGAGGAACTTTTAACAATGGCATGGAGTGATAATGGCATTAAAATGGAAGAGGGGAAAATTTAAGTTAGACATTAGGAAGAAATTCTTTGCTGTGAGGGGTGATGGTGAGCCCCTGGCCCAGGCTGCCCAGAGAAGCTGTGGCTGCCCCATCCCTGGAAGTGTTCCAGGCCAGGATGGATGGGACTTGGAGGAACCTGGTCTAGTGGGAGGTGTCCCTGCCCATGCCAGGGGGATTGAAACTAGGTGATTTTTAAGGTCCCTTCCAGCCTAAACCAGTCTGTGACTCCCCACTCCTCCAGTACGTGCAGCTCACATTCAATCTGTGGCAATCAGAGTGTGGTCAGTGGAAAAAGGTGATGATGAAGCTTAATTGCTTTTTGTACTGCAAACTGGGTAGGTGAACAGAAATGCAGATGCTCTCTGGGTTTCTTTGGCATCTTCTTTTGCACTAAGGGAATGTGCCAACAACCTGTCAGGTACCAAGGAGCTCTGGTTTCAGTGCTGAGCACAATGGCCCCAGTTCTGCTGTCCTTTGAGAACCATACCAGTGAAACTCCTGCCGACTTCCCTATGAGGAAAGGGAGGAACTTGGCATCAGACAATTTGCAGGGTTGCTTAGCAGTAATTTAAAGGAATTAAAATGAAAAGCACCAAGGGGATGAACCAGTCAGCTAGGGAACATTCATCGGGCTAGCTGTGTGTGAAGCAGGGATAATAACTGTTGCCTTTTCCCTTCAAATTTGTAGCCGAAGTGTCCCTGTTATCCCCAGAGTCCATCAGTTTATTTCTTGACTAAGGAAGAAGGAGAATCAAGAGAAAGAAAACAGATTTTCAGTACCAGATCATTATTTTGGTAAGGGATTTTTCTCTGTGCAGATAGAGGTCCATGTATAGAATCAGTATAAAACATTACTATATATCAGCAGGCAATAGTAAGCTTATTAAATATATATCCTAGGCAAGTCAATAAACTTAATGTTGTTACTGTTACTTTGCACTGGAGATATTTCCTCTTTCTGTGTCAGAGTAGTGGCAGGTTAGGACCCATAATTGGCAACATTTTATAGGGATTTTTTTTTTTTTTCCCCTGTATTTAGTTGCTGCAAAACTAGATCCCAGCCTGGATTGCCACAGAGCAATGAAAGCAGCAGAGTGCCTAGGAAAATGTGGTGTTTTTTTGGAAAGAGAGAGGGTCTGCATACACCAGGAATCATTGCTTTTTACTCAGTAACAGTGTTGTTCATTATTTAGGGGGAAAAAAAATTAGTGTCTCAAGCATTTCCTCTGGTCACTCTTCAGGCCATCCTGGGCTCAGCACGGCGTGGCTGGGGGCTAACAGGGAGAGCATGGCCAAAGCTTTGGATTTGGCAGAGCTTCCAGCAGCTCCCATTCCCTGAGCTCCGTGCTGGCTCCATTATGTCTGCTGGACGTGCCACTGCCTGCAGTGGGAAGAGATTTTGTCCAAGCCTTGGGGTCATCAGCCCCCCTGGCAGCAAAATTCTCCTCAGATTTGCTTGGTCAAATAACAGTGTTGTTGGCAAGCTGGGTCATGGAGAGGGGGTCACTTGGAGCCTGGAGCTGTCTCCTCTCCTGCCAGCCCTCAAACAAGGAGAATCAGCTCCAGCCCAGATTCACTGGTTCAAGTATTTGGGGAAGGAATTAAAATGCTGATTCACAGCAGTTCCTGTTCTACTTCTGTTTACACCAACAAAGCTGGTGATGATGTTAGCCCTAGCACACACCTCTGTGTCTTGTAATGCTGGTCATGATGACTGTGATATAAGGACTGGTTCTTCCAGAATGTTTTTCTTCCTTGGACTGGACAGTATGGTTCAGCTCTTCCATCTCTGTTGGGGATAAAATTTGAGTTATTTTTGTACAACTTGTTGAATGGAATGGTATATTGGGAGTATGTGCCATGCTTGTCTTGAACAATGGTGTTAAAATTCAGGATTGGAGACCACAAAATCTGGCATTTTTGTTTGCATCATTAAATATCAGTCTTGAGGATGCTCCATAGATTTTGGGGTTTATACATTGTTAAGGTGACATTTGCCACTTAAAGTAGGAAAGACAAGTTGCAGTGCTTGGCAAAGCTGCTAAGTGTTCACCAGTTAATGATGAGCTAGTAAGTTGTAAGAAATTAATGTTTGGCTAACCTGAAGCAGATCATGTCAAGTCTTTTACCCATCTGAATCAGCATCCTTCTGTTGACTTAAGTGCCCTTAAGACAATTTACCAGCTACATGCCTAGAAGTACTTAAATCCTGGTGCATTAGCAGCATGATCAGAGCCTAGGAGAGTTATTTAGCTGTGAATGTGCTGTATGTTCCATGCTAATTCCCTGCAGGCTCTCTGCTTGTTTATGTCAGCCTGCTCGCCTTCTGCACCCATCACACCCTTCAGCGTTTCTTGTTTGCTCTCTGCTTTTCTCCTCAAGCCTAACAAGGCCACTGATGGTTTTATGTAGAAGGAGACCAGCAGTGTCCTTATCAAGTGTTTCAATGCCATCATTTTGGAAACAGAGTAGCTGCTTGGTAATGCCGCAGCACTTCCGGACAGGCTTTTATGTGACACCATTTGCAACTGGAAGGGAAGATGGGGATGTAAAGGAAAAAACCTGTTATCGTTTTCTGCATCATCTCACTAAGGAAGCTACTCCAGATTAGAGCAGCCATAGAGCACAAAGCACGAACCACTAGGCAATGCCAAAGTAAACTCAAGGACTAAGGAGAAGGAAGGTGCAACCTGTTTCCCATCCTCCAGGCTGTCTAGGGATTGAAGAGAGGTGGAAGAGGGAATGGGGGTATGGAAAAATTTATCTTATCCCAGTTACACCCCAGTTATCTCTGACCTGAGAGCTGCAGCAGTGCACAGATTTGTTTATTCCAGGGACAAAAAGCAAAGCTACACTGTCAGAGAACAGCATCAGTGGTTTTTTTCCAGTGTTTGCTAGGGCAGGGCTCTGACCTGATACAGTAGAAGCTGGAAAAGAAATTAATGTTTTTTTCACCCCTGACATAAGTCTTAAACTGTCTTCTTCAGCCTTGCCCAGTATATGATCTATGCTCTGGTCCCTCCAGAGACCTGTTGATACCACATTGGCTGTAGCACATCATTGCCATCCTTTCATGCTCTGAGGTTCATGTCTGCATGAAACATGGATGGGGGATAACAGATAGCTTGGTTTCCAAAGACTGAAGCAATAGATTACTGGAGAGCTCTGGAGGCAACTGCAGTAGTGATTAAGTTTGTGAGTTTGCTGTTTGGGCCTTTATTCACTGAGATGTTTGAGTATTCCCAGCAGGGAGTCACAGTGGCTGGGTATGCAGTTGGAGTCTTGTGTCTCCTAAAGATTCATGAACAAACCATCAAATCCAGAGGAGTTTAAATAACACCAGAAAATCCAGCCAGACAGTCACCTTTGTTCTCTCCAAAATGGGGAGGACTGACCGTGTAAAATTCCATCTGAAAGAAGAACCTTCATTTTTCCTATTTATTACAATAAAACTGAAAGCTGCCCACATTGTCTCTGAAATGGGAAACATGACACAGTCAGTATTACATTTTCTTTCTGGATTCAAGAAAATGACCTTCATAGCTCACTTGAGGCTTTGTCTCTTTAGAGTTATGGGCCATTCCCTTGTTAGAGGTAATAAACTGCATTATATTCCACTTCACACTGATGGGGTTTTTCTACATAATGCCAGGGAAAAAAAAAAAGAGTTAAGAAAAAAGGTCAGTGAGTTTCAAAATGTGCTTTATTAAAAAGGGTATGAAAGAGAAAGAGCTCATATCACTGCTGAAATGGTATGTGTTATATTAATAAGCCATTATGTCTTAAGCACTATTTGTAAGTGTTGTGCACATGTGATTTGGGATGTTATTATACTGTACAGATGTTCAGCACACAGAATGGGCTGGGACAAAACTTGGAGCCACAGGGAGGGTGACACCCTGAGTCAATGGCAGGTCCCAGCACTTCAAGCCCCCCAGTTTTTTGAATCTGTATTTTAATAACCCTACCTGAATACCAGAGACCAGGGCACTGTGTTAGTGTAAGCCAAAAACGGTGTCAACATTGATGATGTGCTTTTAAATAACACTCGGAAACCCCTTACCTCCCCTCTGCACTTTTGGCCTCCCGCTGGGACTGTAATTAGCACAGATTTTTCACATTTGTGGATAGATTGGAAATTTGGAAGCACTTAATGAAAAAGGTCGGTTACCTTGACCAGGCTGAAATTGCAGTTAGAGGACATTTGCTTGGTCCCAAGGCTGGCAGCAAAGGCATGAATATTAACACACCCCTGGCAAAAATGCAAACACAGTGTGTAATGTTTGCAAGGATAGGACCCTGCCTTCCATGTAATCACAGAAATCACAGAGTAGAAGAGGCTGGAAGGAGCCTCAAGAGATCATCATCAAGTCCAACCCCCTGCCAGAGCAGGACCGCCTAGTGCAGGTCACACAGAAACATGTCCAGGTAGGTTGTGAATGTCTTCAGGTAAGGAGACTCCACAGCCTCCCTGGGCAGCCTATGCCTGTGTTCTGTCACTCTCACAGTGAAAAAACTTTTTCTTACATTTACATGGAACCTTCTATGCTCCAACTTGCACCCATTACCCCCATCCTATCGTTGGTTGTCACTGAGAAGAGCAGTCCCAGCCCTAAGCCCTTCCTTGTGTTTTGGGGGAAAATCCTCCTAGACTTGCTTAGTCAGGGCTTCCACAGAATCCCTGAGTCTAGGTATATTTGTGTGAAGGGCTGGATTAGGACATGACTCCAGATGTAGATTAAATAGCAACCCAGATTAGCCAGCAATCCAGGTTAACCACCTTCACCTATGATTTGAGCAAGGCACTAGGTCTGAGCCATGTATTTCTTTCATGGTATGTTCAGCATGCAGCTGTGGTGTTTGGTAGTGGTGTCAAATCCTGTGTTTCCAACAGGTTTTGTCTCAGGAAGGTAGGTTTGATAAGAAACCAGGTGGTGTTTTGGTTTGGGGTCAGGACCAGAGCCTTGGAGGTCTCTCCCCATTTTGGTTTATATTCCTGAAACAGGGGAATGCCTATCCAGATCAGAAAACACCCCTCCTGCAATCTTCTTTGAGCGAGATAATATGAACAAAATAACACCCTTTACATACAAAGAAGAGAATGTCCCTGCAGCAAGGGTCTGGATGATTTTGCTCCCATGGCATCTTCTGTGGTGATTCCTACCCTATATTTGTGGGCTGGGAGATGGCAGCAGAGGTCAGAGGAGGCCATGTCCAAAGCCTTACATACAGGCTAAGAAGTGATTAAAGGAGTCCTGTGGGAACAGGAGAAGAGATGTGAAGGCTAATAAGATTTCCAGTCTCTCCCAATTGATCATGAATTTGATACAGGTTTCCAAGGCACTGGGCAATGAGTGCATAATGCATTTTTATTTATCTGTTTTAATCTCTCAGGCTTTGCTGAATTATGACAAAAGTAAAATAAGAAACTCCCACAGCAAATCCTCCAAACACTTCTGACATTAGGAAAGCTCAGATCCTTTCATTTTCTGATCTCCCAGGTGCAGTCAGTACATAATGCAAAAAGAAGAAAGTCCCTGGTAATGGTTACAGTTTGAATTCAAGTTTATGATGGGTAGTGGCAAGGATTCTTACAATAATGTGCAAAAACATGTTCTATACTCGTAAAAAAAAAAAAAATCATTCATTTTAAACAGTAGTTTTTACTGTGTGTGTTTAATACTAAAAGTGATTATAGGATATTGCTCTTCACTTTAATTGTTTGGGAAATGTCATACTGTAAAAACAAATCCCTCTCTTGCACTTACAGAGTGCCATGACATTTTCATGCTGCCAAGAAGCCCCTGCAAGGTTTTTATGAGATCACCCTCCCCATAGCACAGTTCATGAGCTGCATAAACCTTTCCATGCAGAGCATCCCTTGAAGATGAAAAAATTGTTTTATTCCTGCTTCTTTACACCTGGAGAATAGAAGTACAGGAAGAAGTCCCAGATCCTCTGTGATGTTCAGCTGCATAACCTCCCCCGTGACTGAGCTTTAAGTTCATCCCACCTGGCATTCAGGATGTGCCTGACATGAGGGTCTTTCTTGAAATTTTGTCTCCCTTGAAAATCAGTCCTCAACCACCAGACCATTTTTTACTTCTTCTTTCATCTCTGCAGCCCTAAAGCTGGCATGCCCACTAAGTGAAGAGTTGGATCTCCAACAATCCATGGCCAGATTCCAAAAAAAAAGACCTCATCAGCAATTATTTGAAAAACTGGCACCATTTGGATGTAGTGTTTGATTTGTTTTCTTTTTTTAAGCAACTGGGCCCTAGCATGTGCACCGTGTGTTCATTAGCATGGGAGAAAAATGAGTGTAATGAGCTTATCCTCTTCCCAAGGAATAAAGCACAGCAGAGTCTCCTAGCTCGTCACAGCCAGAGGTATCAGGGCAGGATTGGCACCTCTGTCATTAGCTAGATGGACAAGGAGGGGACAGCTGGATCTTCTCCAGAACCAGCTTCTCCTCTGCTGCCCATGGTGGTGCCAGGGCTAAGACTGCAGTGCCATGGCACCAGGGATCTTTCCTAGATCACCACTAGGAAACAAAATTTGGGACCTTGGCTGCTGTTGCTCTCAGCTGCTATTTGCTAGTTGTGTTTTATAGAATGGAGCAAATGGAGCTATCAGCATATCAGGAGATGCCTGATGCCTTGCAAGATACGCTTCTGGAAATAAGGAAACTACTTTATATCACAGTGACTGTCAGCTGCACTCTCTGCTCCACTAATCAGATTTATTGTAAGGCTGCATCAAACAAACTGCATTGTGCCCAGGTGACTGGATGAATATAAATATCCAAGATGAATGCTGCCAAATGGTGTTGGTATGGGGCTGCTGAACCTGTAGGCTCTGCAAAAGCCCAAGAAACAATCTCATCAAAGGAAAACTCCTGAGTTATCCTTCTCAGCAACAGAGGGGCTGCCTTTTTCTTCCACCATTACTATTAAAAGAGCAGCCAGGCTTGGCAGTAAGGTGTGCTGCCTCTCCACACTTTTAAGAGCATCATATCTTCAAATTTAGCTTTCTCAGGACTCGTTGCCCCTCCCCTCCATGGCTCCAAAATTCAGTAAATAAAATATTGATCAAAACACACAGCAAAATATTGTGGGCCCTTGGCCACTCTGGCTGAAATCAGCAGTGACAAAACTCCTTGTCATTTTCATGACATGACATTGAGCATAGGGTTAGATTTTTCTGGGCCCATAGGTTTTTCTGGGCTGTGCATTGTGGTAATACTCTTTGTGTGAATCAATGTATGGGCATTTTATGCTGCCTATGCTTATACAGGTTTGTGTTCTTGGAAGAGATCAGTGCCTGCTTATTGACAGGCAGCAAAACCCTGTTTGTGTGTGTGCTGCTGATACATGGTTAAACTGGCATAGGGCCAGGACTGTGTGTCCTTGTAAAGTGCCATAGCCATATATATGTAGGTAAAAAGCTGGTCTGCTCTCAAATTGTAGAAGTCATTTCTCATACTAAGCTGTAGTGGATATCTTTGTTTTATAAAGCTCCCTCTCTTGGTGGCTCTTTCTGTAAAGATTTCCATGCAATACAAAATCTGAAATTGGCAATGGATTGTGATCTTCCAGGCTGCAACATGTAACCACATCATCTACAAGCTCAACAAGCTGCTTGGATGATGCCTTTTTTTTTACAGCTGGGCCCCTATCCAATGGGGCAACTTTAACTTTAGAGCCTGTACTGAACAGCATCAGTCCAGAGCCCTGCCATTTCCTCTCCATCGACCTCTTTTGCTCCTTTCTAAAAAAAAATGATTGAGAGGCCAATTCTAGGGGAGGAGAAGTCAAGGAGGGTAACAGAGTATCTGCTTGAGGTAGCAATGGCCAGCCCAGATGTTGGCTGACTGCAGCCTTGTGCTGACATCTCAATAAATCTTAGAATCCCAGACTGGTTTGGGTTGGAATGGACATTAAAAATAATCTAGTTCCCACCCCCCCCGCCATGGACAGAAACACCTCCCACTAGGTCAGGTTTCTCCAAGCCCCATCCAACCTGGCCTTGAACACTTCCAGGGGTGGGGCATTCACAGTTTCTCTGGGTAAACTGAGCCAGTGTCTCACCACCCTCACAGTGAAAAATTTCTAATGTCTATCCTAAATCTACCTTCTTCCAAATTGAAGCTGCTCCCCCTCAGCCTATGCCTGCAGACCCTTGTAAAAGCTTCAGGTACTGGAAAGCTGCTGTAACATCCCCCTGGAGCCTTCTCCAGGCTGAACAACCCCAACTCACCCAGCCTATCTCCACAGCAGAGATGCTTCAGCCCTCTGATCATCTTATTCTCCCTTCTCTGGACTTGATCCAGCAAGTCCATGTTCCTCTTATGTCTGGGGCTCCAGAACTGGGCAGAGAATGATCCCTTGCCAGGAAATGTGACCAAGGAGATTCCTTCAGACACTGAGGAACTGTGTCTCTGGAGAAGACCAGGACCCGGCTCTCTGTTCGGGGGAGGAGCAGGGGTTACACATCAGGCTCAGCACTTGGAGGATGACTCAAGGTTAGCAATGCACCTGGTCATACCCAGCAGAAATCCATCCTCTGTCAGCTGTACTGAATCAGTCACGTAGCCACAGCCACCGGGGGCTGTGTACTCATTATACAGCTCCATCTCAGCAACCCCCTTCTCACCTGGTGAGCAGCCTCCCTTTCCCCAGCCCCATCCTCCCCTGTTTGCGTATTTCTCTCTCCAAAGAAATCACTAAGGGGAATTACATTTCTTTTCAGCACCACGCTGACCCCCTTCCTCCTCCCCCCAAGCCCTGAAATTAATTAAATGATGTCACGCTTGATTTTATCTGATTTGGAAGCAATTCATCACCTTTTTGCTGGTTCTATTAGTCCAAGTGATCAGCACATTAATTCATTTGTGAGACTAAGCTCAAGGGTAATTACAGTGAGGAAGCTTAATGCCTAAACGTGTTAATGTCTGTAATCAGAACTATTTTCTCAGTGTGGAACAATTGTTAGACAATTACACTTGGATATGATTGCCCTGGTAGGCAACAGACTCTGTGTCAAGAGGGGAATATCAGAAGCTTGTTTTGCAAGTAGTGTATTATCAGCAAATTCAACTTTTTCTCTGCATTCTGTGCAATTCGACCCTTCCTCAAGTTTTGCATTATTAATTAAGTTGAAAAGTCATTTCTCTCTTTTCCAGGCTGGGTAGCATGGGGCACAGAGGAAAATAGACTCCTTTGACTTTTTCTGTCAGAAATGTCCCAGACTTTCTCTTCTGGTGTCCTGATTTAGTTCCATGGAGAGAAATCATGATTTAATAGGTGGCCTGTTGCTTCCCAGTAGACTCAAATTTTGAAAATGGACTTTAACATTGAGACTCTCCTTCTTTTGCCCAACTGCCCAGCTGGAGGACTCTTTCTTGCCTTCTTGGAGGGGGAGTGGCTGCCAAGGTGATTCTGGACTTATTTTAAAGGAAATGTAGCTGCTGATCAAGAGGTCCATATGGGCAAGCGTGTACAAAATTTTTCTGGGCAGGTTTATTTCCTTTTGCTCTCTCCTCTTCTAACTGAACTGTAAGTACCCTTTTCTGACCAGAAAGCTTCTATTTTTACATCAGATAGTTAAATGTGTCTGTTTTCTTCGTGCCTATCTCCAGAAGGAAGTGAAGAAATCTACAGCTGAATGTTCAAAGTTTGGCTTTTTATAAGGAGGCACCGGCTCACAGTGTCAAGGAATACCCTGTCTGTGTCATCACAGAATCTTAGGGGTTGGACTTAACCTTGAGAGATCATCAAGTCCAACCCCCCTGCCAGAGCAGGACCACCAAGTGTAGGCCACACAGGAACATGTCCAGGTGGGTTTTGAATGTCTTCAGAGAAGGAGACTCCACAACCTCACTGGGCAGCCTGTGACACTGTTCACAGTGTAAAAGATTTTCCTTATGTTTACACAGAACCTTTTCTCCAAGCTGAAGAGCCCCAGCTCCCTCAGCCCTTCCTCATGAGGGAGATGCTCCAGTCCCTTCATCATCTTTGTGGCTCTGCACTGGACTCTCTCAAGCATCACCCTGCTTGCTGCTCAGCAGTGACCTGGCACCCGCTGCTCAGGGGGTGTGACACAGCCCTGTCCCCACAGTCGGGTGAGATGCATGGACACCGTGTTGCAGAGGGGTGTTGGGGAAACCCATCAGTCCTGTGCAGGGTGGGCTGTGAGGAAATTTCAGCCTTATAGGGCTGCTGATCACTGCCCTGCATTGTCCCTTCCTTCAGCTGGCATGTGGAATTTGCAGGCAGGTTTTGTTCATCCCCTTCCCTCCAGATATATATAAACCTGCTCAAAGTGAGGATGAATTTCTTGCAGTCTCTATGAGCTGGGTGGTGTTTATGGGCAGAGGGATAGCCAGGAACCCCACAAAGTCATTCCTTTTCCTCCTCTTCTGCCCACAGTGACCTCCACTGTCACAGGGCAAAAACAAGTTCTTATGCTTTTCAGCTGGGGGGGCAATTTTATTCAAGCTCAACCCAGGTCCTCCAATGCACTGTACCTTGCAGAAATTCTCATTTGGGGTAATGTCCCATACACCACTGGTCTTGAAAAATGCATTTCTTGATGTTGAAGAAAAGCCTTCAGCTTTTGGCACTGGCAGCATCCTGAGAGTCCCCTGTGTTAGTCCTTAACAGCAGCCCCAGCCTCCTGTCACAGATGAGGCTGGGGAGAAAATAACTTTACAATGATGTTGTTTTGCAGGCATGATGAGGCTCGTGCAGTTGACAACCACAAGAAGAGCTGGCTGCTTGGATGGTTGCAGAAGGCTGTCTACACCCAGAGGAAGGTAAGAATAGACCTAAAGTTTCTGTTCTCATTATTGGTACAGGTGAAGACCAAATGATTTCTTTTCCTCAAGAGAACAATCATCTATGTTTCTTTAGCTACACTTGCAAAGGGGCTAGGGCTATGGCCTCCTCCTGTCTTCACATCTGATTTAGAGGGACTGGTATTAGTATCTCCCTGCTTCCTCAGAAAGCTAGGATACAATGAAACCCTGCTGGGGTGCCCCAGTGAGGTCTAAGGCCTCTCTTACAGCACAAGATCAGAGATGCTCCGCAGGTGGGAAAGACAACATGGTCCAAGCAGTTGCAAACTAAGTGCTGTTCCAGCCATTGACTTCCTTTCAGTCACCTTCTTCTGGGTGTAGACAGCCTTCTGATGTCACTTTCAAGGCCAGGTTGGATGAGGCTTGGAACAACCTGGTCTAGTGGGAAGTATCCCTACTCTTGGAAGTGGGGGGTGGAACTAGATCTTTAAGGTCCCTTCAAACCATTCTATGATTCTATGACTTGCTTCAGTGTGACCCTTGACTTGTTAAGGCTTGCTCCTACTCCAGTGTTTGGTCTGGTTCATTTGGGGGCTTCCCAGGAGAGAGAAGCAGCATATACTGAGGGTTTCATCCAGTGACTGGCACTCTGGCAAGAGCAGCTCCATGGGCCCCCTGCTCAAAAGGTTGTTGGGCTGGGGCTGGCCTAACCAGATGGGCAAATTCCTCCTGCTGGGGCAGCCTGGGGGATGGTGAGGGCTGGGTTTGCTGTCTGCCACCCTAGTGCTATCTTCTGAGGTCTCAATGCACGTTTCTCAAGGAGCATGGCATGTCAGGCAGATTTTGACAAAATGGTGTGAAAACTGGCATAGATATCTCCAGTGAGTTAAAAAATAATGAAATTCAGGGCAATCTGACATCAAGTTCTCACCCAGCTATTGGATCTGACAATGGGGAATGTAAGCACAAGAGGATGTCATGTGGAGAGGTCTGAGTTTTGCATTGTTTCTTCTCCTCTATGCTTGGAATACCTTCTCTGCAGTGTTGAAAACCCATTTCTCACCCTTTTGCATTTTTCTGGCAGATCTTTGAATATTAATGCTGTCACCAGCTTCCATGAGTTGAAGCAATCTGTGCTGGGCTGATGAGGGCTGTGGGACATGAGTGATGTTCCCTTGCCTCCTCCTCTCCTGTGCAGGCAGAGAGCAAAACCCTGGGGGCTGCAGTGGCCCCTCCTGCCACAATACTGGGCTCTCACCTGCTCATCAGGGACCCTGGCCTGGGAATCAGGGATTTATTTGTTGGCTCTGGCACTGGCTTGCCAGGGAAGCTTAGGCAAGGCATCTCCTCCCATATTTTGCCTGCCTCTAGATTTTAATCCAAAGGCCCTCCAGTTCTTGCTCTGCTGATGGTGTCAAAGGCAGGTTTACTTTGATATTCAGATGGGCTACTTGAAGTCTGGGGTGGTCCAAGCCATTGTACCTTCTAATACCTCCAGATTTCCCCTCTTTTTAAGCTGCAAGAAGTAGCAGGAGACACAGCCCCTCCATTGTTATGGATGTTATTCCTCAAATTTAGTTCCAAGGTAGAGTAGATACCAATTGAAACTGGTATCTGAACAATAGCTTCTAAAATATACACCTACTTTTACTTTATACCTACACCTACTCCTCTTTTTGTCTTTATTAAAAGCTATAGAATATTTCCAATGTGACAGGAAACATGCCCCATTGTTTCTCCACTGTACTTGACTGAAGTGAAGCTGCTTGCCTGCACAAAGGTACCCACCTCTAAATGCTTCTCTATTCTGAGTTAAATTTGCAGTATGGTTTATTTTAACTATTGCAGTCCCAGAGAGCCCACCTCAGAAAGTTCTTTCATGCCATTAAAGCTCAACAGGGTTTTACTCTCTCAGATAATAGACCCAGAACAGTACATGGCTTCTGGTGAAATACAAAATACAATCAGTTTGAATCAGTTTTGCTGAGAACAAATGGGCACGAATCACCATGAGTCAAAAGCTGAAAACTTGCTGGTTTGGGGCTTCCACCCTGGTTGAGATGAAGAGTGGCAGCTTCACAGCCTCAAGGGTTTCAGCCTCTGTGCTGCAAAGCAAATAGCTGCCTGTGCCAAGTTACTTAATTGTGCTCCACTGTAAGCTGCCTGCAAACTTCTTTGCAAATTTGTCTGGCTGCAAAACCCATCAGAAGAACAAGACTCCTTGCTCGCAGATTTAGGTTTTTTTGTGCCTGATTATGGCTTACAGAACCCAAAAAATCAGCCTTTTATACTGTAGGAACAGTAAAGTTACCGAAACTGAATTCTTTCTCCTTGTCACACATCTGTGGATGTTGGAGGGATCCACCAGCACCAGTACAGAAACACCTCTGGGCTAAAAACACCTGGAGAGGGGAAGGCTGTGGGGGGAGCAGTGGCAGCACTCTGCAGGATGCCCGAGGTCTCCTCCAGCCAAAATGGTCCATCAGGGCCTTTCCAGGGCTTTGTGCTCATTGAAACTCCCTTAATGCATCTGTCCACTTGTGATTTGGTGTGACACCAGAACCTGCCCTTCTCCCTGACGTCAGTCAGCAAATGGGGCTGCACTGGAGTAGGCACACCAGGGCTTCCCAGGGTTAACTTGTGGTTCTCCTGCTGCCCTTGAGGGCTTGGGGGCCAGCACAGCCCCTGGGAACTGTGCTGTGGACCAGCACTGGAAAATTACTCAGTTGTTACTCCTGGCTTTTATGTGTGATGGTTTTCTCCCCCATGGGTATAAGTACATTCAATTAAACTGAGCATGTTTTACTCTTCTCTGTAAACAATGCAAATGCAATGCAAACACTTCACTGTCTGCTGCTCAGTGTTTCTGCATAATCTGGCAATCCTGCTCAGAGCAGATAAACCAGTAGAGAAAGAAAGTTCTTACCTCATTTCTCTCTTCTGGCCAAGACAATACATCCGGCGGCAGAACATGCAATCCATCTGCCCCAGGTACACAAGCATTTCATATCTGTCTGGCTAATATCAACTCTACTGGGGTCCTGGGAGGCTTTGAGGTTTCCCATTCCTGCCACAGCTCCTGGTTCCTGGTTGGAAGCCACCATCACCCCATCACACACTTGTTTTAGCAAATCACCAAATTCAGCCAAAACCATTTCTTGAACAGTTTTCTCCTTTCCTGCTGTCCCTGCTCTCTCTTCAGTTTGTACGGGTCACGCTGTGTAGCATGAGAGTGTTTTGGGAGATGGCTTTGCTCATGGGTGTCTGTGTGTGTTTGTGCATGTGTCCATTTGCTCAGGCCCTCCCAAAACACCTTGTTCAGCCACTGCTTCTGCTGCTGGGTGGTTGCAGTGTGCTCACACCACCTCGGGAAGGGCAAACTTTACCTTTCTGCCACCTTGCAACAGAGAGGAAGCACTTGACAGAGGGAGGCTGGGGTGGGGGGGGTGTCAGCCAGGTCTATCCAGACTGTCAGGCAGCATAATAGTAAATGATGTTTTATAGACAACAGGTGGGGTGACCTCTGATGTTGCCACTCGGTGTTAAGTCGTATGTTGTACCTCCTCATTAACTATAGTTTGATTTTCTTGGTTTGGCAGGAATCAGAGGTGCCAAAACTCTTTTGGAACATGAAGCAGTGAGGGGGCATTCAGTGCAGCTATCACCAGCAGTCCCAAACCTGCAATCTGCTGAGTTAGAAAGTACTGGAAGAAGGAAACAACTCACCTGTGGAAACTACTCCTGTGTATAGCAAAGGAGGAGTGAAGAGAGCAAAGGAGGAGTGAAGAGCAGGTTATTTCCATCCACAGGTGCTGCTTGGTGCTCCTCAGGGTGCACCACTTGCTGCTGTCGGGGTGGAGTGGCTGGGGCCCATTGCTGTCACTCAGGATTTCACTGGGGCTGTGTCTGTGTTTCCCTTCTCTGTGCTGCTGTGTGTGATGCCTTCAGCCACGGTTCAGCTGCTGAGGAAAGCAGGGGGAGTCCTGCAGTGTCCAGCTCCAAGCAGACTGGCAGGGTCAGAAGGAGAGGGGCAGAGAAAGACACAGGTGCCAGAGCAGCAGGTCACAACAGAGGTCAGTTTGCTTTTCATCCAGTACAAGGATTTCTTCATCCTGCCCACCCTGCCCTCCCCTGTTCCCATCCCCTCCCCAGCCTGGTCCATGCCTTGCCAGAGGCACACTTAGATATCGAAGTCGTGAAAATCAGGACGATTTCTATTCTCTGGAAGTAAAAGGTTTCCTTTGAAACAGGGACAAAAGCAGATTACTGTGGGGATGGCTGAAAGGAAACCGTGACTTGTTCCCTTGTTGCTACAGTCTTCTTGACTGCTGCTGCTTTGCAGGAAGCAATTCATACAGATTTTCTTTGCATAACAATAATAATAAAGGCTTTTCTTGGCAGGAAAAAAAGCAGGGGGGAGAGGGATTTATCACAAGGACAAACACAGACTTGCAAGAAACAGTTTATAACATTTATGCAAAGTGAAACTATTACTTTCTGCTTCCCAAATGTTGTCCCTCAGGTGGCTCAGCACAATGGAGCACCTCAGCTTGCTGTCCTGGTTCCTCTGTGGCTGATCTGGTGGCCTCCAGCAGTGGCTACTGTCAGGAGGGGATGTAGAAACATCCACATTTAGAAGTATTTTTTTTCTGGTGAGGTAAAGAGGCTTTTGCAGAAGCCCTGGCTGTTTGTCAGCTGTTCCTTCTGGAGCAGACAGTGTGGGGCTTTGCAGCTTGTGTCCCTTTTGGAGATGCCATCTGTCCCCTGGAGTGGGGACTTTGGCAGAGCTTCTATGGCTGGGGTTAAACCCAGTGATACCCTGCACTGGTGTGTGCTACTGCTTTGAAAAAGTAAGGGGCAAGATGGGTTTGAATGGAGGGTTGCAGACAGCATAGAAACAGTTTTTTAAGTATAATAATTTAATCTTGCAGTTTATTTTAGGTGGACACATGTAAATAATTATGCCAGCTCCCTGAGCTGGGCTGTGGATGTTCCAGAGGACTTCACTCAACTGCCTGTTCCCAGCATTATCATCTCTCAGATGTGAAGGCTCCCTGCAGTCTCAGGGGCTCTTCCAGGGGCAAATCCCTCTCACAGGCATTAATGAATCTGCCCACAAAATTCCCTTTTATATCTCCCCTGTTCCCTATCACGTCATAACCCCCATCCCATGTGTCATTTTTCTCACGGAGAATGTGCTAGGGCTCCACAAACACTTCATAGCAACTTCAGGAATCTGCCTGGGGGAATCTGTATTGGGAGCTTAAAAAAAAACCCAACACACACACCAAAAAAACAAAACCACAAAACCAAAACAACCCAACCCAAACCAAACAAAAAACCCTCCTACACTTCCACTACCCCACCAATTTTGCAAAAGGATCAAGCAAATGTTTCAGTTGACCAAAGTGCCAGAAATTTGAGCCAAAAATGCTCCAACTTTAGCTGGCAAACAATTAGTGAACCAATTTTAAACTGCCTCAGGAGGACATGGCTCAGGCTCAGCTTGACTTGGCAATACGAAGGGCTCCTGCCATAAATCCAACCTTTCAAGCAAGATCCCCACCTGCTCCTGTTCACAGCTCTCTCTTACTGGGTGTTCACTCCCTTTTATTTCCCCACCCTTTCCCACACAAGTGAGGCTGAGGTGGTGAGAAGGTTGTTGGGAGCTGTGGCTGCACTCCTGGCACAGCTGCTGTACCTGCCAGCCTGATGAGCCCTTTGTAATCCCAGCAAGAAAATTAAACTGAGCAATCTGTTACAGACAGATTAATGGAGCCAAAGAGAAGCCCATTGGCTGGATCTACCTTTCTCATTTTTGACTCTTTCTAGTTTCTGGCAGCAATTTCTGATATTTAGTGTCCCAATTTGAGATCTGACACACAGCCACATTAGTGGAGCTGTGCTGCTTTTTATCTGCTGATGGTTTTGACTTTATAGAGGCTTTAATTGGGGGGGTGTCTATGTGTGTTTTAAATGTGCTGTTCATTCTTTAGTCGCTTTAAAATCATGGCATGGTTTGTAAACTGAGTGCAAGCTTTAAAGTGATTTGCTTGACTTTTGGGGCTGATGCAGTGTTAGTGAAACTGCTAAACAAGGAGGGTTTAGCTCGGAGGGTCCCAGGCCTTAGTGGAGGCATCACTGTGCCAGCAGTGGCTGCACATTTTGCTGCTGGAGAGACCAAAGCCTCTGAGGTGACTCAAAGACTCTGAGGTGCACTGTTTGGCAGTGCATCCATCCTGGTTTTACCACTGCAACACTGAGCACACCAAATGCTGGGCAGCCCTGGGCCAAGCTCAGCACTGTGTGTTACCCCCTGCCATCCTGTAGGGATTTATTGTCTATTTTTTCTTAACTGCAAGATCCGTATTCTTTAGCAATGAAGCCTTGGGGGTGCACACAATTCCACCCACACCCCCCTGGTTCATGAGTGACGTGGAGCTGTGAGAACTTCGTGCTGTCACTGAACAGACTGTGCTGTTCAGTCACTGCCCAAGCACCAGAATTCAGTGGCTTTTCAGCTTTTCTACCTGAGCAGCAGAGGGCTGTAAACTGTTTCACTGGAAAATAGTTCATTTATTGATATTGAGTTATTTGTTTATTTATTTATGGTCCAAGAAAAACCCACTTATAGAAGGTGTGAAGGGGAGAGGCTTATTTAGTGCCACTTGTCTCTGTCATGTACCTGGGTTTTATTTGTTCTGAAGCATTGCTTAAGTTCTACTGTGGTCATGTCATTTTGTGTGTCATATCTCTGCCTCAGCCACTGGTTCCTTGGTGCCATATTAAATTATCTGCAGCTGGGGTGTGTGACCCTGGGTGCAGGCCAGCATCTCCAGCCATGGAGCTGGGAGTTCAGCCCTGCAGCCCCGATGGGTGCCAGGTACCCTTCTGCCAGAGCTTTCCTGCACAGCACATGGCAGCAACACTCAGGTTTTGCTTCATCCCCTATGGAAAACAGAGTTTATAGTGCACACAGTTGTAAAGCGTGAGTACTTAACAGGAAAGTAACAGCTTTGCAGCAAGTAGAACTCCAGAAAGGCAGCCACTTTTGTACCATTGCCTGAAGCTTGGAGGAGAAGTGACCAGCGTGGTCCCAAGAGAGCACCTTATGTAGCTGTTGTTAGCAGAAATGTGTATATCTGAATTGTAGCTACATTAAATCTATATAATATAACATAACATAACATAATATAGAATTGTTTTTAATTTTTAATATTTACATATGTTATTACACAGTAATAATTTTAATATTTAATATTTATGTTTAATACAATATTATTATATTATTACATAGTGTAATAGGATTATATAGCATATTTTGTTATTTTTAATATTTATAGAATCATAGAATAATAGAATTAGCCGGGTTGGAAGGGACCTCAGAGATCATCAAGTCCAACCCTTGACCCACCGGTGCGGTTGCTAGACCACGGCACTGAGTGCCACATCCAGTCTCTTTTTAAATATCTCCAGGGACAGAGAATCTCCCACCTCACTGGGCAGCCCATTCCATTGCCTGATTATATTTAATATTATTACGCAATAATATATATTATTTTTAATGTTTATATTTAATATATTAATATTATTTATATTATATTATATATTATAATATATAGTATATCTAGATCTAGATATATATAGTATGTATCTAAATTGTGTATTTACCTATATTTTGTGTGTATCACTGGTCAATGGCCTTTCCAGACTACTGGGTATAAAAAGTTGAGGGCGTTAATGACATGAACAGTTGCAGTCCCCAAAGACTGGAGTGTTTTAAAATATGTCACAGAAAAGCCAAATGACCTTTACTGTTCTGGTAGGTTTGACGTGTGGGGACAGGAGATGGATTTAGGGTGTGTGGAGACCCACGGGCTCACCCGGGTTGTGTGAAGGGAATGCCGGGCTCAGCCCCCCGCTGTGAGGTGGTCCCAGACCGGGGGTGCCGGGATGTCTGCGGGGATGGGGATTGAAGGGGGCAGCAGTGGGCATTTGGCTGAGGGTGTGTGACAGCCCCGCGGGGCTCACGCAGCCCTTCTGGGGGTTATGGGGTGGGCAGTGGGTGGGTTACATTTGAAAGGGGATCTGAAGGTGCATCTGCCACAGCCGGAGCAAAGCTTGGGCAGGCAAGGGTGAGGGAGGCAGTGAAGAAGTGTGTGGGGTGCAGCTGGGAGCAGGCAGGTACCGTGTGGCTGCTGAGTACTTGTGGTTTTGTTTTATTTATGGCACTGTGGGTGCGTGTGGCTGTGTCAATAAACATCTCACACACAGGGACACAGTGACAGACACAGAAATACAGACACATAGAAAAGTGCATACAAATACAGACACAAGGACAAAGACACAAACACATACAGACACACAGAAACAGACACGTGGATACAGACACACAGGAACAACAAACACACACATGAACAGACAGATACAGGCACATGTACACACACAGACACAGACACATGGACAGAGAAACGCACAGACACACAGGCAGACAGAAACACACACACGCAGACATGGACAAAGACACACAGACACATGGACACACAGATACACGTGTGGACACAAACACAGAGACAGGCATATGGACACTGACAGAAACACAGAGACACACAAGTGCACACAAACGCAGCTGTGGACACAGACACAAAGACACACAGTCAGACATGAACACACAGAGACAAACAGAAATGCACCTAAACACAGAAGTATGGACACACAGACACAAAAACAAACCCACAGGGACACAGAGACACACACAAACATGCACACGACCACAGACACAAAGAACACAGAGACATGGACATACTGACAAAGAAACAGCGACACACACAAATACAGACACATGGAGACAAACATTGAGGCATAGACACACAGACACAGAGACACGGGGTACTGTGGGGAGACAGGGAGGGGTCTGTGGGTGGTATCAGGGTGGTCTTCCAGCAGAGTGGGGGAACTGTGGGTCAGGGAGTGGGTGGATTAGGGTCAAGATGGTCCCCGCAGCCCAGCTGGGGTCCCCCTCCCTCTGCCAGGACATGGGGAGTCCCTGCTGCTGGAAGCACTCATGGCCTGACGAGGGGTTTCAGACATACACAGAGACTTTTTTCGTATTTTATTGAATTTCATTTATATTAAATTAAAAATATATTTCTGACAGATTCATGTAACAAAAAGGCAGAACAGTTTTCAAATTGTTCAGCTGGGATGAGCGTGGGTTGATGCAAGGTGGGTCGCAGTCTACATTTGCCTTAACAAACAGATAAAGCTCTACCCCAAGGACCGTGAGGAGAAACTCGGGACTGCACACAGGGGAGGGGATATATAACCACACAAAGAGAAGAGCCACAGGTTTCTCCCCAGCCTCCAAACAAGACAAAAGGGGAGGGAAGAAAACAGAGAAAATAAACAAGAAACCATGAAAAGAAGGAAAATTATGCTAAAATATGTCCCTAATATTAACCCAGGTCAGTAAGTATTGTAACAGTGCATAACCCGCGGTAGCTAAAATATGAGGAACGAAAGGTTAAAGTAACGTTACGCCACACACAACTGGCATACCCTACTGTGTAAGCAAGTGCAGAAAATCTGAACACACCACAATAGTGCTAAAACACAGAATCACACAGAATGCCAAAAATGGTACTTCTAACCAAAACCAGAGGGTGGGAAGGGAGAGAAAGAAAAGGGGAGGCTTAAATCACAAGCAAATTACCTATATACAAATCAACCCTAAGGACAATTATGTTCCAAATAATGGTGTCCACAAGGAAAATAAAAGCAACATTATCCTTATTTACAAATGCAACTAGCTGTGTCTTTAACAAGCTATAAAAATACTATTCACATTTTCAAAGTAACATACAGTAGTTTTTTGTAGGCTTTTTTTATTATTTTTTTTTGTTTGTTTCAGAAAGGCAGCTAACTCTGAATGCATCACTTTGCAAGAAACGCGGATCTTCCCCAACACACTGATGTTTCTCTTCTTCTGAAGGTTCTTCATAAGGCAGAAGTATTGATGGGGTTTTTTGTCCCTTTTCCCTTTGAGAACATGGAGAACTGGCTGAAACCGAAACCCTGCCCATCTCCCTCCCACCCATCTCCTGTGGTTGTTCCTTTCCTTTGGGACGAGCTGGATGCAGTGGGCACAGTCACCCCCCTGCCATGCCTGGATTCTTGTCCCTGTGCCTCCTCCCAGATGGGAGGGGACAGTAATGTCATCCCTGGAATCACCCTCATCAGAAAAGAACAAGTCGAGGCTGTTCAAGACAGCCAGGTCAGGACACACATTTTTGGATATCTGTACTTCTAGAAAGAGAGCTTTTCCCCTCCATACTCTAACACTGCTACAGCCTGAAAATTCTGCCTTATGATGTTGGGGAAATCGCAAAAATTGGGCAAAAACAAGGGATTAAAACCACTGTGAATCATGTATCAAATGTGCACCAATTTCTAACATTAGGATGCTATTAAAAATTATGTTTCCATGGACCTGCATTCTCCCCTTAGCTTACCCCACTGTAAAAGGAGAAGTACTCAGCACCTACCTTCAGTGCCCACCTTCAAAGGAACAGTGGTTGAGTGCATTCAAAGTTAGCTCCCCCTTACACAGCTGCTCAGTTAGTAATCGACCCATTTAACAGCAGTACCAGTTTATGCTACATATGTCAGAGTACCTTACCTCGAAAGAACGGCATACATATCTACACTTACTTATAAAATACCATTCACAGTTTATTACTGTGGTTATCCCAAAAGGGTTTAGTCTTCGGAGTGCTATGGACAATACAGTGTTTACTCCCTAAGAGGGCTCAAAGGTGGGGCAGGGCACGGGGACAGTGGTGCCACGGGAACCAACCTGCTGGCAAAGGGTGCTGACAGCCAGCGCAGGGCAGCAGCAGCCCCGGTCACCTCTGAGCTGTGCAGGATGCACCTTCACCCTGGTGCTTTCACCCACCACGTGTCTGGAGCCTGATTTCATGGCTTTGTTACTGGGGAGGAGAAGAACTGGGACACAACAACTCACACTGCATAACACCTTACAAATCTCCCCTGAAAGCTCCTCTCTACCAAGGTCCACAAAACTCAAAATTAAATAATAAAACAGGAAGAAACAGCAGCTCTGACTCTTCTTGTTTCCTAATGGGGATCATGTCCTTAGGCTTCTCCCTCACACCTTTACTTGGCTCATGGGCACAGAACCCAGATGGAGGATGCTGTGAGTGGAAACATGTCCTCAGCCTGGCTCCAGGTAGGAGATGTGCTCAGCTGCTGTTCGTCCCACTGAGTCCCACTGCTATCTGAACGCTGAAAGGTGCTCTGCAACACCCAGACCTCTGGACTGCAGCCTTCACTGCCTTTCCCCTGAGCAATGAGCCCACCAGTGGAACAACCTGCTAATTCACACAACAGTACAGGAAAAGAAAATCAAAACAGTGGTGGAGATGTGATTTTTGGACATTTTAGAGCAGCACTTCAAACCACAGAGCTTTAATTCTGTTATTTATTCCAAATTTGAAAGCCCTAGTTGTAACAGTGACCTTTTCTACCTGTGTAAAGCTCAGCAAGAGCCAGAATATAAAGAAAAGAGAGGGAATTCTTCAAACAGGGAAGCTGCCCTGTGGAACAACTGCAGCTCCTTTCATGTGATGAAGTGTGAACATTCCAGCTAACCAACCCCACCCCACACAGCCTTGGCTTTCTGAAAACAAAAATCTAAACCCAAACCAAAGATTTTATATAACAATAGACGAACTGTTGTTAGCAGCAGAGATCTAAGATCCTCAGGAATGAGAATACTGCAAGTGACAGAGCTAGAAATGAGCAGGTGAACAGTCTTCATGTAGCTCCAAGTAACACCTTTTGAAAAATATCTGCAAAGAGAACTCAAGGTGATCCTGTCCCCTTTGAGGTACCCTTCAAGAACCATGGAGGTGACTGATAACTGGAGGCTTGGCTCTGGTTCATGCTAAACATGACTGTTCCACCAGTCACCCTCAAGCTAAACAGCCTTCAAAGCAGGTAAATACCCACCTGAGCTCCACAGTTCCAAAACACAGTTCCCGGAAAACCGGGATGAAAGCCTGGATATGCCAGGTGTGCAAAGTGAGGGAAAAAACACCCTGACAAGTGAGTGATGCCTCAGCTGGCAGCCCATGGGGCACCTCTGTTTCTCCCCCTGTGAGGGTGGGCAGAGGGAGGGTGTGAGTGTCCCTGTGTGTGCTGCCCTCTCCATACAGAGCTGCCTGCATGGGGTGCACAGAGCTCCTGGGGGAAGCAGGGCTGATTGGGGTGCCTGCTGCTACCCTGGGGAATTACATGACCAACAGCCTGATTCTGATTTGTGCCAAAGCCACCTCATCTCCGAGGTGGTATAAAGGAGTCCAAATTCCTTTAGCTGCCAGCATGATGTAGGACAATTACATAGACACCCCAACAGAAAAAAAAAAATTCTTTAACATCTGAGTTCCCTGTATAGGTCCATCCTCAAGAAAACCCCAACCTATATCTCTAGGCTGACTTAGCTCACGGGTTTTTTTTTTTTCATTGCTTTTCCCCAGTGCTGCCCAGCCCTACCTATAGCCATGGAAAGAATTGATCCACAGAGAGTCTGGTCTGTCACAGCTGCCTTTTCATTTGCTTCTGGGCTGGGACTGGTGGTGGCTGAGGGTGAGGGAAATACTCACCCATAGCTCCCTCTCAAATCTTTATTGCAAACTGGTATTGGATGGATGGCACCTGGTTTAGCTGCCCAGCCCCAGCTCCATGGGGCCCAAGAGCCTTTCACACACAGCCATTGGGCTTACCAGCTGAAGAACAGGAAAGGCATCTCCCCATTAATCCAGGAAATAAATGGAATGAGAACTCTGAGTACAGTTCCTGGAGCCAAGAAATGCATTTTCTACTAAATAAGTTGTGTGGCCAGGGTTAATGTAACCTTTCTCTGTACAAAATTCTGGACTGAGCTTCAGATGCCTGAAACAGACTCACATGGTGGCTCCTACTGCTGATACTCTCTCAAATCTACTTCCATTGCTTGCTACTTGTGTGAGGTGACCATTTGGAAAGCAAGCTCTAAATACTCTGCTATTTCTGAGTGAATGGCCATGTAAGAATCCCTCCTGGCAATTTTGCAGAAAAAGAAAAATTTGAAAAGAGCTGAAGAAAGAAACCTGAAAGTAGTTGGTTTCAGTCAATTATGTTACAACAAGTCAATCAGATCTAGCATCCATGTTTCTCTGAAGTAACCCTCAGGTAGATAATAACATCTAAGACAAGTATCATTGAAAGAGATTAGGAAAAAATAAGCCCTTGTTCTCTTTCATTTAGTGTGTTGCTTTGTGCCTTGGACAATGGCTGATACACACTCGGGTACCTGCTCTTGAAAAATTTGTCACTACTCTTCTATCAATCAGGTTACAATATGGGAAAGGAACACATTTGGAAATAAGAGACTGCATTATAAAAATCCATAAAAACTGACAGTGCTGTATACAGTCACCATCGTAGAACCAGAGAATTAATTAAAACCAGACAAAATCTTTGTGTTGATAAAATGCAGTTTGCGTGTGGGAATATCTGCTTTTTCTGCAAGCCTGGAATTATTTATTAAAAACCTTGACCCTCATCTTTCACAACACAATCAGTTCAATATTTGCCACGATTTTGCCATGTACATTTGCCTGACTTCTTTCACCAAGCCAGCAGCCATACCCTGTTAGGGCCAGGTGGGTATTTTTGCTGATCAGCTTAAAGCAGCCAAACAGTTCTCTTCAGTTTGCTTTTTTAACCATCCTTAAAACTTTCTTTGGCAAAAAGACAAAAATCTGCCAAGGCAGCTCAGAGGCACTACTCTTCCCGAGGAAATGTGCACATTTATGGGCTGTGTTTCCATGGCTGTTGCTTTTCCCAGGGAAAAGGAACCTGGTTAACCAGATACACAGCACCACACAGGCCCAGATGCTGCAGCAAAGGTCAAGAGCTGGCACAGCAGGACACACAAGAGCCATTTCTGGCAACTGCATCTCAAACCAGAAGCTCAGGGAAAAAAAAAAAAAAAAAAAAAAAAAAAAGATAAAAAAAAACCCAACCAAACAAACAAAAAAAACAAAAAAAGAGTTTTCCATCATCAAGAATGACCGTGTTCATTAACCCTTTTTTTTGCCCTCTGCTACCCAAGACACAGCTCAGCACAGCTCAGCCTGGCTGTATCTAAGCCCCAGCTCTGTTAGGCCCCTTTTGGCCTTCATGCTGCTTCACTTCAAGGCACCTCTGCATTTCCAGGCTACTTCATATATTATATCACACCCACAGTCAACAATTAAAAGGAATAAATAATTCAAGTCTTGTAAGAAATAAAATGCTGAAATTGTTAAAAACCACCATTATTTACATTTTGATTATTTAATGGGTTTGTTTCCAACACCAGTAACTATTACTTAGTTACCAGAGAAACAAACAGGTCTCACCTTTTGTTAGCAGCTACATCCCAGCACCATGCCCCCTGGGTTTGGAGGGGTGCATCCTCTGCCCCGGCAGCCTCTGAGTGCACCTCTTTGAACTTAAACACATAAACTGAACCAGGATTCTATTTTTTCTCCATTAGGAGTTACTTGGTTAGAAGACTTGTTCAGGGACAGACCAACCCCCTTCTCCACCTACCTACGTAAATCCAGCTACTTCTGTGCTGAAACAGGACATTCACAATCCCGTGCCAGTCTTTGTCTCCAGGGAGCTTGGCAAGTGCATCCCAATCTGGCAAACCTGTGCCTGCACTCCAGACAACACCCTGTGAGCACTACCTTCCCTGGAGCTGTGTCCAGGACACCACGCCACCCGCCTCTGCTGCAGCCCCTGCCCAGTTCCTGTCTGTCTCCTGCCAACAGGCAAGGCCTCTCAGGTGCTTGATGGTTTTGTAACTATCTGTCCCACCTCAGTGTTTTCAGACTCTTTGGCCACAGACTGGATTTACAGGTTTGGCATCGGCCACACGGCCAAACACACCTGATGCACAAACATCAGCTGAACCAACCTTGGCCTAGTGATCATACACAATTTGCTTCCTATCTACAAGCACACCAACAACCCCAGGTTTGAAATCTCTTCATACCTTGGTCAAGCTGACCCTCAGCCACCATGACTTGGGTAACTATTGCTTGCTTCTTACTCCTTCCTCTGCTTCCCTACCATTACAGGTGGGAAGCTGTTGAGATGGCAGGAATTTGGAGGAGCTTGATGCCATTTCCAGATCACTGGTTGTTGCTGGCTTTGTTGACAGGTTAGGTCACCTTAAAGATCTTGACTTTAACAGTATTGAAACACACAAACTGAAATGCTGTTGTGTCACCTAAGATTTCCATCCATCAGGTATTGTTTCTTTCCCTTTAAAAACCTTGATGGATAGAGACATGGGCAGATCTTAAGTACCTAAGGTACTTAATAGTTCCTTAAGATTTTTGGTGGGAATTGGGTACACAGATGCTCTTAGACACACAGATCTTGGTGTGTCAGGAGCAAGCCATCTCCTCCCTTCCCAGCTCCATCTGCCTCAGGTTTCCAAAATCATCCAAAACTCTTGCTGAAAGACACTTCCAAAGAGGAGCAGGATGGGAGGTGAGGTGGGGGTGTCTGCCTAAAAACTGAGGTTGACAAAAGCAGAACTAAGTGCAAGGAGACTTACTTATACTTATTTACATTTGTGACGCAAAGCTCGGCAAGTCATGCACATTTTGACTTTCCCAAACCTCATATGCACTGTCTTCCATGCCAAAGTAATCCTCCTTTTAGAAAAAAGTATTCTGTATTGTGCTGCAAGCCAGAGCAAGACATTTGCCACCTCTGTTCCCTTTCAGGGCTTGCTCTACCGTCCTTCACATGGCAGCAGTAAGAGCTGGTTGCTCTGTCACTGTATTCTCTGAAGCAGTCAATGCAATGGCCTCTCAGAACTCGTAGACATTGTTCCAAAGACTTGATTTGCTTCATTTTGGCATTTCCACAGTCATCTTTTAAATATAATTATTATTTTTTTAAATTTAAAATTATTATTTTTGTATTTTGCTGGTCACTTCCATATTGCTTCATTCAAAACCCAGAAAACAGTTCAAATAAAATCGGAGCTTAAGTGCAAACTAACTTTCCAGTGAACTGCCATGTGCATTTTCTCCTGTCCAGTGTCTGTCTTCCAATTGAAAGGACCCTTTCTGCCACCACCCCACAGAACACCAGCAGACTTCATGACCCATGTCACACTCTCCAGTTCTCCATCTTGTCCTCAGTGTTGCCTGACAGCATCCCCAACTCCCTTCATGAGCATGAAGAAGAAAAAGAGGGAAGAATTTGTTTGGGTCTCTTATGTATCTATCATTAGCTGGTATAAAAAAGGAAAGCAAAGCTTTTTGCATACAAATCTTTGTTTCTTGGCCTGACTTTAATCTTCAAAAAGAACTTGTTGGAGGTGTGGTTTTGCTACTCTCTTCTGAAAGGGTTTTTATGTTCAAAGGGTTTGTCATGTTGGTACATAAAAAAAAAAATGGTCACGTCATGTACCAGTTCTGAGCTGGAGTCTCTGCGGTTAAGAATTGACACAAAATCATGGTGTGGCTCAGAGAAAGGGTTTAGCTGTATATTAGAGTCACATCATCATTTCTTGGAAAGCCACAATGAAGATCTAAACGATTATGAAAAGCCAGGCTGGCCATTTTCGGTTGCTGGGATAAAAAGTGTTAGAGAAAGAAATTGGATTCTCAATCTCAATTACTATGCTATCGCACATGATATAAAAATTGTCCATTTTTTCCCCCTAATGGAAACTGCATTGAGATTTCCAGGAATGCTGTACAGACTCTCATCAGTTCCTGCTGAAGGAAAGAGTCTCTCTGAGACTTCCCTATAATGTCTGGGTTGAATCACTGGGAACTATCTTGAGAGCAGGCAACACTGCCACTGGCCTTGACTGGTACTGTCTGGCTTCTCTGATCAGCTGACCCTCTGGATCTGCAGAACGTGAGAACTGCCAGGCTGTACATGCCTTCTTTCAGTCTCTTCCTTCTTTCCTTCCTTCCAGGTTCCCAACCTAATCTGCAAGTGATTCCAAGACGCTCTTTCAACTTGGAAATATCAAAAATGAGTGAACTGGCAAGAAGAGGAAGCTCATGGGAGAAAGAAAGGGAGAGAGGGAGGGAAGAGAGAGAAAAGAAGAGCGGGAGAGAAAGAGTGAGGCAGCTAGAAGGGGTTGCCTTTCCACTTCCATAGGCTCACAGTCTCTACACCACTGTGTTTCGGTGTCTGTAGGGTGGTGGAGGCAGCACAGTGCCAGGCTTCAGGGAGAACTCGGAGAGGTATTCGGGATTCTCTGCCACAATGGGCCGGATCCGTCCATTCTGTTTGTAAAAGTATTTTGTGCTGTACTCTTGCAGGTAGTCTGGGTGCTGGAGGGTGCTTCGAGGGGGCAGGCTGTGATTCCAGTAGTCTGGGTTGTCAAAGGCCTTCTTGGCTTTCTCCGGCAAATTGTTCTTCAGGTACTCTGCATTTTCCAAGGTGTTTGCAAAAGTGTTGAGGTACAATGGCTCATTTACGTACTCATCCTCTGCTTTGGGCTGCCCGTTCGGAGCGTTGTGATACTCTGGGTTGTCCACAGCTTGGAGATCTCCATTCTTTCGTCTGGAAACAAATGGGTTCTCTTCCACTGGGTTTAGGTAATCTAAGGAAAGAATAAAAATAAATCAGCAAAGAAAAGGAAGAATCCATCCAAGTAGCAATTATCATGTGTGCATTACTACTAAGCTGTACCAGAAGCAGGACTTGGACTTGTGAATCCTTCCACCCCAGACACTCATTCCAGCAAAGCTGGAGGGAGACTCAGCTGCAGCTCTTGTGCCACAGACCATGAGCCTTGTTTGATCCTTAACTTCCAGTCAAAGTATGACCTACAGAGTCAAACATGCAGGCAGCTTCTGACTCTGCTGCTCACTCTCTTGGCAACCTTGGACATATCAGTCAAATCCTCTTCTCCGCAGCCTTTCCATTCAGAAAGCTCTATAGAAATTTTAGTTAAGCCTCGCTGCACAAAACCCATCCCTAAGGACTAACTTCTAAGACAGCTTCATTTCTAACAGAACAATTTGCCTGATTAAAAACCTTCCACCCCTGAAGGACAAAAGGCCTTGAAGCATTATGAAAAAAATGATTCAAATGAGCCCTAGAAAGAGAACAAGAGAATCTTACATCAGCTCCAAAACATGTCTTGGAGCAGGTTACAGTTGCTTCAAATCGCTTACTGTGGATCAACACCACAAAAATTGTAGCTGAATTGCACAAAGTTTTTCAGGCACATGGAGCAGGCATGGAACACTAGATAGGGGTGGGGAGGGGAAAGAAACATGAGGCCTAGGCCAAAACCAGATGCAAGCTCCCTCCCATGACCTCACACAGGTCACTAAGTCACAGAGCACTGGATTCATTGGGATCCATCTCCTGCCTTGCTCTGTCTTTGCTGTAAAGCACAAAGCCCATCAGCTCACACCGAAGCAAACTCACAGCAGCAAATATCTTCTTGCAAGGGCAGCTGCTGAAGAATAGGGCCATGAGTGCACTTAAACAACTTCTACTGCTGTGAGCCAAACCCCAGAACTCCATTTCCACTATCTAACACAAAGCCTAGGTGGCTTCCAAATCCTGAAGCAAACCCAGTAGTTACTTGACGTTTACATTTGCATTAATTAATTTAAAGATAATGCAAAGGCTTGAAAGTAAATTACTAATGACACATCCCCTTACATCTAAATGGCTGTTTTCATTATTTAAAAAGAAGAAACGAATGACAGCAAACTGGGAAGCACAGTGCTCAGAGCAGGTGCAGATCTAGGCAAACTTCACCTTGCAGTGATGGTTTTTCTGAGGCACATCTTGTGCTTTCAGTCCTAAACTCCTCATGGCCATAAAATGCCTACTGTGTGTAGCAGTTCTGTGATCTGTTCAACAAGACATTTACTAAACGCAGTGCCATAAAGACACAGAAGATCAATAAGCAAAGCAAAGTGGAACCTATGACTGGCCAAAGATAGATCCTTTTCGTGGAAATAACTGAAGAATTCAGTTTTTGGATAAGGAGATCTGAGTTTCTTCACTCCTTTCTCTTGCTACTTCCCAGAAAGAAAAGTTAAAGGGGAAATTACCAAATTTGACATTTTGGCACATTCGAGCTTTTCTAAGAAGCAAATTAGAAGAATAAAAAATGAATCTCCATGCAATAAAATATCAAGCAAGTCAGAGTGTTTCCAACCTTCCTGGGTTATTCAGTAAAAGCCATTTTTGGTGAAAAGCTGCTGGTGCAGAAAAAAGAAAGAAGGCAGTCAGACTAGAGCAGGAGCTTCTCCAGGTGGAGAATTTTTTACCTGTTTTAGTTTTGTCTCGCATTGGTGTCATGTACCCATCCTCATCCAGCTCTCCCCGGACAACCCGCTCGGGTATGAAGACGGTGGGATCAGCGCTGTACCTCTGGGTGCTGCTGTCTTCTTTTGCCAGGGTTGTCACCTGTTTCCTCAGTGTGCCATTGCAGCAAGCATCTTCACAGATCTCTGCTGAGGCCCCTGGAGCAACTGGGGCTTCTGGTATTATGCAGCCAGGAGCTCTGTAGGGCATCGGCACTTCCGCGGCGTAGCCACCATCTCTGTACACAAACTGGTTCTGTTGGAAAAGAAAAGGCAGTGTGAGAAAAGAGGCCCCAAAGGGAGGAAAGATTCAGCAGCAACTCATCAAGCTCCTTGCGTTTCCTGCCACACTTGCTCAGTGATGCATTTCACTGGGCAGCTGAAGCCTCATCCATCTTGCAGACTGCTGCCTTTCCAGCGCTGCAGGACTGGCAGCAGCACAGGCGTTGCTGGAAAAGCCCCCTCTGCTCAGTGCTGAGCTGGCTGCTCCTGCCAGGGAGGCACCATCGGGGTAGAGACACCATCAGGGAAGCAAGCTGGCTGCTTAGAGCTGGAAATGGGGGGAAAAATGGGGCAGGAAAACTTTCCCCCTATGTAAACACATGGAGGCTGGATATACACATCTGCAAAAAGCAAATATGGTATCTCATTTTGTTACTTCGGTGATCTCCCCTCATTTCTAAACACACCCCTTGTATCTCATGATAAGGAAATCTCCTTCTGCAAATGGGACTGGCGAGAGAGGATATCATCATCTGAGAACTCTGTTTATTCTTGAGAGGGCTACTTTTAGGGTGCCCTGTGGTGACAATGACACAGTCACCCAACACCTATGTAATTCCATCAGATAGCACATTTCAGGCTGGTGAACTGTGTTTGTGCTGGTACCTAAACTCAGTGGTTCAAATCTACCTACCATTTTGTTTTTCAGCAAGGGTGTGCAAGGATATTTCGACATCATGACCTATAAATAGGAAGGAAAAATGTACAGATTCATCCAAGCCTGTTACCTAAACACTTTTCAAGAAAAGTTGGCAGATGACAGAATTTTGGGTGTGGGTCCACAGAGCTTGCAGGCTGAATGTAAAATCCTGACTATCTGATTGCTTACATCCACACTTCATCCACCATTTGGGACATTTATGTTGGAAAAAGGGGTTTGAAACAGAAAATACATAGTGAAGGAAGAAGAAAAACCTAAAGGATGAAGATTGAATGTGAAATACTTACTCCTGACATAGGGGTGTAGGCAGGAGGAGGGCTGTGTCCAATTTCACTCTAATAGGAAAGAAAAATGGAATGATGGATACGTAGTAAGAGGTCACATGAATGAAACAAGTCACATGAGCTGCTGTATGAGCTAATGGGGAGAAACATGCACATCAGTTAGATATCCTAACTGCATCTAAAATTCGAAGAATTAATCATGATAAGTGTCTCACCAATTCAACAAACTGTGTCCTAGGGAGGGTATGAGGTTCTTGCTGGGTAAAGGCTAGAGCCACATTACACCTGCTGAACTGAACAGCTGCATATCCTGCAAATGTCTCATGTCTCATTTTTGGAAAGGCAGATTGTGCAGAATAACAGACGGTGCACTCAACTTCAGAGGAAATACAGAGCAGGAGAAGTTCATAAAGCATCCAGCTCCAAGCCAAGGCATCCTTTCCCAGGGACAAAGCAGGAGAAGGATAAGTGTGAGGGCAGGAGGATGCAAGTCTGTCACTACAATGTCACAGGTAACTGCAGTATCACAGGAAACTCAGTCCCCAGGCTCTGGTAAACTCAAACAGCACAGCAGCTGCTGGATTTCAAGACTCCAATGTGCCATGGTCCTGCTCTCAACATATATCACACTTTTAGTGTTACCTCTGTATCACAGGCTAAATGGTTTTGCCAAGAAGTCCAGAGGCTGCACATCAAAGTATTGCTGCAGAGATCTTCATTTTGCTAGTGGTTTTGGAACCATCCTACACTGCCCTGGGGACCTGAACTGCTGTAACATCACCAGCACAGAAGATGCTTTTATACTGATTATTCCTACTCAAAACTGGTGCTTTTCATTTAGGAAATGCTGATTTTTGGAGGAAAATATTAATGAAACAACTTTTTCATGTTTTTTTCTACTGACGAAATGTTATTTTTGAGACTACAAGTTCAGTTCCTCACAATTAGTTTCCCATTTTGTTTCAAAACTCTTTGTTTTCTCTTAGCTGGAGGAAAGAAAAAGTCAAGGTTTGAAAAAAGGTCTAAACTTGAGATAAATTAAAAGGAAAAGCTTGCCTTATGATCACCCTGGGAACACTCCACTTCAGATGATCATTTCATTCATCAAAATACAGTTCAAAAACACATCCACACCAAGAAACATACCAAAATTAAAAGAAAAGACCTGTATCCTCACATAGTAAGGACTGGACATACTACAGTCAATCTTTCCCTTGTAAATTTCTTGCCAAAGAATTAGGATGGAGATGATGGTCACTGGCAGTTATCTTACTTTATAAAGGAATGGCTCAAGTGAAACACCTGCATCAGGAAAAGTCTTAGAAAGAACATAATTTTCAAAATAACGCATGCTGCCTGTCTGAAGACTATGTTTTCCTGGTGATCAAAATATGCCCATTTCCTTCTATTTGAAATAACCCCATGGCCACCTTGTTACTTAGCCCCAGTACCTTGTGGCTGAGGTCTAAATCTGGTGCTGAGCCATAGTTAAAATTACATTTTTCTCCATTCCCATGAAAATTCATCCATATTTGGCCGAGTTTTTGACCCAAAGATTTTTTGACCCAAAAAATCTCCGGTTTGCAAATTACAAAAGTGCAGGAAAACCTGTGTTAGCTGAATTGTCCAGCTGCACCATGCACTAGCAAGGCTTAAGCAGGACTCCAGAAGTTGTTTATCCTCAGGAGAAGTTAAGTGCTGGAAGGAAAGGATTTATCTCATGGTGTCAGTGACCCTCCTGCCAGGGGAGGGAAAAGGAAGAAACCACAGTCTGAGCAGGCTACAAAGGAGCAAAGGAGCCTGGCTCCCTGGCTCCTGAGCATCCCTGCTGCCAGCTTCTCCAGCACCACTTTCCTTGCAAGCTGCAAAGGATTGTAATAGAAGATGGAACAGAAGACACTTCACCAGAGATGAACTTTTTTGTTTGTTTTTAAAGGAAGCAGACATCAAGGTCCTCAATACACATCTGGATAAAAACTATGTAGTTACTAGCTTGTAACTAGATACTACTCTGCAAGAGGCTTGTTTGGGACACCCAGGAATGTCCTTTTAAACAGGGAACAGTGAAAACCAGAGATACTCTGATTGGAGAGGTCAGATCCCTTCTTTCCTAACACAGATTTACTGTCACCTTGTAACATGGACAAGTTACAACCCAGAACCTGTTAGACAAAAGGATAAAAAACAGCTGAGCCCTGAGCCTGCCAGATGCTACTTTGAAGGCCTACTGATGGCTATAGGATACTGCACTTCAAGACTGTCTGCCTTCTCCTTGTCCTCTGACCTTGTTATTTACTTGTATTTGGGGGAACTTTCTGTATACTCCAATAATCAGAGAAGGGCTGAAGACAGGTAATTAGCAAACCACGGCCCATAGAGGGTGGTGAAGATTTAGCCAAACAGGTAGGATCCAGAGAAGAAATACAAAGTGGAGACTAGAGAATCAGCTCTCTAAAAAGCAAGGAATCCAAACGTCTCCGAGAGTCCTGCACCTCCTTATAAAGCTCCCCAGCTTTCCTTCCTCCCTCCCACTGGCTGGAAGCCTCCAAAGAGGGGGTTTGCTTCTTTTGGTTTCCAAGGTAGCTACAGCCCTCCAGAATGTACAGGAGAGAAAAAAGCTGTAGCAACACTGTGTTAGAATTACGTGCAGGGGATTGGAATTTGCTGCTGCCCATTATCACAGACACTAAACCAGTGACTGTAACCACTCCTTTTTTATTTGCTATTACACCCTGCTACATTACACACCTTTAATTTACATCTTTCTGTTTTCACAGAGGCACTCCCATGAATTTCAATCTGTGGTTCATTGATTGTGGATGAATAAGAGGAAAGCCATGTTGAATTACATTTAGCCCACAGTGATCTCTTCAGTATAACTTAGAAAAGCAAGTCCTGTCAATAGGCTTGGCTTCAGTATACAGGACTGTGCTCCTCTGCCAGTAAATATTTAGATGATTATCAATTTAAATATTTTTAGGATATCCACTTTATCTCTCCAGATATAGATGCTTTGCTCCACCCACAACAAAAGCCTAAAACCCCTGTCCCATCTTTAGACTTCTTGGCTGTGACTCCAACATTTAAATACATACCATGCAACTATAACAACAGAATAACAGGTCCTCTTAGAATAGCCTTGTCCCAAGACATCAGGAGAGAATGGACTAGCATTAATGGATTTACTGCTATTTTTTATGGCAAGACCCTTCCCAGACAGTGACTTGCCAAGTCAGGTCACAGGTATTTGCTTCATGCCTCCACATGAGCTATATACTAAACACAGCTGTCTTGCAACACCCTTAACACAGAACCTCACAGCTTGGCTCTTCTCCAAATCAGTGGTGTCTGCATACTTTTAAAATTCTTTACCGTTTTTTGCCAGGAGTTAACACCCTGTGGCCACTCTTCCAAAAAAAGAAGGCAAAGAAAACAGCTGTAGTGCCAATTAGTGGGGCTGAAAATGTGATGTAGTTGCTTAAATGTCTTTAAATTGTCTGCTAATTGCAATGTGATGTCACTGTTTTGTAGGCTTCCAAAATAAAGCACCAGCCAACTCTTTTACTGCATTGCACTGTGAGCAGAAAATACACGTGGACCTTACCAAGTAGAACTTAACAGAGAATGATTTGTCCATGCAATCCAATTTACTTTGATGACTGGTTTTTTTGGTTGTTGTTTTTGCATCTTAAACACTATATTTAAAAAAAAGAGCCAATGTTCTTTTTCCAGGATTTCTGATCCTGAAATTCTAACCTGAATGATCAAAATCTCCAGCTATGACCTCACTACATAAACCTACTTAAAAAGTCTCAATTTGCATACAAAAAGCAAACAAACAAAAAACCAATAAATAACCAGCCCCTTTTTATAGTGTAATATGCATTATATCCGTGAGCTTGGGGGTGCACACATACAGCTTCTAAACTCTAAGCATCCTCCAGAAGGAGCCCAGCCTTTTTAACTGTCCATGAGGAGCCCTAAACAGAAATGCCCAAGATTTCATTCTTTATACCATGACTGAATTTTAGGCACAAACATGACATCAGGGAGAAAAGATAAAAACCAAGCACATGTCCCTTAAAGCCTTTTTAGAGGCCCTTTGGTATTAAATACCAGTGACACATCAGCTGTTATAACCACTAACATTCCTGTAAAATGAGCCTTGATAAAAGAGAAGTAAATAACACTTTTGTGAATATTGGCTTGTGTTATTGCTTTCTATTCATTAATTCCATTTTCCAATTCCTTGCTTCTAGAATCTCCCAAAGGTAAGTATCTCCTCCTTTATATCAGGGAAATAATATTTTCTGGCTGCATGTTAAACTGTAATGAAATCAAAGCCTTGTTGGGTCCTGCCACTCAAATTTATGTAGTTGTGGGAATTTGCCTCTGTCTTGCCTCTTTCCATTCATGCCTGGAATATGGCATCCCGAGCTGTGTTCCCCTCCTGCCTGTGCTCCAGCTCACCCCACACAGCACTATGGTGACCACAGCTGTCTTCAGAGCTCTACCCACAGCCGAGTGCAGGTGGAAGAAATGCTGAAGGTACTCAGTGATGTGATGCTACTCTGGGACTATGGGTGGTACTGGATTATCACCAAGCAGAAAATAGGTAAAACTTTATTTTACAGCATGATTTGGCACCCTCATGCTTTTCTAGCTAGCACAGCCTTCCAACAGCACCTTTGCTGCTGCAGAGCTGGTTTTCCTTGTCATCCACAGAGACGTGCACACAGATTTGAGAGGGTTGCATAATTACATAATTATTCCTGTTTCTTGTTCTTAAACAGCCTGCTAAGCCCATGGGACTGAAATATTTTTTCCTCTACTAATGGCAAGGCTCTGCCAGCATCGATGCACACACAACACATTTGAACACATTCTGATACTGCTCCTATCCACATGAAAAGCCCGTTCTCTTTCACTCTCCTTCTACTCCTGTGTGCAAAAAGCACCAAGCCATAAAGCAGGAGTACAACACTCCCATTGGGATGCTCCTCACGCATCGTGTTCAGAGGCATCTCATGGTCCCTGCTTCAGGCAACTCAGTGACTATTTGTTTTGGTCAAGCTCTGAAACATATCATTGTACCAGTGTCAGCCCTGGGCTCTGTGCCTCCAGACATAATTTACTTTTCTCCTTCACCTACAACTGTTTACTTGATTTGAAACCAACCGACTCAGGATCCAGGCTTGAGTCATCAAACCCACAGCCTCCTAACATACCAGGCTGAGCAGATCTTGCTGCAAGCACCAAGATTTCAGCAGTTCTCTAGGAAAAAGCTGATTTATGCAAGTGGATTTAAGCAGCAGGATTGGGATGCTCTGGTGCGGCTGCAGGCAGAGCACACAACACAGAGCTGCCCACTGGCCCCAAGCAAACTCCAGCTACATTTCAAGGGAGCAGCTTGGTATTTACAACTGATCTGAACTGGAATTCAAATAGGAAAGACCTCCCTAGGAGAGCAGCCACCTCTGTTTGGGAGCAGTCCTGCTTCCCTCTGACCACAGAGCTAACAGCTTCCTCTGCCCTGCTTCAGAAAGCCCACAGCAAACATGTCTGAGATGAAAATCAAAGGAAAGAAAAAACATATACCACAAGATTGCTGTATAATGTTAAATAGAAGTGAATTGCTGTTTGTATAGTAATAGCTAGAAGGCTTTGAAGACCTCTGGGGATTTCTGGTCCTAGCCCCTGCTCAGAGCTGGGCTGTATATCAGAAGAAAGGATTAGACCTCCCTGGGCCATTACAGTTAAAGCCTATCTGTCCCCACAGCTCACAGCACCTGACATGACACTGCCCTTCCTAATATCCTCTCTTCTGTTCTGCCTGGGCTCCTGACTCTGCTTAGGAAAAGTCCATTCCCTGCTGGGCTCTTTCCTCTAGGGCTATTAAGAAAAGATCCTTTTAGCCTTGGCTTGGCACTAGGTTTGAGTCATTGTTGGCACCCTGCAACATTTCAGCTTGCAGAACAATCACAGTCCATGGGAGATGTACATCCTCTGAAACTGGTTTGGGAGATGTGTGTGTCTCTTATACAACGTGTTTCAGGGACACAAACAGCAGTGTGGCCCATCTGAGTGCACATAACACAACAGAACATACATTTTTCCAGTGAAAGGCCAGGGGAGCCTATTACTCAACAACAAACATAGAAAGTAGGAATAATATACACCAGTTGTGGACAGCAGCTATGCAACTATTTACAGTGTCCTTAGTTCAGTGCCATAAAGTTCCACTGGGGATCACCAAACCTTTATTGGGAATAATGAAGTCCCAGTCCCCTTTCCAGCATTACCCTTCCTCAGAATGTGTGTAAACATTTTAACCTAAAATAGACTAGTAAAGAAAAGAATGCAAGCACCATCTTGCATTAGGTATAGTGTTTGCTCAGTCTCTGATGACTGCTCCTTCCACAATCAAGACACAAAACATCCTGCTTAGACCAATGGGAATGTGTGAGTGTGGTGTGTGATAGAAAAGACATACCCATATTTTCTGGATGTGCCAGATCACATCCTGGCACTATGGTAGGTTAAAGACACCCCTGAACTTGTTCAGCATCATTATGGATGTTTCACTGATCACCTCAGCTCAGGTCAGTGCTGACATAATTCATAGCTTCAGATCACTCATTTAAACTTTCTCTTGCACAGTGTTGCCTCCTAACAGCTGTCTGTTTTCAGACTTATAAACACTTTTAGGGCAGTCCATATGCAGTGAGATGCCCAAATCTGAATACAGCCTTATAGGAGTAATTTAGTCTGCACTGTGTACAGTAAATGGCATATATCAGAAGATACCCAACAATTTGGGCACAGTGGCATGGGAAACAACATACTTAAATATTGCACAGAATATTTTCTGTGCTGTTTACTGGAAAATACCAGACATACACCATAGATTTTCAGTCTAACACTTCATCAGGGAGATAAGACCACCAGTGAAAACAGACTGTTAAGAGCTACAAAAACGTCAGTATTCAGGCTCACTGACAAAGAAATGTAGGTGAAATGCTTTTCCATAGACTCACCTCCTATACCTGAGCTGGGGATAGAAGCAATCCTCTGCTGCATGGCATCAAAAACTCTCCCTGGAGCCCCTCCTTGTCCCCCAGACTTTGGAAACCTTAATTCAACCTCAGACTGACTGGCAAACAGACTTCAGCTGGCACAATGTGTAATTTGATCTAAGCATGACACAAGAATGAAGATGCAAGAATTCCTTTCCCCTATTATTTTGCATAAACACACCATGACTGTCAAACAGACAGGAGAGCAGGAAGGGAGGCAGCTTGCCTGTGTGTCTTTCCCTTTCAATCTCTTTCACTCCTGCATCATTCCTGTCACCCATGACTAGCTTTCTGTCACTCCTTTTTTAATATAGTCTCCAAGCTGTTTTACAGTAAATGGCACCTTCTAACTGTGGGCCAATTCCCCACAGTCTGGAAAAGACTTACCATTTCCAAGCTACTCTAACAGTTCCCTGGGAATCAGAAGAGTCAAGGCACTGGCTCCTGCTCCTATGCTGTAGCATCTGTCCAAAACACAGGAGCAGCAGCAGCTCCTCTTCAGGACAAGCCTCAAGTTTCAAATCCCAAAACAGGGAAAAGATGGGGAATGGGACCAAAAGCACAACATAGTCATGATTTGTGATTGCGACATGGTGGACAAGAAGAAAAGAAAAAAAAAGAAAAAAAAAAATAAGAGCACAAAAGAAAGTTGATGAGCAACACTTGGAGAAGCAGCCTCCTCCTATGCTGCAGGCTGCGTTGCCATCTTCCCCCTGTTTTATACAGTAATCAAAGGATATTCTTAGACTCTCAAAATGCCATCAGCACTCATTGAGAATGAAATAGAGCACATCTCCACTGAAGCCTTTACAGCAGTAATCATTACAGCATGCTGGCCTGAACAGGGAGCTCTTACAGACAAAGATGGGTTTTAAAAATAAAATAAAAAAGCCTTCCTAAAATCTGAATAGAGACTTGATGATAATCTCACAATTTTATTATGCAAGGGGGAAAAGAAACCCATAATTGTGCACTCTTGGTCTCTTACAGCGAAGAATAGGCTTCTTGATGAAATGCTGAGTTGATTTAGAGCAGGACTGATGTTCTGGTGCAATAATACACTAAAAGAAATAACCATCCAGCTGATTTGGATAAAATAATAATTTTTTAACATTCTAAATCTAAACTTCATCTGTGCCTCCTCCCCCTTCTCTCCACCACATCTTTTGGAGACTCTTTTTATAGCTTTGAGAATTTTTTCCCCTCCCCTACCACATCATTTAACAAGAAAGGCAGACTCTTTATTCTGGCTAACAAAGGGCATTCTAGGCTGTGTCAGCATTTATTCTCATTGCATGTATACTTAGAAAGTACAGTATTTGGCACAGGATGCTCCAGAATCCTCCTGCTACCTTCTGCTCCAAGTGGTTTCCCAGGAGCCCCATTGCTGTGGGATGCTGAAGACAAATTTCTCTGGCTCATGAGCCCCACTTGTCTCAGCCAGCCATGTGTTTAAATGGCACCTCCTTGGAGCCCTGCCAGATGCACCTCCAAATCACAGCCCCTTGTCTTTTTAAGGTGCTTTCATTATCTTAGGGAAATCACAAATACAGAAACTAACATTTTTTACCAACAATTTGTCTTAAATCTAGTCACTGAAGGAAAATTTTCTCCCAGCTCTCATAATTATTTCCTGACTCTTAGTCCACTTTTCCATCTACTGAATTATGTAGAGTTGTTTAGCTTGCTGTTTTCCAAGAATGCCTCATCAGTACAGTGTAGAAATATTTATTACTTAGTCTCTTTATATCTATTGACTTTTTTTTTCTTTTCAAAAGAGAAAAGAAAATGCATCAGCTGTGAGCTCTCTTGACTGTTAACACACTCAGCATCTATTCATGGACTAAGCAGATGCAGACTGATTTTAAACCAGTTTATATCAAAGCTCAATAAATTTACTTGTTTGAAAGCAAGGTTTAAAGGTTTTTGAAGCAATATAGAGCTACAGTTTCTTCCACCAATTTCCCTGAGCATAAAATTGCAGTAGGTATCACCAGGAAGTTCAGTGAGCTGGTGATTTGCTATTAAATATTCATTACATTTGTAGAAACCAAAATGCTACCCAACACTTTTGGAAAGTGAATTCGGGAGCCTGAATGTGACGGAAAACATCTAAGACATTAAAAATTTCCTGTTTGAAGGCATTTGACCTGCAAAACCATGAGGCAATTTGACAAGTTGGTCATGCTGATCTATTCAGAGAAACACCATGGATTTCAGCTGGCCTGCTTGCAAAGCAAGACACTAATTGCCATAAGGATCTTTCAGAGAATTCTCTGTGAAGATCAGGGCATCATCTATTCTGTTTGAGTACTTCATAAAAATTTTCTTCCTTTTTCCTCTAGCAAATGAAGAGCATTTTAAATACGTATTTAAATACATATATTCTAAATATACATATTTTTAGAAGCTTTCCTTTTTTGATGTAAATTATTAAAACTGAAATAATTTTTCATCAAAATTTTTTTACAGTGTATTTTGCATGTTTATTCTTCTTACTTCATTCACTGTGAGCAATGAAATTAGGCTGACTAGTCTGGGCTCACCTCCTGCTCTTCATGGACAAAGATGGACTTGTGCTATCTACATATCCAACAAAAACTAGAAATAAACACAGAAGAACTTCCCAGAAGTAAAGTTACAATTGGTAAAATATTGCTGATGGTTGATTAGACACCAATGAAAAATCAGCAGCTACTGAGAACTGCTTAATATAAAAGGCAGAGCAGACAGACAGGAGCCTCCTACCACCAGGATGTCATTAAAACGTAGAGAGGCAGAAAATGGGAATTTAAGATCTTGAAAGAGAGCTTGGGGGTACTCCCAGAACTCCTCTGAAGGTTTGATGGCAGCAGCTACAGGATCCAGTACACTGTTGCCTAGATTCTACTGAGAATACAAAAAACACAGTACTTAATGGAAGACATATAGAATGGATTCATATAGGAAACTTTCCTAACTAATCAAGCAGTTTTTCAAGAAGTGAGAGGGCCAATATAGTGACAGTCTCAGTGCAATCTTCTAAAATGTTATGAAACCCTTTGACAAAATTAATTTACAAGTTATCTGTTCAGGCATTGGAGGTTTCATTCCAACACTCAAGTAAGCAAGTGACAGAGTCTAATAGAAAGAAAAAAAAAACCAAACAAAACCACTAAATTTTTCAGAAAGTGTTTGATCACATTTTGATGAGCAGGAATTAAAGAAATGGGACAGAAAAAAATAAAGTCCATTACCTGTACGACTATAGTAATAGCCATAATTCCTTAAATTAGGAAAGACTTAGTCATATTATTTTGGAGAAGCTGTTGCAGAAGCATAGAGATGGCAAACACCACAAACCAACCAAATAAAAAGGAGACATCTGTGTTGTCCTTCTGTAACAGCAAACATACAAATGGTACCATCACACTCAACCCTTAAGCAGAAGTAACTTCTGATAACTGGCAGCTCCTAATCTAGCACAAAAGAGGATGCCTGGCAAACAATAATAGGATCCCAACCCTGCTAAGGAGTCAGCATTATCCACTCAGTGAAACTTTTCTATGCTGTGATGTATTTTCCATCCCACCTGATACAATCAAGACAATCTCTCTAAAAGACAAACTCCACCTCAGGGTTTCTGCACTTGATACAGAAATTAAGAGACAAGAGACTCTGGCCTATTCTATGCCAGAAGTTTAGACAAAATGCCTGCAGTGGCCCATCAGCTTTGGTATCTTTTCACACAATTTATCTATTGACTTTGGGATGAAGCAGTTTTACTGCCATCAGCCTCATATGGCCAGGACATGCCTGGAGAAATAATTACCTTGAGAGCTTGGACAGGAACAGTAAGTTGCCTTTTCTTACAGGAAGGCACTGATTGCTGCTAAAGCCCTGGCCACAAGGAGAATCACAAATCATCATTTCCTCCTGCTGCCTTCTTTGCCAAAAGGAAAGGATGCTTTAACCAACTTCTAGCTCTCCCCACCTGCAATGACTGTAGCTCACACTAGCTCAGATGTGCTGGCACACTGGGAAGTCCCCCTCCAAATTCTGACTGCTCTCCAAATTCCCTCCTTCCAGCTGCAACTGAAGACAAAGGTGCTCACAGTTCCCACCTTCCAACTCTGCTGTATTTCAGTGTGTAAAGGAGGTCATATTACACCTCAGACCTGAATTTCTACCACTGGACCACTGCAGACACCTATGAAATTCAGCAAATTCAACAACTTAATCATAAAGATAACTTCTTCCCTGGTTTCTCTCTGGAATAATCTCTTTATACACAGATGTATATACATGTTCAACACTGAAACACTATCAGACCTAATGCCACACACCAGGACTGCTACTATGGCATCAGACACTATCCAGGGAACTGAAAACTGGATTTTGGCACACCAGAGCCTGATTTAGACAAGCAAAACAATCTCCCTGGACATATGAATTAGACATCTCCAAAAAAAGTAACTTGGTATTTAATTGTAGGGTTGGCAGTTGCTTCCATGATATATAGCATATAGAATAAAATTACAGGGGCAGTATCAGGGAGTAATAAATGGTATAGACAGTTTTCAGCAAGAATTAACCAACAATTTAGAGCAAAAAGCTTCCTGGGGTACACAGAGTGCTCTCTGTATTGGCATTATCTCTGTGCACACAGGACAGTACTTGTTACAAATACCTGAATGAATCATCTAATGGATGTGTACGTAGGACACTTGAGCACTAACTGGGGTCCTGTGCTCATGGAAACACTGCTGAGGGTTCAGCTTATCTCTCAGAAGCACAGAGCTTCTTAAACTCCCTATTTCTACAGTAACTCCAGACAACAGAAAATAAAAGCTGGAAAAAGCCAAAGAGCTGAAATTGCAACTGAAGAGCTTCAGATGCAATGGAAGAATTCAATTTAGCTTAGGATGCTAATGTTTATTTTAAAGCTGCATCAGTCTCAGGTTGGCCTTCATAACAGAGGGGACTCTTACAGGCTAGAGTGTGCGCAGGCATAGGTCCCAAAGACATCCTAGCAGGAAGCCAGTCTGGGTGTGATGGAAATGCTGAAGCTGTGTCTGAGCCTTACAGCTTCATAAATCTCAATAATCCCTGGAGAAAGAAGGATGTGACACTGTCTGGGGAGCTGAAAACTCTCTGGAAGGCTTCCCTCTTTCCGTGAGCTGCAGCTCTGTGTTATCAACTCATATCCAAATAGATTTTATCTTCCCACAGGGGTAGGAAAAAGGCAGGGAGTGTCTTAGGCCAACCTCATCTGGTGGTGCCTCTCCCTGGCAACAAGCTGCAAGGATTTAAGACCAAGGTGGCCCTACAGAAACCACAGAGATTAGAAAATAAATGCTCCTGTTCTTCCTTAATTCCCTGACTTCAAAGCTTTAAGTGTGAGGAGGCTGATGTGTTCTGCTTGCAAACCGTTGTGCCCAGTAGAGCTGTGCTGCTGGAGCACTCAACTAAAGCTGCCAGTACAACACATCCAGGGAGAAGCACACTACTCTGACATCACATAACAGACTTCTTTACTAAAACTACAATCAGAACAATTAAAATGAGAAATAAAGAATTTTTTATGCTTCTGATCTCTGCAAATGACATGAAGATCCTGTAGCTCTTGTCTTTATGTTGGACTTCACCAAACTGCCTGGTTTTTCCCCATAAAATTTAATTTTCTAGACAGAGTGAACACAAACTACCTAAGCTGTATCAATTCCTTAGGCATCTATAGCTGCAGCTGCACCATAATGAGCTTGTGGGATATTAATATTCACTACACCAAACAAGCATAAATCACAAACTATCCAAAGGAAACACGAAGACAGAATCAGACAACTGCAGACAGAGATCTCTGACAGCGTTTCAATTCTGTGTGATTCTTCCAGCTGACATCCATCTGTACTGAACTACACACAGCAGATGCACTATTACCTTAAAGGAGCTACTCTGTATTTTGTTTGAAATCAATTGAATCTTCCCTGGAAAAATAGTTTATGTACAAAGAATCTGAATGCTTCAGAAAAACAACAGACAAGGATGTAGCCTTCTGCACAGAGACAAAACAAATGTAATACCATCCAGAAAAAACACCTCTCTGCAATGGAAACCAGGAGTGCTGATGTCTTTTGACTTGACCCCAAGCACCTCCAGCAGCACAGTGCTGTGGTCTTCCTCCAATCTAGAAGTAGTTGCCTGTACAGCAGCACCAGCAGCACATTTAGGAAATGCAGTTGTTAGCAAGCAGAGTTGAGACTGAAGCTAAGCTGAGACACTGGAGTGTCAACATTCCCCTAGTAATCCTGTCAGGGACAGGACTCAGTCTCCAATGATACCACCAGATGTTATTATTAATCAGCTGGCTGGCCAATGGCCACTTCTTTGCCTATCTCTTCTTTTGGCCTCAAAAAATGACCCCTCCATAAGGAAGCTCCTACAACATGAAAAGCACTATAACGACAGGAGTGCAAAATACAGAGCTGGGTGCAAGTTTACTGTCCCCCAGCTGCCCTTTCCAAGATCACCTGGGCCAGAAAACTTGGCTCAAAATAAAAAAAAAAACTTCTGACAAATGGTAACTCCAGATTTAAGTGTTAAGATTTTTGTATGATGCCAGAGAAAATTCCCAGCAGTAGGAGCTACTAAAAGAAGGATGCAATCTCATGACTTCCATTAAGCTGAATTGCAAAGCAAAGCTCCCACTGACTTCAGTGGTACAATATCAGAGACTCAAACCAAGACAGGAAATTGTGAACTGCAGAGAGCAGACATCACATCAAGAATGAGATGGGCCTCTATGTGGCAAAAAACAGGAAAAGGGGCTGGGTCTGCAATTTGCCTCCAAACACAAAAGCAGCAGCATCTCTATATTCCAGCTGCCCTGGGTTACATCACTGCCAGCCCTGGCAGGATTGCAGGGGTGGAAGTCAGAGCTATGCCCTTCCTGGCCAGGGTGGTATGCAGCAAAAAAATAACACTGCCTGACTCCCCAAGCCTCAGCTCTGCTTTCAGGCCAGGCAGTTCAAGTCAAGCCTTTGTTCACTCAGCTCTTAATTTAAGATTCACTAAGGCACAATGAAGAGGGAACACAGTGACAACATTTTTACAGTCACGCTCCTTACCACAGGAGCTTGTAATTCCCAAGGCAACTCCCAAGGCCTGTGTTTGATTAGTGCACTTAAATCTCCACATGTGCTTTTATAATAGCCAGTATTTTCTGTCAGAGCTTGCACTTACCCTGTTGGAATCAATTCTTGTCCTGGAGGTGTAGATGGGAGGAGGAATGTTGAAGGCTTGAGGGACAAGATACTCTTCAGCGTCCATCATATCTTCCAGGTCTTCCTCATCAAGAAGATTTTGGAAGAACTTGCTGTCGTTAGGGCTTGGGAGCTTCATACGATCATCTCCCTAAATAGGTTGTATTGAGAGGAAAAGAGTCAAAAGATGGATTAATTTCCCAAACAGGGACCTTCAGCCTTCTTCCTGTCCTGGCAGCCAGGCTGCAGGGACCATACATGCTGCTTTCCTTGTTTTAAAGCACCACATGCACAGTAGTTGTTTGATTATTTTACTGGGAATATGATGACAGAAAGGGAGTAACAGCATAAATCAAGCAAAGTAATTTTTTGGCATTCTTGTCATCAAACTTTCATTCTTTCTTCTCTCTTTTTCCCATACAAGTTCAGATTCTGACCCAAGTTCTGTCAAGGCCTGATGTATACTGTAAAATATCTCAGCTATTTAGGCTCACATGGTGGGGGGCAGGACATAACATGGAAACTGCTGTGTCTGGGTGTTTGTTTTATTTTCATTTGTATTTTTTTAGGGGCTTATAGGCTAAATTTCCCTCTCATCCATATGGAAATTTCTGCAGAATGTAACAGAGTTGGAAGCAATAAAAATCAAACCAGGGAATAAAAGCAACAACAACAGCAGTATTCATTTTTATTGAAATAGCATCTATAAGATGGAGAGGCAAAACAGAGCTGCACTTTGCCTGGTTGCCACAAACCATCACAAAAGGCAGCCCCTGCCCCAGGCACTTAACAGCCCATAGAAATGATGCTAACCTTAACTGCATGGCTAGAGAATGGCCCCTGAGTCCCTAACAATTCTTATGCCATGTGTGGAGTCCAGCAGGGTTTGATGGCTGTGTCACAGCAAGCTTGTCATTCTTGACTGCATGGGGTGGGGCATGGGGTATCATAATGGCAGAGATATCAGAGATATCACTGGAGTTATCCTGGTTTCTCCTCAGGAGGCACCTATTGTCTGCAAGGATTGCCTTGAGAGGCAAGAAGCCACACAGGATGAAACACCCGCCAGGCTATACAACAGGGAGGGGAAGGGCGAGGGAGAGAAAGGGAGGGAAGAAGTATCTGGGATAGGAAAACACATCCTGGATAACAAATTAATTTAATCAGACTGATTTTTCCGGATTCACTTGTATCAGCTGAACTTACAGTTTATCACAGCGGGGAATACTGCATGAGAAAATCCACATGCAGCACCACAAATCTGCTTGACTAGTATTTTACTTCTCCCCAAGCTGAAGGACAGCAAGGTTCCCTGTTCAAGAAGACCCCATGAGTAGGCTAGTGTGGCTACACAGTGAAATGACACACCATATGGTGAGATGAGCACAGAAGGAATCAGGAGACAAAGTGGCAGCGACTGTGTTCGAGGAGGTTCTTCAGCTAAGAATTTGGGCATCAGTGTGGAGCTAGGAACCAGCCCTGTCCTCTGTGATGTGAAGCAGGTATAGCATGAGATGTAGCATGAGATACAGCATGACAGTATAATTACCTGGCTCAAACTAATTCTATGCTTTGGTCTCTGCTGTTTCAACATCACCTTACTACTTCCAATTCTTGTTTGCATTTGAACTGCTCACACACTGGGGCTATCTAAGGATCTCACCAAATAGTTGAATTCATTTTCTGTGGCTTGATTCTGAGTTGCAATAAACACATACGTGACCCTAGGCTTCTGCAGAATGCAGGAGTTCCCCATGCATACACAGCTCCAGGGAGATGCAATCAGCAGATGTGGCCATCCTGGTGCTGCCCTGCTGCCACAGTGTAGTTTCAGGTGATGAATCAGGTTGCTGTGGGTCTGTCACAGGGACTGTGAAGCACTACAGAGCCTACACAGCCTGAGGTGGACACGGAGGACAGCTGCCTTCTAACATGAGAGGCACCAATGTAACAAAACTCCCTCTTTTCTGTGAAACGTTTATGTTTAGGATGTGAAAAGAAACTTTTTTAATGATCTCATGAGTACAGGGAAAGCTCCAGAGTGTCAGCCTAAGCTACTGTAGAACCAAACAAGTCCTTGGTCTAAAGCAGGTCAACTCATGGACAGATCTTTTCCCCCAGTTTCACGAGAATGAGAAATACTGAGCAGTTTGCAAAGCAAGATCTTGGATATGTGCTTCTAAATCAAAGCTTAGGAAGTAAATTTCAGATATTATTAGCATTATTATTATTAAGATACTGACACTGGCCATCCTACTTCATTCTTGTTGTACTGTGGTCACTGCTTGCTTTAAATTCAAGAGCAACTTGAATTTAAAAGATTCAAAGGCAACCCCTTAACAGTATGGCTTGGCAGACAGAATTTTTTTAAATTGTTACCGTGTTGCTCACCTGAATTACTAAATATCTCTGAGGGTCTCGAGCCATTCTAGAGAATTCAGCAGCCAGTTCCTTGAATTTTGGCCGACTATCAGCATCAATCATCCAGCCTGGGGACAGATGAAAGATCAGAAAGAAAACAGTTAATTGTCAGAAGAAGAAATAATTCAGTTTTTTAAAATGCATAAGTTTGAAGTCTTTGACAGCTCCAGCCTTTAAAAGCCAGTTGCAATAAAGAGCCCACGGGAACAGAAAGCTAGGACTCTATGATGCACCTAAAATGGAAAATATTTGGTCTTGGCCACAGAAGGCACTGCGTGGATTTCTTAATTTCCTCCGAGCTCTTGTTCCTCATCCCCAAAACAGAGACAGCAACAATGCCTTGCAGTCTTCTGGGCCTTTCTTGCCCATTTAGATGTAAACACTGATTGTCTTTTATTATGGATACGTCCAACCTCTACTGTAATGAATCTGATCTCATCTGAGTCTAGTGGGTTTATTACAAAGTTATGACACTAAATACAGTTTCACTTAACTGCCCTACCATTCCGCAGTAGCTTAGATGAAAAATTGCTGCTCAACACACCTGCAGGATGGCTGACCTGGTATTTCTGCCTTCTGGTATTCTGCTTCCTGGTAATTCTGCCTTCATGTGCCTGCATCACAAGGCATTAGATGCTATTTTAAGCAAGTAAGGGGGTGATTCTTTTGTCCTTCACTCGCCAAGAAACATTCACTAGGAACAACAAATCTCAAACCCTGTTAATGCTTTCTGCAAAACAAGCAAGTAGCATAGGCAGTCACCACTGGCAAACTAGTTTGTCTCAGTGTCAGCTCTTTCTAATGGAAGATCCTATCTGCAGTTTCCCAAGTTCTCCTTGCCAGGGAGGCTAAACGAAGCAGGCCTTATCTCCTTATGTTTAACTGAAGCAGTGACCAATGCAGAAAGAACAAAGCTACCATAGCTTATAAAGAAATTCACACAAACTTCACAGGACTAAGTCTGCAGGTCTATCTGTAATTTCCCACCTCCCAGAACACCCCATCTACTATGACTTCCTTTAATCCACTGAGACTGGCCTCACACCCATTAGAGATCCTATCGGGTGGAACATTACTGCACTCAGCCAACATGAACCCCTTGCACTACTCGATTTCCATACCTGTGTGCATGCTACAACTGTTTTCAGAAGACAGGCTATTTATCTCTTCTAGTTTTATTTTAATTCTTTCAGTGGTTTTATGTACAAAACAAAAGGGAAAGGACCACAGAAGATGGATGAGACATCTGTATGTTAATCTCACTTAAATTAAGTCAGAAACACCAGAGAGATGTTCCTAATTCTTTTTAAATGAGAAGCATAGCCTTGGAGGATGCTACCACTAGTGTGACTATCTTGGAGATAAAAGGGAAGGAAAAACCATGTGCAGTCTGTTGTCCTTTTTTGCTAAAATAAAAATATTCATTAATTGTTGTACTGAACTAATAATGATTTTAAAAAAATTATCCTCTATGTAGCATTTACTGTATGATTTTAATTTTACTTATTATTATCACAATCATCATTCTTGTTACTAACAATAAGACATTCATGGTTTCTTTCCTTAATATTTGGAACCAGCATTTCTCCTCGCAACCTTCACTGGCTGGGTATCCACGTACCATAATTATGTTCAATACTATCTTTTTTAACATCAAATCAATTGTCATGGAAATGACAAGGGTTTACAATAACAATCATACAACTTTGACTTCACAGCAAGAATAGGCGATACCAGCTGACAGTAATAAGAAGCTGAGCTAACTCAACCCTTCATGGCTAAATTTGTTCTCTTTTTCAACTGCAAAAATTGTGCATACAGCATTTAAATGGATTTTACAGTATCTGGGGATGCTTTTGTTTTGAAGCAGCCTGGCCCAGCACCATCAGAGGTTATAGATGCAAATGTTCTAAATCAGTGCTCCTTTTGCACTGAGCATAGGGATGTTCAAAGCACTAATTACTTACACTTCACCATCACCATATAAACATCAATAGTGCAGATTGGAGGCTGGGGCAACCTCTCTCCCTTCTCCAGGAGGTCGGGGATCTCTCGTGTTGGGATTCCATCATATGGCTTCCCACCAAAGGTCATAAGTTCCCAGATGGTGACTCCTAGGCAGAAAGGAAGAGTGTTAATGTTTGATGTTGTACTACTCAGATTCCTTCCCAATTTCTTCCAGCACAGAATTCTGGCCCAGTTTTGGACTCCAATCTCTTCCGTGTTACCAGTGCCTGTAAAAACACTGAGGTTTGGCTTGGCATTAAGGAGCTCCAGCAAATGGTGAAACAACACTTTGTGTTAATCATTAAAAGCAACTTCCCTCGATTTTTTTCCACGTAAGGCACAGCATGACAGATCTGAGGCACACAAGAAAGGTTTAAGACAAATAAATAATGATAAAGTAAATGGATACAATAACAAAAGTATACATCACATTCTTTTATCACATCCAAATAAGAAGATGTACTGCTGATGTACTATATTATTTTAAGGGGAAAAACCCACAGATGTTCCCTAACTTAGAACATCAATTGCCCACAAATATAAAGCACTGAGTTACATTATGCCATTGTCTTTTTCTTCTAAGTCATTCACACCCACTGGTACTTGTTTTTTTCCTTAAATCACCCTACAGATTTGAGTTATGATACTGCTGTGCTTCAAAACCAGGATCTTCTTTTTGAATAAGATTTGTTCTGGCATCAGAGCTGGAAATAAAGATTGCATACCATAAGTAACAGAATTCATCCCCAAAGAAAATCTTAAACATTGAAAATGCTGCTCTCACACCATGTTTATCTTTTTTTTTTATTGCAAAGGTCATTTTAAACATGCCTATAAATCAGGAACCATATTTTGCAAGCTGTTACGCTAATGTGAGAGGCGACGGGCAAAATTACCATATGCATAAAACATATTTATTTCACCCTCATTCACCTCTGTTGATGTTCAATAACTATAACTTGCCAATTGTTTTTGGTCTTGTTCTTTCTGATTGCAGATATTCTGGGCTTCTTGCATTTAAAATTAATTTTGTAAATGGAGGCATAATCTTTTCTCAGTGATACGGGGTATACAGAATTTGAGAAGAAAGAGCAGCTTTACATGATCTATTTAACTTTAATGTTTTTTTCAGCTATATAGAAGAGGGCAGTGAATAAGCCACATCAAACAGTGTCTTTTGCTGCTACCCACAGGTAAAACTGAGTAATGAATAGAGTTGTACACCTTTTTGTTTTAAAATGATAGGGCCACATGAATTGCAAATAGGAGCCCGTAGCCCCAGATACTGCTGAAAAATTCTACTTGCAAAGGTATACAGGATTTTATTTTCAATAGCTGTACTACATAAACAGGAAAACAGCTCAGCAGATGTGGCACAACAGCTTGCCTGGATGATAGAATTAATAACATTAAATGAACATCTCATTTCTCAAATGTGACTTGTGTTTTTTTGGTGTGTGTGTTGTCCACCAGAGCTGATCTGTCTAACCAAGTCCCAGGTTATCTGCAAAATTACATAGGTGCTTGTTTTAGTTAGCTTAGACAGCCTGTCTCCTTCTTTTCTTTCTCTTGCTGTATTTGTTCTGTATTATGACAAATTCACTTTTATCTGACTGTAGGTACAGAAAGTCCCACAAACCTGGAAATGTTTTTTGACATTCATGGCTTTTAGAGTTAAGATTTTCAAAGGACTGCTGAAAATTATGACCTGCAGCTGTATTTTTATGAATCTGTGTCTGAGCTGAAAGAGGCCTTCTTCTGTCACAATAATCAGCCAAACTGTTACCAGCCCAGACCTTCCGGCAGTCATCCCAGCAGGGACATCAGGATAATGTATTTTAGTGAGTGGGGAAGTAATGCAGGGCACAAGTCACAATTGCTCTTCAGAGCTGCACATTAAAAAAAAAAAGAAAAAAAGAAAAAGAACAAAAAAACCCAAGAAAAAAGTAAAAAAGGAAGAGCAAAACCTGCTGGAATTAACTCCTCTAGGAAAATAGGGTATCTTTAACCAAGGAACAGAATTTGGCTTAATGCTTTACAAGGGACAAATTTTAAAACCAATTGTGTGGAAACTTACCATAGCTCCAAACATCACTCTGATGAGTAAATTTCCTGTAGTGTATGCACTCCAGAGCCATCCACTTAATTGGCATCTAGGGAAAGAGAGAGAAATGTAACCCTAGAAATATAGTATTAAAACAGTAGAGATAGATCCTGTACATAGACATTAGCTTCCTCCCTCTTTTCTTTTTCAACTCCATCCTTAACAAAAAGCAGCACTACCCAGTGGGGAAAGTGTCTGTTCCTGCCCTCTCGAATGGGACATTGCCTCCTGAAAGAGATGGAGGTGAGAAAGATGAACAAGTTACCTACAGAACTTCTCATACCACCCAAATTTAGTGATTCAGATGTAGTGAAACAATTAACTTTTTCATCGTATCCATGTGAAGATGGAAGCAACACAAAAAGTACACCCAATCCCCCTAAATCTGTGGTTCAGCAGAGAAGATGAAATACAGAAGCTCCTTTGCCTCAACAATTTGCAAAACCAGACACTACTATCTTGACTGCTCTCTGATGAGGCTACTTAATAATGCAGTGTCCATAATACTTCACAGTCTACATAATCATTATTGAACAGGTAATGGTGAAAATTTAGAATTTACAATGCTTAATTTCTAAATATTGCTAATATTTGCTAGGAAATTAGTCTTCCCAGTTCTCTGTATCATTACTTTGGTGAGAATTGCTCCTGAAAACCAGTCAGAAGTCCCAAGTCAGCCTCTGGCTCTGAATCACTCCTGGTGAGAGCTGGGTTCTTCTGACAGAGAAGGCTACACAGGCAAACACAAACCTAGGTTTGGCAAAAGGCTTTTCCCTCTTGAGTTTGTGTTAAAATGAGATCCACGGTGTTTCCTATTCTTGAGCTGGGCCTGTGAGGCCCAGTTCTTGCAGTCCATTAATTTCTAATGGGCAGACATTAAAAACAGATTTTTAGCTGGCATGGACTCATATGGATCACCTCTAATTTGGAACTATTGAACATGTACTGGATAAACAAGAGAGATACATAACTGAAAGCAAAATCTGAACAGATGGTGGGTGTAAAAGCAGAGGATGTGTCTTCATTCAAACCCTTATGAAAATACCTTTTATGAAGTTGACTAATGAACATAAGCGATATTGTTATGGCAAAAATAGCACACTTTAATAAAGGCTGACTTCGCACTGGCAAAGATGGTTTTTCCTCCTCCACTAAACTCTGCAGAAGTGTATTCCTTTCATTCCCATTAAACATGACTGCTTCGTTGCAAACTTGAACAACTGCTGAAGTAGCAAAGCTGCATTGCTCATTAAGGTGTAAGTCCAGTTGGAAGTGTCCCCAGAAGGTCTCTCATCCTCTGGACTCAAAAATCTTTGATGATGGGAACTGCATCACCTCCCTGGGCAATCTGATCAACCACTTGATTGTCCTCATGGTGAAAGAAGTTAGTTTTTCTTTTTAACCAGTCTGAATCTGTCTTAGCATGCTCTCAATATGACTTAAGGCTTGCTAACATCTGGATTTCAAAGGATGCTTCTCTGGAAAAGGGAAGTGACATATCTGACATATAAATCCTGCTCCAGAAATCCCAGCAGTGTGATCAGCCTCAGAAGTCCAAGACACCATATAACAGTTCCCAGGGAACAGCTGGTTTGCAAGGACCAGCTCATTTTCTGTCATTCACTGGCTGACAGAGAGAAGAGGCAGATGAGTTACTGAAGAGGGGATTAAAGAACTGAAGGAATCAGGGAAAACTGCCAAAACTCCACCTTCCCTGCCAGGAGGTCTCTTTACTGGGGAAATGGGAAAGCACCGGTGACTCCTTTCAAGCTCTTCACCTCATTGACTGAAATGCTGCTGGAATCCATGCAACAGCTGCTGAGGGCAGAAGCACATGAATTAAGCACCAGCCTATCTAGGAGAAAAGCACACACTGGCAACAGCTGTTTGTCCCAGACAAGGGCATGAGTGAGCACAAAAAATCCCACAAGATAGGGAACAGACAGAAAGCAAACTGAACATTGAGAAAAAGGAATGACAGGAGAGGCAGAATCCCTTGGGATTTTGTGACACGTTGAAATGGGGAAAGTATTCAGTTCCAGCCTTTACTTTCAGCCTTCTGAATTTTATAATGCATTAATTTGAAGGCATCAGAAATTAGGTGAGGCACTACATGGATGTTGTTTGGTATGCTGGAAAGTAATATGGGAAAATGTCTGCTTACAAAATCATCCTCAAGCTACCTTTTTAGTGGCCTGGCATTCAAAATAGTATTGGAGACTAGGTTCAAGAAATAGTTCACAGACTCTTCCATCCAATGGGATAGATGAGGTGGTTCTTTGCTGAACATATTTAAACTGTCATATGCTACAAACATGTTTTGTGGCCTTTCTTGTTGCTTTCTGGAAAATTACTTGTCTGGGAAAATGGGACTACAAGTTACTGAGGTCTATACTGACCAGAGAAAGGGTTTGCCAGAAATGCTCTTGAACATCTATCAGTCATTGAGCTGAGTTCAGAAGCCTTCAAAACAAGACACCAAATGGAGCACATGAACAAAAACTAATTCTGAGTGTGAAAACTGTTCAGACAATTATATTTCAGCACCTGGAGAAGCTCACTGAACAAAAAAAAGAGAAGCTGTTGTATGTGTTGCCACAACATGGTTTGCTAAGTCACTGATAGACTTTCTTACACGGATAGTTGTGCCCTAGGGATAGGTTACCCTACAGAGTCGGGTTCCAGAGTAATTTCAGGAGGCTTGTCACAGTGGTATATTACTTCCAGATATGTACAGCACTCACCTTCCCACCATCAGCATTATATTCCTTCTCATCTCCTTCCAAAAGTCTGGCCAAGCCAAAGTCAGTGATCTTCACATGGTTTGGAGATTTCACCAAGACATTACGGGCTGCCAAGTCCCGGTGGACAAGTCTCCTCTCTTCCAGGTACATCATTCCCTAAAGGACAAAGAATAGTAAAATAAACTTAATGAGCCTTATATGATTTTTAGAACTACTTTTCATTGGTGTCATGTAAAATTTCTGGTTCCCTTATTTGTATTCCCAAAACCAAAAGGGCCTAGAGGGCAGAAGTTCAGTGCTGCTCTTGGTCTGAGCAGGAAACGGGATAAGATGACCTTAGGTTCCTTCCAATGTGAATGAGATTTTAAGATTCTATGGTAACTGCCAAAGGAAAAAAAAAACAAAACAACAAACACATGGGTACCTCCTTTGTTCTAGCAAGTTTAAAATCTGGAAATGTGAGACAAAGAAATGAAGTATTATGGCTCTTGCTTTTCAGACAGAAAATCTGAAAGCCATAAAAAATAATCAACTTAGCTAGAACCCCACCAAAGTTGGGCCACGCTGGGAAACAATCCTAGCCTGAAAACACCAGGCAAGTGTTTTCAATACAAGATGAAGCTTCTCATCCATCTCCAAATGGCTTTGAGTTGACCATAATTTTCACCACCCCCAGTAGATTAGAAGGAAAACAATTATTTAGTCCACGTGCTGTGACACACTTGCCTTTTTGTCTTCTCAAAATTTTGCATGTAGTATTATAATAAGACACCAGGATCAATGGACATTTTTAAAATGAGTGTATGTATTCTTTTAGAAGCACTTTTATTAACAAGCCCATCCAGCCCATCCTTTAAAGATAAGGTAACATATACTCAAGCTGCCTGACCTCACCACCTTACTCTTACTCTGATGAGAGACTATCTACCACCAGTATGGAAGCTTACATGATGCTTTGTGACATCGAGATCAACACCAAATCTTGGTCTCACTAATTATGTGACACACAAAAGATAGTCAGGCAGGGTTACAATTTCATTAGAAGGCATTTATGACATTAACCATTATTATAAGAACCTACCAATGAAATTACACACTTGATAATTACCCTTAAGGTACCTCTTAATATATTAGCTCTGTATAATATATATGGTAATTTTAAAAAGTCATTGTTGAATACAGAAGACATCACATTATCCCATAACACAGATGATAATTCAGAGAGTTTCAGGTTGTGATTAAAACAACCAGATTACTCAGTGTCACGGGCTGGATTTTATTCCCTTTCACAGATTAAGAAGCTCACATGTGCTCATGCCTTTACACACTTGGAGGACACTGCAAATGGGTGAGCCACCGTTCATGGTCACTGAGCCACAGTGTAGCCCTTTTTTGACAGAAAGTGGATGTCTTTAAATAAAGCACCAAGTAGAGCTCTGAACTGCTGTGGCTTTTATGTGAAAAATTATAGCACAAATACTGCTAAAAGGTTTCAAAACACACAGGAGAACCCTTGGCATAAACAGTATTTCTTTTTTATTGTGGTAGGCTTTACTGCAGTCAACATGAAGGTGCCTTGAAAGGGGACACAGGGACTCTTTGGCATGAAGCAAATGATTTTATATTTTAAAGGCACTTTTAACTGAAGTAAACACACCCTCCTGCCAATAGCAAATCAACACTGAAACTCTAAGTCTTTGAAAGCATAATGTTTTTTGACAGCAAATTAAAACCTTTAGGAAAAGGAAAAATACATCTCATACATCAACCAATCTTGAGTCACACAACAGACACCCCATGAAACCAAAGGCTTCCCACAAGAGCTACCACTTGAAGAAATCCAACCAGAAAAAGACAACACAGCCCATAGCAACAACACTGCATAGGAGAGGCAAAACAACCACAAAAGTGGCCCCACACAATTTAGATGGATTGGGGATGAACATAATTCCTGTTTCACACCTCCAGCACTAAGCAGTAACCAGAAGGTGCTACAAGGCATCGCCAGACACTGCTGATCCCAAGTCCTCTGGCAAGCAGGTGAACAAAGCCACCTCTCTGTCTCACATCCCCCCCTTCCACCAGCAACCCCCCTGATGCAATGTCTGCAGGTAGGTGTCAACCAGCACGTCTGGATGTATCTGAGAAAGGCACTGAGAGAGCACCATGCCCGTGCTGAGTTGAGGTGAGCAGGGCCTCTGGCCCACAGTCTCATTTCCAGCTTTGCTACACTTACAGACAGCACATCTGACCCTAAGGGTGCCCCAGGGTGCCCTTAGGTATCTCTGCAGCTCCTGAAAGTGCTGCCCTTACAGCCAGGATTCATGTGCAAACAGAGGTGCCCTGGTGCTTCCCCCAAACATTGCTCTCCTGCAGCTCCCAATGTCGTCCTCTAGATACCACAGGGTTAAGCACCTCTTCAGTCTTGCATCTTTCACTGCAAAAGAGTCCATCCAAACAGAAATACTGCTAAAACTTCCTAGATTTTATGTAACTTCTGCTCCCCTTATCTGGCTGAAATTCTCAGTATCTCAGAAAACAAATGGGAGAAAAGAAAGGCCCAAACTTGCAAACAGATCTTTTTGGCCAGAACCTGATGAGAACACAAAGCCCCAGAGAATTCAATGAGAGAATTATGTTGGTATCAGAACACATTAGTAATAACTAACATATTAATTAATAATTATTTTTAAAATAGAATAATCTGCACCTAGCAGCACTGAAATGATACATAGATATTGCATATTTCTTCCAGCAGAAATGAAGAAATAGAATTCTGTCTTGTTAAAATCAAAACAGATGACCTGCACCAAGGTTTTAGCCTCCTGTCTTTAGCTAATGGTGGCAGGAATGGAGGGAAAGGTGTCCAGAAACATTCTTCATTGAAAGGGTAACACTTAATGATATATTCTTCATCTTGTTTTATCCTCTTTATATATTTAATTTCCAAGTATTTTTTTTAAACATGTAGAATAACACTTAAGGATGTTTCACTGTTTATTCTACTTATTCATTTCCATTTATTTCTATTATGTGCTATTTCTTAATATTGTCTTAGTAAGATTAGATTTTATTCAACCAAACCTCATATTTTTTTATGAACTATAAAGATCTCAAATCACCAACCTGAGTACTGTTCCTAACCACTGCCACACCTGTTCTTCTTTTCTGTCCAGAAAGAGGGTAGAAATACCTGTCTGTACATCACTGTACTCACAGTTTACTTCACCTCTGTCAAACAAGCTTCTCAGGGCTTTTTCCCATCTGTGTTATCTGCAAAGCTGAAAACAGCCCATGGAGGGTTTGTCAGCTACAAAATCCTCTGCAGGTTCTGCAGAGATGTAAATCCTCTTAGAGATACCCAGTGTAAACATGTTTGATTTTCCTGATAGCCTATAGACAAGTTTTAAAGCTGAATGGTGGAAATATATGAGAAAAGTTATTTATATGTATGTTTTCCATTAAAAAGATTATACAAGCAGACTGAAAACAGCCTAAAAATGGCAATCCTACAGTATTCACTGCAGCAATGCCGTCCAAAAATATAATACACCAGGAATCATCAACTGAAGATATTTTCAAACCTGGCAGGCAAAGTGCTCTATATGTATCCCTGGTATTTTTATACGACACAGAGGTATAATAACAAAAAAATAATCACTGCATTACACAGATGGTGCCATCACCACCCAACAAGCCCATGATCAAATACCAGGAGAATATTTTGTGAGACTTATGCAAGTGACCTTAGACCCTGGCAACAGAAAGGGATCTGTTTATAAAAGTGATACTTTGAAGTCTGATCCAAAAGACACTTTTTGCTGTGCCATTTGAGGTGTGATCTGTGAGGCTGAGGAAATGAAGTGCCCTTCAGGACTATTCAAAATTAGAGCTATGCAGATCCCATATAATTACTGAAGCATAACATGTTCAGATAATAAGAAAATCCACACTTTAATAAATGTATTAGAATTTCCTCTATAGGGTGGGATTTCTCTGCTGAAACCACTGAGAAGGAAGAGTTCAACATTAAACCCTTAAGGATCAGTTGACTTATTATCTCTGAGCCCAGATTCATCTCACACAAATGCAAGAATCAACCATGACCTACCCATCACTGAGACTTCCTCATCACAGTCATGGCAAAGGCTTCCTCATGGAGAATGTCATTAGAAATGAAATTACTGCTTGGTTACTTGAACACACAATCACTCTGAATCAGTGCCTAATGCTATTAAGAAGTCAAACAGCCACTGCAAACAGCTATAACTCAGATAAGCTGAGGAAGTCCCTCTGGAAATTCAGGATGACCAAGGTATAGCCTTTTATCTTTCACAGCTGCTTCTCTTATCTGCACCCAGTTCTAGAATCATGTACAAAGACAACCCTGTGCTGTAGGGATCTTTACCTAGACAGCAGCAAAACCCCCTGCAGCCCAGATCCCTTGCATCCACCTGATTATGAAACTGTGAAAACCTGAATTCTCCCTTCAGAAGCAGACACAAATGCCCTTGCCAGGACTTTGATTAATGTTAAAGATTTTTTATCCTTGCCCACACAATTATTAACCTATCCTGACCACGTGCCTTATGCATTTCACACAAGGCTTGCAACAACACCAAGGAAACTAATAGCAATGCTGAGGGGTAGAAGAATTTGCTTGTAATTAGCCAAGGCAGCTCTGTTCAAAGGAGGGAGGTGGATGGGAAAGATAGAAATGGCCATTAAGAACTTAAGTCCAGTAAGAATTTCCTAGTTGTCACTTTTCAGGCTTTATAATTCCCTGTGTAAAAACTAGGGACAAAACACAGCAACAGGTTTACTGGCTGAGGTGAATTCTGCTCTGTATTCATCAGTAAATACTTGGAAATGAACTAAAAGAGAATAAAATTTACCTTGTTGAGTAGACTAAAAGTTACTTTCTTAAGAAAAGTTAGTTCTTAAGAGCAACAGAAGAAGAAAGTCTTTTCCAATTTTACTATGAAGTGTTTGTGAAGTCTTTAGGACTGTGGACAGTTTTGTTACAGGCATTTCAGGTACAGTGAGGTGTGCTCATGCTCTTGCCATGAAAAAAATGACAGAAACTTTAAAATGAGATAACATATGCTGGCAACACACTGACATAGGACAGAGGGAAGGAGACTGTGTCAAAAAATCCACGGAAGGAGAGAAGACAATGAGATGTGACACCTTTCTGATCTTTCCAAGTGCTGAACTGCAGTAGGAAGTATCAAACTGGGTTCATAAAATATTAGGACTTCCAGTGCTACAGACAGGGTACCATCAGTGATACAGAGAGGTATTATCAAAGGTGGACTGGTGGTAGATTTTTTTTAAAAAAGAACAGTGAACTTCACTCTCTGGAAAGTTATGAGTTTTCCCCTGAGATCTCCTGCCTTAAAGACAGGGTCATAATTTACTCTTTTCTTACTTTACTATCAGTGTTGCTTTATGCTGCTGCCATTTGCCTCAGTTCCTGAGGGCAGTTTTTGAGTACAGCCTCTATCTGTATAGCTCAGAGTATAAAAGCTGCAAGGAAAGACTGTTTCAGTCTTGATTTCCTTCACTTTTCTGGACTTTTCAGAATCTCACCTCCCTGCTGAGGATGCATCTGGATTAATTTCAAAGGTGGCAGCTGCCATTCAGGGTATGTTCAACTCTTTGAATTGCATGAGCCGTGACAGAAAGACTTTTCTATTAGGTCCCTGTACTTTGTTTCCAGAAAAAAGGTATTCTTTACTCAGGATGAAATTTAAGCAGGTATGAATGCTTTATTAAAAGCAAAATCCCTTTGATTACCAGAGATGAACTGATGTGTGTTGAATCACTAACTGAAGAATATACATATGTCTTTGCAAGATGCAAGACAGCCTTCTGCAAGACCATTCAAATAATAAAAGGAGTAAGATAAAATACCTTCAGCTGCCCCAATAATTTCAACAGTACCAGTAGGCAGCTGACATGCTACAAACCCTATTTTCCACCCCTCCCCCCCCCCCCGTTGTGTGACTTTTTGCTGGTTTCTATAATAAACATTATTTTCCACTTCAATAGAGGGAACAATGGTCTTATGTCATTGTGAAATTAGAGCAGCCTGTCTTTCTTTGATAATACCTTCCACCCACCAAAGCCATCACAAGTGGCAGATTCACCAAACACATATGTGAAGGGAGAAAATTTCGACTCAAAATCTCATGGACATTAACCTCCTGCCTTGGAGACTGCCTTCTATCCAGCCTAATAACCGGAGGCTACCTTAATAACAGGAATCACTACAGAAAGCTTGAAATTATCACCTTCTCCCCCATTTACTCCACGGAAAAAGTGTAATTTTACCTAGGGCTAAATCTGCTTTCAAGGAAAACATGGTGCCCTTTGTTGTCAGGAGCAACCAGAATCATCTGAGTAGCTGTTACTCCAGAGATAACCATGGGAGGGGGAAACTGACACTATTCTGAAGTACACTGAGTCAGCTGCAGAGGTGTGATTTCTTATGTAGCTCTGCTTGGAAGCTGCTCCTGGAGGTCATCCTCACAGCCAAGGGAGAGTGAAGGATGCTAACAGTTTCAGTCCAAAGCTGCCAGACCCAGCTGGGGACTCACACCTTATGATATGCACATCTCCACCAGGTTAGCTGCCCAGAACTTCCAAAAATGTCTGGAGTTCATCCAACTCCACTGAAGCTGGCAAGGGAGATCCATTCCTGCATCCTGGGATGTGCAACTCCAAATATTTAGGAATTCAATTATTTTGAATTCATACAGGCCAAGTTACTAAGTCTCTCTCTCCTTGGTAAGAATAGACAAAGAAACATGATACCATTGTATTTTCTCTCATCTCATGTTCCTTTGACTAAGTTTGCTCTCTCAAGATTTGCAATGGGCTATTCATAAATAAGAAGCCATATCTTGGTATATTGCTGTTTGCAGCTAAAGCTGCCTGTCCTTAAATGCAGCCTTAGGATACAAAGCTGACACAACTGGCTGCATTTTCCTACAACCACTTCGGACCTGTCCACCCTACCAGGATCAGACAACTAAAATTTTGCTACACCTGCACTTTGAGTTGGTGTGACCTGAGTTGTGTGGATCTGTGTATCTGTGCCTGCTAATAAATTCCTTTTATCAGAGTCCTCCTGTGATGGTGTTAAGTGGCTTTGGGCTAAATAGCTCAGAGCACACAGAAACAAGCCCAAGACTACCTGTATTTGACTTAAAAGGCAGGATCCCAGTGTAGCTGAAATATTACCCCTATGGAAAGCTGACCAGTGCAAATACAACTCCTGCACAGGTAGCTCAAGCTAGTTCTGCCAGGAAAAGAGTCAGCAGTGGTGTTTTGCACACAGATCAGTCATATATCTCTCCACCCACCCACACTGGGTGTGTATCACCCAGAAGTAAAATTCTGTCTGCTTACACATGGGAATGTGATTGCACATTGGTTTATTCAGCTAAAGCACAAAATTGAGATAAGCTGGCTTCATACCTAACCACAGGAGGACAGACACTACCTGTGGCAGTGTAAATATGCCAGCTATCCATCAAAAGAACAACTCTGGAGAAAAAAAAAAAAAGCCAACACCACATCTCTGCTCTGCATGACATGGCTGCTGCAGTATCCTTGTTCCAGTAATAGGTGTCCTAAAGCCTGATTCATTGCAATGCTGAGCTAGGGCACAAGACACACACACATAGATGCTCAAGCATAACAGGTCAAAACAAAGTTAGGAAGTGAAAGAGAAAGGAAAGAGGATATGAGGCTATAATTTATGTGAGAATTACAAGAAAAATTCAGGCTACTTCAAAGTGTCAGGTGATTCCTAAATGGAAAACAACTAAAATGAAATGAGAGAAAAAGCAAGTTCATAAGCTTGTGCCATTTAAAGACTTAATTGACCAGAATGAGCAGACATTTTGATGGGCACTGCAACCCCTAACTTAAAATCTGAGGAGTGCCTTCCCACCTCTTCAAAGCAGAGATTAGCAGCTCACCCCTGAACTGACTGGTTCACAGTTCTTCCATAGTGGGGTCCTTAAAATGATGCTGCCTGTCTTGGGAGCCTGTTGAAATTCCTCAGGCATCGCCAAAGGGGAGTTTGTTCCACTGTCATCATCAATCACATCCCTTGCCTGAAGTACTGTGAAAAGTGTGAGTTCTTCCCCTGGCTCCCTCATATTATGCAGACATCTAGATTAGGTGGTGCTCAACATAAAGAGTCTGCGAAGCACTTCATGTTCTTCTGATGAAAGATGTTACATAAATATATTTAGCAGCATAAAAAGTGAGAGACAAAACAGGGATTTTGATACTGCCCATCTTGTGTGTGCCTTCAAATTCTGGTCCCTCCTACAGGTACATCTGTGCAGTTGCAATACAGGCTGTTTAGGATGCGAGAAATTCCTGAAGGAGGGAGCTCCACTCCTCTGTGGAATTGTATCTAACCTCCATTTTGCAAGGCACAAATTCACATTCTTGCCACAGTGCTTCCTCAAGACAGCTGGGCATAGGTGCTCTCCTGTGCCAGCTTAGTGCCTTTAATGGGCAAACTGGCTCATATTGGCTGCATTACCACTGCATGTGAGCCAAGTGTCCCAGCTTCTGGGGCTGGGTGGTCAAGTTTCTTACAGTACCTTTTCCTTATTCCCAAACTGCTCAAAAGGGCAGGGATATTCTCCTATAACCCATGAAGAAATCACAACTCAGTTTATGGTACTGAGCCCTAAGAGATGAGGGAAATTGTGGCTTGTAGCTGTACTTACAATAAGCACATCACCAGTAACCTGGATACAGCTTTGCAGCTCCTCTTAATTACCCTCTCTCTCTCACATCCCCTCCTCTCTACTCAGCTCCCTCTAGGCCAATGTGGATACCAGGCCAAAATATACATTGTGGCAGAGACACACCAAGAGAGTTTCTCACCCTCCAATTACTGAGAAGGACCAAGAGCTGTAGTAGGAAAAACTTAAGGAAGTCAGGGACTCATGAGTAAAGGATCACCCCCAATACTTCAATAAAGTACTTAGCATCTGATGCCTCCATGCTAGCTCTGCACTCTGCTTCTCACAGGGGCTTCTGAAGGTGAGCACACAAAGTGTTTGGGTGTTCAACACTGTCCTGTGCACTGCCACATGTAGGCAGAGAAAAATGCCAGGCAGAAATCTGCTGACTTTCTGACCCATGTAAGAAAAAACCTGACTATTTAAATGCAGATTTCTGTTCTACTGCAGGGACATCCTTCCTCAAATGTACAAGGCCTGTGCTCTGCAGGTCAGAATTGAACACTTACTGTCTCTGCTCCTGTTAACATAACTCACCTTTCTTCAGGATGCATGGAAGGACTGAGCAGTGTTTTGGCTGCAGCCATGGATACACATTGTAAACACTTTTTTTGTTTTGGTTTGGGTTTTTTTTGGTTTTTTGTTTTTTTATTCCTGTAAAAGAAGCCTTTAAAAAAGAACTAATTGCTTAAATAATAAACTTATCACTGCAAAAGTCTCCTTACTGGGCAATAAGCACTCACTGCCAAGTAACTACAGGCTGGCAGGAACACAGTCCTTATGACAAAGACTGAATTATTGCTTCAAAAGCAAATCCTAGTAACCTGTGCTCCACACGCCAGCAGGAAGAATGTACCAGTCCTCTGATTTGAGGAGTGCTCAGAGACTTCAGATTTCAGCTCCAAGTGGAACACAAACTCCTGGAAAGTGTTTGATGCTTTTCAAAGTGGCAACCAAAGAGAGATGTACCAGCACATTAAGAATTTGAAAGGGCTTTTTGAATGCTATTCTTCTCTCTTAGATTAATTGCTACAGTTAGACTAGTTCCAGCTCCTTCTTCTGAAGAGGCAGGCAGGCTTAATGTGTCCTATAAAGGAGCTCCCTGTGCCACTTCAACATCGGAGCTGTGGCCACTGCTTTCTTTACACTCTGTAGTTATAAACTGCACGTAAGGGAGATAGCTTGGCTTTCTTGAAATGAAGCCTGCAGAGAAGGCAGTGTTTGGAGAGCCAGCAGCATACTAAACAAGAGGCTGCCTTTCCCCCACCCCAGCCACTGACCTCTTGCCAACACAATTACAATTGGGAGAGTATATTGTGTAGTGCATTCAGTCTCTCCGAGAAAGTGTATTTAAAATGGATTACTTCTGCTCCTTAGGCAGGCGATCAATAGAGATGTGGACTGCAATAAGTACAGAGATGTCTGTGGGCTGCAGCACTTATCCTCTGTGTCTCTTCAGAAATTAATTAAAAATCAATGAAGTGTGCAGCCTATTAATAAGGCACCTCCAGATTAACAGATACAAGAACAGCCTTCACACAATTTCAGAATGAACACAGCCACAGTGCAAACACATTAAAAATTCTCCAGCACTTCAAACAATAACATAAGAACAGTGACCTTTCAGAGCTGTGCCCTGCATCTGACTGAATTGCAATATTCTCAACTTAATGCACCCTTAATAAATTATATGCTGTTTGTTTCAAGTTGGTTAAACAGGAGGACTTGGGGTAAGCACTTAGAGGCTTCAGAGGTGCTGTGCTGGCTCTACAGAAAATGGTCTTAAGACAAAGCAAAATCAGCGGCATGAAGATCAGATACAGCAAACACCTAACAAAGGGATAAGTGCACATTGTAACTCCTGGAGGTCACTCTGGGGATTCAGCAATAAATGACAAACTCACTTACTGACTTCTCCAACAACCTGAAGACTGCACCTTGCAATCTGGAGAAAGATTAATTACAGTGAAAGATTCAATCTGCCTGGTTTTAGAACCAGCCGGGCAGGGGCTGGAGAAAGGCATTTTTATTGCTGCTTTCTGTCACTCAGCATCCCCATCCCTACTACCCTTCCATGGCCCAGTACTGTTAGCATGCTATGAGCCAAATACAAAGCAGCTTATAACACACCAGCGATGCCAGTACAGGACTGGGACCCTGCTGAGCAAAGAACAACACATACCCAGGGCAAGAGCTTCACTCTGATTCCAAGAGATGAGATTCTAATTAACAAACTCACTCTATGCTAATAAACAGCAATATAATAAATAAACATTTAATAAACAAAGCTGTGTTTTTAGAAGGATAAAGATGAAATGATTTGCCAAAGATCACTGACGTTGAGGCAGAGGCAGGGACTGCTCCTTGGTCTCAGCAATCCCCAGCCCAATAAAACACCAATATTCTTTATTAAAACCTCAACTTTTTCAGGCAGCTTTTTTGGAAAATGAGTACTGGCCCAGCAGCAGACAATAATTTTCCACTGGAAGTGCAAGGATAAACTGACATGTCATGCACTGGACGCAAGGCTTTCTTGTATTCATCTTACATATCATGTGATGATAATAAAATACTTGACAAAACATTTCTTTCCTGTACCCTGTGTACCAGGCTGGCTCAAATGAGATTATGTTTTTAGACAGATGAACTTCTTACTTTCTCCCACTCTTGGGCCATGTGCACTGAGCATACAGGGAACACTGAAGTGGCTACCTTGTGCGTACGGATGAAAATCCCATAACACCATTAGCAGCTCCCTGCTTTGCAAAAGTCAAATATGTATATATTTTCACTGATCCCCCTGGAACACTTGAGGGGATATTTTTTTGCCTCAAGACACATATTCCATAGTGCACTTCAGGTCCAATTAAAAGTTTTTAACATTATCCAGGATTCTCATTAAATTAAATGTGGAGTTGTTTTTTTCTCTCTCTCAGCAGACAGCATGATTTGGGCTGAATTTCTGAGGTAGGCACCTCTACTTGAAAGATGTCCCAGAAGCACATGCAGCTTCAGGACTCTGTATTAACACTTTAAAAATCATCATTTCAGTGTCAACAGGAATACAGCAGGATGATGGAAGCACCACTTGTCCTGGAAACTGCTGGTTCCACAAGCAATTCCGCTGCAAGGGCCACCAGGCCCTGCAGGAAAGGAGCAGAACAAGGGCTTATTTACTCTCTCCCACTCCTATTCTCTTCTCACATGATCAGAGCAAGTACTCGGTCTGTATGATGGCTCCTGCTCAGGACAGCAATGCTGTGCTACCAAAGAAAATGTTCTGAATTTATTCTAAATGCTTCTGAGAGTCTGATTCAAGAGAGTTTTTGAATAAATTAAAGCTTTGAACTTCCAAACTCTGTTGCCACTTGGTTTCTGAGCACTTCTTAAACTTCCACATCACAGGTAACCATAGTTACATATTTCATACTTTTTCTTTTTTTCCCCTCTCTAATTGAGAAGCTTATGATAGCTGACTTAACAGGAGAGCCCAGCCACATAGAGTGTGCAAGCTGATAATGGCTGGAGAAACCTGCTAAATAATCCATTAACCTTATTCAATAAATCCAGAAGAATGCTAGAGTGGGCTGGGTGGAAGACAGAAATGTGGCTTCAAGAGGAGCATATCTCCCCTCAGCTATGAAGCCACATGGTTTTTGATGGTTCAGAGCATCACCCCGTTGCCACTGAGAGCCTGCAGGGTGTGAGTCAAACTGACACTGTGCCCCAGGGCTCCTTCAGCCTGAAGAGCCTTTAGAGTGCTGCGGAGTCAATCATTAAATACTGCCTGCTACTTTGTTCTTTACACTTTGTGGTGCTGAGGAAGATGTTTACAACACAGATAATTTATCCAAGAATATAGGAAAGGGCCATATGCAGTTCAGGAAGGATATTGAGGTCCTGGAGCGGGTCCAAAGGAGGGTAACTAGTCTGGTGAAGGGACTCCAGCACAAGTCCTGTGAGGTGAGGCTGAGGGAGCTGGGGGTGTTCAGCCTGGAGAAGAGGAAGCTCAGAGGAGACCTCATCACTCTCTACAACTCCCTGAAAGGAGGTTGGAGCCAGGCGGGGGTTGGTCTCTTTTCCCAGGCAACCCTCAGCAAGACAAGAGGGCACGGTCTTAAGTTGTGCCAGGGGAGGTTTAGATTGGATATTAGAAAGAATTTCTTTACGGAGAGAGTGACCAAGCATTGGAATGGGCTGCCCAGGGAAGCAGTGGATTCTCCACCCCTGGAGATATTTAAAAAGAGACTGGATGTGGCACTCAGTGCCATGGACTGGTAACTGCAGTGGTAGTGGATCAAGGGTTGGACTTGATGATCTCAGAGGTCCCTTCCAGCCCAGCTGATTCTATGATTCTATGATACAACAGCCAGTGACTAAGTAAGGGACAGGGGAACACTGCTCCCTGCCCTGCAGCAGGTGCCCTGTCCCTCTGTGCCTCAGTTCAGCCCCACCTAGGCAGGAACAGGGACTCCATGGAGATGTGATGACAATGCATCCAAGGCAAGTTTAGACAAGTCCTCACATTAAATTGTTACAGGTTGCACACACAAAATACAGTATAATTCTACCCTACTCAGATAATCGCGGAGCACTGCCTGCAGTACTATTTTGTGCTATACATCAATTAACTCCTCCTGCAAAATGGTTCGACAGTTTTACCATGGGACCCCAATGCTACACAGAGGAGAAACTACTTTTGAAGTCAATGTCTAAAAAGAAACCTTCGCTATGTTCTCAAAATGGAACTGATTCTTCTTTTTGTCTAGGTCCCAGAAATTCCTAAATGTGGTTTGGCTCAAGCTTTGAAAAGCCATTAACTTTTGAGGTGAATCCTAGCATTAGAGGTTTCAGTTCCCAAATGTGAAAAACTTCTCAGTGAGTGAGAACTGGCTGTTCTAACTGATCACTGTACCCTTCCAGCTACAGCAAATACTTCAGGTACAGCTACTTTTTTGTCAAGCTGTCTCCAGGGCCACAGATACCATGATTTATTTGAAAAGCAAGAAGGCAACTCATGACTTTGACATCTCAAGATTTGAGCATGTGGGTGGGTGAATACATTGGAAATTTTGAAAGCTGCTGAGCTGAAACAGGTGACCTGAGTAGAACAAAGAGGAGTCAGGGCAGGTGGATTTCCACTGATAGTAACATTTCAAGTGATTTAATTCCTGAGTCACTAGAATAAAGGGAGTTTTTCCATTTACTACTGGCTGAGACAAGTTCAAGCTGTGGATCAGTGCTGCTGCCACTGCACAGCTGGAAACTGCAAGGTGGGTTTAAAGGGGTTTTAACCATTGGCAAAGTAATTTCCCATGGAAACACAGAAAGCCTGACACCCTTGGGCTCCTTTAAAATCTTAAGTCTTTGAGAAAACTCATATTTGGCCTTTCTTCCCACCTCTGAACCTAGGCCCTTTTGCCTCTCACTCTCAACCACAGCCATGGATTTTTCTCTGATTTACAATGACAAACTGCTAACCCTGGATATGGAATACACGTGGGGTATTGTCTGGAGGGGCCAGAAATTCCTTGTAGCAGGAATCAACTTCTTCCTCTAAGTTGTGATCAAGACCTTCTGGGGACTGGCAACTAACACCCTGCCCAAGAAGTTGTTGCCATTCCTCTTGTGGTTCTGCAGCATCACTTCCATGCTCAGAGTACTCTTCCAGCACTGCCAATTTACCAAACAGCCACGATTTTTTTTACCAAATTGCCATACAGGCACATGAACCTTCTTTTTCTTAGTACTGAAATGAGAAGATTCATAAAAGAAAGGGTCTGCTAATAGTAAAATCATTACAGTGAGTAGAAAAGTCTCCTGTTGATTTTGGCTTATTTGGATCTGATCCAAACATATGAGAAATCTCTGAGCACTTTCCATATGTCTCTCAGCTGGAATTTTTCAGCCATACCTCCATCTCTTGGCTGTTTCATTCACAGTTACTTCCCTCTCTTTTATACTGCCGAGAGTATTTCAAAGGCTCAGCAGCAGAAACTCACAATTTCCCCAAGGACTCAATCATGCTGGGCTTTTTTTGTCCTCCTCTTCAATTAAAACTAACTGGCACCAGGCTTAAAATATTTCCCTAAAACACATTGATTATAACATAGGCAAAGGATCAACATAACCCCAAACAGAAATACCTTTAAAAAGGTCTTTACAGTAAAGGCTATTTAGGAATATGGCAAGGAGAATCAGGCTGTCACAGAGGAAAGTATAAAAAAAACAGGTCAATAAATGCTGTCACCAGGTGGCATGCATTGTAATGAAAAGAACTTCTTTCCTAGAGGCACCTAGATAAATTGAGTAGGTCTGGGATCATATATGGGCACCTATCAACTGGCCCATGAGATTATTACTAGATGGTAACACACCCATATAGAATTCTGTCTTTGCTTCTCTAGAAAACTCACCCAACTCGTCCAAATTGCACCACTGTGAAAAGTACTTTTAGCACACCAGCACACACAGCACAGGTCATGTGTGCATCTCCATTCTCAAGTTCTAGAAACATTAGAATTAACTCACAAATTTCAAGCCAAGCACATACAGAATGGCTTTGGCAAAATCTGTACAGCATCTGCTAAGGGTCATGCCAATGGGGTGGGATGGGGCACAGCAGCTGCAATTCTGTCACAAGAATCATTTGAGCTGTCATTTGAACTGATACTAGCTTTTTTAGCTTTTTTTCTTTTTTTTTTTTCTTTTTCTATTTCATGCATTTTTAACTTGGCTCCTTAAGAAATCAAGCTGGTGCAATCATGATGTGTATTTATTTTTCTATCCGTTCTTCCCTAGTAATTTTTGATGCTTTCCATTGTTTTCAGCTCAACTTGGCACTACACTTGTCTCAAATGCTTTGCATTCTTAAAGTTTCCTGAAAGCAGATAGCCAAGGAGAGGAGAATAACTGAAATAGTTTTCCTGCTATTGTGATCACAGTCTTTCTTGGGCACTAGAGACTCTATGTAAGAGACAGAAATTATTGAGGATACTTTAACTAGCACTAGGAACATATTAAATTTCAGATAACCTAATCACTAGACATAAATCATAGGCAACCAGCTCTCAGCAGCTCTACTGCTCATAAAACTGCTTTTCTAAAGAGCTCCAGGGGGCCTCATTGATCACAAATTTTGTGAAGTTCTATCACAGGAAAAAAAAGCAGCCTTATTTACATACCCTTACCTAGACTAACACTTAGGGCTTGGTCCACCTAATTTGGGGACAGACAGACCTGCACAAAACTACCCATGGGCTGCTGAACTCTCTTTTCCTTGAGTTGCTAAATGACACTTAAAGGCAGCTACAGAGATGCTGGTAATGGGGTCAGAGAGAGGTGTGGGGCTTTGGATTTTTTTTTTCCAGGAAAACTACTGAAAGTTTTGTCCTCCACATGGAAATTGCTGTGACACAGCTTCACAAAACTTAGCCCAGGAGGGGCTGAAGACTACCTGGCCCCAAATTTACATTAGCTATAGTTCTCTGTGTTGTGGTATACCCTGTGTGTACCTGTACAGGTGTACCAGGTGTTCAGGAATGGAGAAGACACAGCAAGGAACAGTTCCCCCTCACTAACTCTGGGGCTCTAAGCACAGGGTGGACTTGCAGCTCAAGCCAAACTGTCTGTAAGTTGCAAAGGTCACAGCTGCTTGCACTGTGACTGTTTTAGTCTCACACTGCATGTAGGTATGGAGGGAGACAAAGTCGTCTCATCCTGGAAACTCCCTGGGAGCAAGCCAGAAAATTTCATCTGTACCAAGCTGGTAAATCCTGCCTGGTTCCCTGCTGCACCACACAGGTTCACTGGGAGCTCACAGGGTACCACTGAATTGTTAATTTCTGCCCTGACTTCCCATCTGCACTGGGCTCTCACCTGTAGAGCTTGCCTTATAGCAATGATAACATCCCCAGACCATGAAAAGGACCATCCCCAGGCTTCACCAAATTTAATTTCAGACTAATTTGACTCCTCTTCAATGTTGTTGAAGCCTCATCCAATACTAACTGAAGGAGGGCTTCAGATCAGTGAGTTTTGAGGGAATTAGTCAGCTTTCCAACAGTGAGTTCCTTCTAAAGGTCCTGTTATGTTCTGCTGATGCTGCAGGTGCACTGGCATCCTGCTCTAACAAGGAGATAATCCTACTACAAACACGTCCAGGAAAAGATACAAGGGTGCATTTTACTTTGCTGCTCTTGTCACTGGGATGGTGGGAAATCTGGGTGGCAAAAGCAATGGAACCAGGAGCAGGCAAGGCTCTCCAAGGCAGCCTGGAGGCATTTTCTGTGGCAGTCTCCAGCACGGACTCTCAGATGTTTAATAACATGGCTGAGCCTACAGTGCCTTTTTTTCCTGTAGTGGGAGCACTAATCACAGTCTCATCTATCTAGATGCCTATTTTTATGAAACTCATACAAAGATAATATCTTTGAGACCTTTTCTCCCCTGTCAAATCTGAATAAATTCAACCAACATTTTGAAAAGTTATTGCAAGGGAAACTGAAGACAGACACAGAGATTGCAATGAGGCTAATTTCCATAGAAAACCAGGCTAAGCCCAAAAAAAGTTTTAAGGAAGCTCAAGCCCTTACACATACCTTTCTTTTAAAAGAAAATAGCCTCCCTTCCATTTTAAAGCAGGTTTAGAATAACCACACAACCCTGTGCTGAGGCAGAAAAAACTGAACTTTATAAATACACTTTGGGCTTTATTGTATAGGTGGCAAATATCACGTAGCTCTACTCACTACCATCTGCTTCATCTGAACACTGAGATGCTGTTCAGAAGGGAGACTGTACTGAGTATCTTCAGGTCACCAACTGGACCATCTGGAACATCCAGGCCAGCAAGCTTGGGCAGCATCCAAGCTTGGGTTTTTTTGGTTTTTGGGCTTGGGTTTTTTTGTTTGTTTGTTTGTTTTTGTCAAGTTATATTTCTGATCTTTCCTTTAAGTGCAGCAATAATTCCTCAACATTCCTGTAATTCCTCAACAGCCAGGCCATCAAAGAAGTTCCTCAGTACTCCAGAAGGTTCACCAATACATACAGCACAGGGACAAATTATTGCCTTGTTATGCAAGGGAATTACAGCTACCATAACATAAACAATACTTCCAACCTCAAACACTGGAAACCAAAGACAGAACCTCTCAAAAAAAAATTTATTTACAAAATTCTGAAATTAAAAAATACTTCAGAGGCTCTGTTCTTTTTTGCCCTTTGGCCTCTGAGATTTCAGGGTATACTTCAACCCTGCTTCCAGGCTCATCCATTCTCTGATTATGCTTTAAATGAAAATAGAAAATCTCATAGAGTCTGACTGGAGATTTCAGAATATCCTAAAGAATGGTGGTTTACAACCCAATCAATGGCAAGAGTGTGGAAAGAAGACTTGGACAGCCAATGATATTCTCCAAAGAGTTGACTCTCAAAGTTTAGTTCATCTTTTAAAACTATTCTAATTTATACTGCAGTGTGCATACTACTAATTTATAACTTACACCTCCTAGACCCACAGTGCTAGGCAGCCTTCTTCTGCCAACAAAATTACAACCCCAAGCCAATACTCATGCATCTGTTTACATTTTCAACTCCCAAACAGCAGAGCCTTGGTATGTGTTGAACAAACAAAAGGTGAATCAGATTAACCCAGTGAGCACCAAGTGCTATGGAAACATCACACTCTTTGTATTTTAAGAAAGAAAGTTGCTTTTGCACATTTCTCAGAGAGAGTTACCAGTGACAAAGGAAAACGGATAATATCATCCCAGGAGTTTTGGGAAACAACACAGAAGCGGGTGGGAGCGAAAACCAGATTTCACTCTTCTCACTCTCACAAGTGTGAGAAGAGATCCAGACTGCTGAAGGGATTAGATGGCTGAAGCAGGAGAGGCCATCCCAGGAGCCCAGCGGGAAGCTGAGATGTCTCCTGAAGGGTAAAAAAACAGCTACAGAGAAAGGGAGCTGCCTGAATGCCAACTGGATGCCTTGATGAGATTAAGGGATGCAGAGGACAAAGAGTAAGACATTTAGCACAAGTTGAAGAAAACCCAGAAATGCTGGATTCTGTATTGAATTCAGACAGAAGGAAATCAGTGACTGTCTCCAAAGAATGAGGGCTTTTCCATATATTCCTAAATTAACTAAAAATCATTACAGAAAAGCATGTTATCTCTGTGCTATTCTCGTGGAAACAGCATGAGTCTCAGTTTTTGGCTGACTGTAAATCAGTAGTCACTGGTGTTCAATCTCAATTCTCAAATGCAAACCCTGACTTCCCAGTGTCTGTTCTTCCCTGGTCTGATGAGAAAAGTGGGGCAATCCTTGCCCCTTTCCCCCAATTTCACTGATTATTTGCCTTGGTCACCCAGACTCCTTTGGGCTCTGCCAGGCTGCTGTATTTTCTACTGCAGGCAGTCCTCAGCCTGCTTGTCCTTGAGGTGCATCAGTCCCTTTGGAAAGTGGCAAGAGCTGAAGAACAACAAATGAAAGGAGCTGGGAGAGTTCACTGATTTGGCTGGAGGGGTGTGGGTCAGCAAAGCCAGCAGAAGAGATGGCAACTTCTATTTCAAAGTTCCTTTGTGAAAAGAGAAACAGACAAAAATGGGAAGGGAGACAGAAGATGACAGATTTTTAAAGCCAGCATCCTCAGTTTTCAAAGGACCTTAGATAAGGTCATATTTAATGTTTTGAAGGAAATGATCATATTTTCTCTTGCAATTAGCTGAGCATTAGAATCAAAGTTATACTACTTACACAGTTGCAATGTGTTTACTGTTCTGGGTTCTGTTTTTTGGTTTTAATATGTCTAATACAATTTTAATTTTTTTTTTTTGTGACAGGACTTTGTTCAGACCAAAATAACACTGTATTAACATTTTATTCTCACACACTCAAAGTAGTTCAGTTCATTACTGCAGAAACTGCAAGCCTCCCTGGTCCATCATTAATTCCTACTGCTTTAATTATGAGAAAGAAAAAAAAAATCTCTATGGAAGACTTTGTACATAATGACACTGTAAATATAAATCTTAATACAAAGCTATAAACTACAAACCAGACAAGTCAGCTGCTAAAGTAAGATTCTGGTAAAGATCACATTTTATTTGGTAGGAACTGAATTTTTCACTGCCAAGCCATTCTTTTGCTGCTCTGAACTCATTGAAATTAACTGCATCACATCTGCCTGGAGAAGAATGAAGCCCTTAAAACCGTCCTAACAATGAGTTCAAACTACATCCCTGTATCCTAATTTGATGAAGTTCACGGAAATGTCAGCTCCAAATGGTGCAGGAAAGATCTATTTCTATAATGAGCATGAATTCTAGTTCCAAACAGCTCTTCAGCATGGAGAAAGTTCAGATGAAGATTTGAACCTGGACTCCTCCATTTTTATAGTTACTTTCACAGCAGAACTGAGTTGATAAACCCACTGCTTTCATACAACATCTATAATAATACAGATAAGCTACACATGGATGGCATTTTCAAAGGTGTGAACTGACTGAACTGGGACCATTTTTACTTCAGGGTATTTGGATTTCAAACTGAATCATGAGATAAGTGCCAAAACACAGAAACTGCATGGACACCTTTCTAGAATGGAATATTTAAAGTTCAGTACATACAGGTGGCATCCCAGAGACAACAAGTCTGCCTGCAAACTAGAAAATTCAGGGAGCTTTAGGAGGTGTGGGTGAATGCATTACACATCCAAATCTAAATGTGAATATCTGGACCTTTGTTTTTATTTTTGAGAATAAGAGACATTAATACTGATATTTGACATTTCGAAGTGGTGAGAATTAGCAAAAAGAAGCTAACATGAGGGAAAAAGATTAATGTAAAACACAAAGTTACATTAAGTCTAACAATTCCCTCAGGTTGAGATTTCAATAAATACTGTGCTCTTCCCAAATCCTGGATGAGATAACACGAATGACCCTAATTTAATGTGCAAGCTCACAAGATAAAAATGCAAGCAGAAAGGATTTTTGTGTCTATTCCTAATTCAGCCCCAAAATTTTTCTGACTGAGAGTTACACCTGACTCAAAACCATTTGCTCCCAGTCACTAAGTCCTCCAATACTGGGAAAAAGATGTGATTAGACAATGGATAAGAAACTCCAGGGATCTCGCTAATGGTCACAGTTTCCTGAATACTCATGAATGTTATAAAAGAATATCCATAGAGGCAAAGAAGACAAAAACATCTGGACATTCATGTTAATAATAAATTAAAGCAAAATCTAATCAGAAATTAAAGCAAAACCAGGAGTAGAGAAATAGGCTCTTCAATTAAAAGAAATAAAATCTTCTTCTACTATACCAAAATTAGTTACTTTTTACTAACTACAACTTTTGCCAGCTAACAGCTGCTTACACCAGGACATTTTATTTGTTCATATCCTTGTTAAATTATATTCAGTTCAAACACTGAATGATCAAGCAGGCATATTAATAGATGTAGCAGAATCTTTTTCAGATAACAGAATGTGAAAAGCTTCTTGCATGTATCTTTGCTGATTACCTGATTCTAGCAGTAATATCTGGAGCAACATCGACCATTCCCAGCAACTCAATGAATAATTATTTTGTAAGGTATTCACACACAAAAAAGAGCAAATATGAAATGTTTACTGTGAAACAGAAATTCTCTTGGGAACATGACATCAGTGAACTGACCATTGAACTCCCATGGTCCTTGGATTAAAGTGAGAATAAAGTCAAAAAGCTAGAGAACAGCTGAGAAAAAGCATAATGTTCCTTCACAATGACCTTCAAATGCTGCATAATTACCAGGTTCAGCTCTGACAGATCAAAAATTGAAAATTAAAAAGTTCTCAAATTCTACATTGCTGCCAAGTCCACAGTGCAATTTAACTTGGTGCTTTACCCCTTATAAAAATCAAGGTTGAGTGTACTAGCAGCAGCCAGAACCATCAATAGGACTCTCTTTAAGCATCTTCATTGCTTTCAGTGTCTTTGCTGGCTACACAGATTCTGTTTGGACTGTCTGCCTCTACCTCTTCTGCAAGCACTTCAGGAATCAAGAAACTTAAATCCCTACAGGACAGGTACAAGAGCTCCACATATTCATCATAACAGCCAGTTCCTGCAGTGGTACCACAGGTCATGGACTCCCAGGCTGGTTTGAGTTAGAAGGGACCACAAAGCTGACAGAGTTCCAAGCCCCCTGCATGGGCAGGAACCCCTCCACCAGACCAGGTTGCTCCAAGCCCCATCTAACCTTGTCTTGAACAATTCCAGGCATGTGGCAGCCACAACCTCCCTGGGCAAACTGGGCCAGTGTCTCACCACCCTGACAGGAAATAACTTCTTCCTACATTTAAATATCTATCTCCCCTCTTTCAGCTTAAAACTGATTGCCCTTACCCTATCACTCCATGCCCTTGTAAAAATGTCCCTCCCCATCTTTCCTGTAGCCCCTTCAGGTACTGGAAGGTGCTCTGAGGCCTCCCTGGAGCCTTTTCTTCAGGTTGAGCAACCCCAACTTTCTCAGCCTGTCTCCACATTAGAGGAGCTCTAGCACTCCTATCAGACCCAACACCCAAGTCTCAAACAGAAAACACATATGTGACTGCATTTCTAGTACAGATATAAGACCAACTGAAACTGTGGAACAAAATCCACCCCCTTTTTGGGCAGAAAAACAAGATTCTGTAGCCCAAACCCATTTCTAGACATGACTTTTCATGAAAAGTGGATGATGGAGTTAATACAGAGACTTATTACAGAAAAAGCAAGAGATAGTACAGTGAGACCACCACACTTGGTAAGAAGTAATTCCTTTTTTTAAAAAACTTTTCTGGCCTTGACCTGTTGCTGCCTGCCTGTATTTCAAACAGCTGCTCACCTTTTTCCATGGGCACCATGTTACACAACATGTAGTGGGGCTGGTCACTGAAAAGAAGTGACTAGTAAAGCTGGCATGGAACAAAACTTAAAAAGAGACTGCTTCAGAAACCCTAAGGTAGCAATTGAAAAGGACTTTTAATAACAAACAAACAAACAACCCCCCAAAAAGCAACCAGCCACAGTTACACTGTTGCTTCTAAAGTTACAAACAGACAGTTTTTCAGCCACTGAGAAAATAAGCCAAGAGAGCCTCCCACACCCTTATTTACAACTATATTTACTAAGGTAGAGCAGTTAGGGAAAAAGATACAGACATTCATTGTTGTACCATCAAGCAGTTTTCTCACTCTTTGTACTTCGCATCTCAGGGCTCATGACCAATTTTCAGCAAGATGCAGGACATTTGCCTCCCTTGTGGGTGTCCCCTGGATGGCTGAAGGAAGTCTTCCCCTTTTCTGACCCAGTAGCACAAGGCTATTGTGAAGATACACCAGGTTAGGGACTATCACCTACATTTAAAGTCTAGATGTCCTGCCCCTTTCGGCCAAGGATGCTGATTCACACAAAGAGGGACTGAGCTAAAACAAGCAAACAAACCAAGGTTGTGTTCCCATATGGGTGCTCCACTGCTCTGGGGACACTGAACGTGGCTCTGAACCAACCAGGCACCTGCCTGACAACAGATGCAACCAAGGCAAGTGCCTCCTGACAAATATTCCCCCTCCCATTTCCATTTCACATGTTTGTTGCGTTCTTTTGATGTGTGGTCAGTTGTGGGGTTTTTTCCCCTGGCTTTAAGCTGCCATTCACAACTGAGCATGGAAATGGAGATTTTAAAGGCTGAATAAATCAGCAGGAAAAGCAACAGGCCAAGATTTACTTAAGCGTTGGCCTCCTCTTCTCCTCTTGCCCCAGTTCTGAATGGAACCATGGTATTTGCCAGTATTTTACTGGGAGGGGTCCTCAGGAGCCCCTTTAGCTTTCTTAGGATGAGTGACACAAGTAATCACTTCAGCTATTAGCAAAATTAGCAATCATTAGCAAACTAAGAGAGCTGCCAGTTCTGACAGGGTTTATGAGACCCTCCTGAGCTGCCATTGCTTAAGTTTTTTTGCTGGCTGTCTGACAGAAGAATGTCATCAATATTTGCTAGCTGCTTATAAAACAATTTTCCCAGGGGAAGAAGTGCAACCCCTTCACCACTTCCCTGTCACAGCCACCCCCCACACCCCAAACAGCCACTGGGCTGCTGGTCCTATCTCCCTGCTCTCTGGCTGCCCCTCTTTGATTGTGTTTTACACCCCCTTCACTGTCTTTCCTTAATGCACTGTCACACACATTTTAATTCCAATTCTTAGTCTGTCAACAATGAGCTCTGCCAGCTAAACAGCACTGAAACTGCTTGCAGTTGGCAGCAAAGATCTATGGAAGTGGGGGGTAATGTTTTTTTCAGGCAGGCTTTCACGTAAAATACTACATTGTAGCACAGTCTTTCTACTATAGACTGCGATTAAACTGTAATTCCCTGACAGACTTATAACTGTGATTTCCTACCAGCTGGCCTGGGAAATTATTTCTGTACTTCACCCAACCAAGCTGTTATTTAGATGGCACACAGGAAAAAAAATGCACATTCAGATTTGCAGTGCCGGTGCTTGGAAGGGAGGAGGAATGTGCAGAGGTTTCTACAGTAGGTGGCAGCACCCAGGAGCTCTGAAGCTTTCCAGGAGTTCGCTCCTTCCCTACTCTTCATTTCCACACGTTACCCACATCAGAAATGCCCTCCTCCTTTCCTGCCCTGCCCCTGTTGGAACCTTAGCTCTGCTCCTAAACGCCTTTCTTTACCTTCCCCATTTTCAGAGGAGGTGATACTCAGCTTCTTTTGATGAAACAACTTCCAGAGTCAGAATAGAGACCTTGGCCCTCTGTTAACTCCCTTAATTGACAGATTTATTTCATCCCATAAAAAGAAAACAATATGACATATTTTTCAGGGCGTGAAACTTAAATGGGTTTTGTACTCATTTGTGGCGTGAAAACAGAGGAGCAGGAAGAGGTATTGCTAACACATATTACAGGCCAAAGGAAATGAGATGGGGAGGAGGAATGAGCCTTTGCAGACTGAGAGCACAGCATACGTTGTCTTTATTATTCTCCCACTTTGGCCATCTTGCTATTCATTTGCGCCAGGAATGGGGCACATTTCCCTCTGTACCAGCTCTGGGGTTTTTCACACACTTTCCTCCTGGCTTCCTCAGTGTACACTGAGTCCTCAGCTCCTGCCTGCCCTCAGGGATGTGCTACACCTGCACGAGTCACACCAACACTCAGGGATTTTTCTTGGGTCAGAAGAACAGTAACCACCACCTTTCTGAGCTGTTCCAGACAGCTTAGCTGATATAGATTGATGTAGTCTGATGTAGACTGAACCCAACACAAGCAGCGCAGTGACAGTGCCAGGGGGGTGACCTCTTCAGATGGCACAGGCACAGCCCAAGGGGACTGCTGTGTCCCCCAGCAGTCCTGCCTTGGCTTGTGGTGGAGCTGGCAGGTCAAGGAGCAGAGGAGCTGCTCTGATACTGCAGGATCACTACCACCTGCAGCAACACCACAGGTGCTCCTCTATGTGCCCCACAAGAAGCAGTAGTTCAAGGGACCATCACCTTCCTCCAAACCATCACTTGTACATCCTCGAATATGGAAATAGGAGTAACTCAAAAAATTAAAGAGATGGAAGAAAGGTCTGAAGAACACATGAAGATGAGCTTACACTTTTAGTGATGTAGAAATGACAAGGTATGTTGCTACACAGCAATTGTCTCTTGGTTGCCTCTGCCCAAGACTGTAAATCCAAACCTACAAAGAACCATGGCACAGCTAACCATGGCCACTCTATGAGGCAGAACCTGAGAATAAAAAGACCTTAAACTGAAATTTTAAAAAGTTATACTTACTTATCTTGAACTTTTCCTAATACTGTCTTTTCAAACCTCATTGTGTTAAGGAGGCAACGTTAAGGAGACCTGCAGAGGGCACCAATACAGTTGTGGAGCAACACAGGCTGTTTTCCTCCAGATTTCTGTGGTGCCATAATGAACTTGTGGAAAGTTCAGCAACACAAATATGAATGGGGAGGGTTAGTACTACCTTGCAGTCACATTTCAGTGTGTATAAGCCCATTTCTCAGTACAAATGCAGAAGCCATTGCTCCTGCAAATGAAGATGTGGGATTGTTTTCACATTGTGCACCTGATGATTTCACTTTAGGCCTTGCATTTGGGGAGTGCATGTCTAAATCTTGTTTTCAGTGTCCAGACCTGTTTTGCCTCCTGCATTTAGAGGTGGTAAAAACCGAGGACAGGGAAGAAAGGGAAGACAGCACCATGTGCTGTGGCTTTCATTCTGCTCCACTCCCCTTCCCAGCTGAATGCAATAACTTTCACTGCCACTTTGTCAGCGAGACAGAAATATGCAACATCAAACATGCCATGTTATAGTGCTGTCTGGGATATGAGCTGAGGGAGCTTGAGCCTTTGCTTGTGTCAACAGCATCTTTCACATCTCACAGGCATGGGGAGATGAAGGTCACTGAGGAAGAGCATTTGAATCAACAAAAATCCAGCTGACAGTATTAAGCATGAGAGAAAAAAAAAAAAAAGGCTCTTTTTTTTCCTCATTTTTGACAAAAAAATAATAGGAAGAAAGTATCTATTTAAAAATCTCATACTGCTAACAGCCACTCACCCCCAAACCACCTGCACCTTTAAAGATAACTAGAGTACTGTGCCTCCCTGAGACATTAGCAGTGTGAACCCTCCTGATGCACTTAGCATTTCTGGCTTTGTGCAAACCTCAGTTCTGGGACTGGATCTTGCTTTTCCCTCTCTGTAAAGCTACCTTGCCAGCCAGATATTCACTGCCACGCAGACAAGTTCCTGTATGAAATACCAAGTGGATTAGTAGAAAGGGACAGAGGAAAAGAGAAAAGCACGTTGTAAGTCTGAGCCATGCATCACACCACAGTAAGGGGCAATCTGAATGAACTGAGGATCAAGATACAGAGGTTTTTTTCCCTAGTCTGCATGGAGATGAGTTTTATTTTAAGATGAGGCTCCAAATACATCTAGTTTTAAAATACACAGCAGATTATTTCATTTAGCAGCAACACTATAGTGGTACAATGTCTTCCACAAATCAGTTCAGAAAACATTAGAAAAAAAAAACCCACCTCAAGAATCACTACCTTATGATATGATATGAAGTTTGTAGGGATTGGAATTGCACAGAGGGAAATATGAAACACAGGAGGGATTTCACCTATAAAAGGTGGCACAGAAAGTCTATGAGTTAATCAGAAACACTGCTCCCAATCTTGTGCCATTATTACTGTCTGAAGACACCCTGTGCTTGCAGGACACTGCTATCTGCTCTTGATACAGCATGATGTTAACAACATCAAATCAACAGCAGGGGCTTCTAAAGGCTTTGGAATTTAGTCCCCATCTTTAAAACAATCAACACAGTAACTACTTGAAAGTAGCTGCAGACACATTTAAAAGATGGCAAATCCTACCACACTATTTCAGGAGAAAGCGAGATGAAGGCTAAAGAAGAAACAAATCAGAAGATTGATTTTTCAGGTTTACAAGATGTTTCAGACAGAGCAGGATCTGTGGAATCTGGCATCTTGCATGAGGTTAGCATGAAAATAACGTACAGTCTCTACCACATATTCAACTTCAGTCTCCATTGTAAATTTTTATGTTGGGCGTGGGGTTTAACATTTTTTTTTGTGATATGAAATTGTTTGCCACAAAACCAGAAAGAATAAAGTTAAACACTATATAATGTGGTCTACATAGCTGGCAATTTCCCTTTTGTCCTACAGTGCATTCTCTTGTAACATCCATGCTGACTAGAATGTGGTGCTGAAGAAGGCATCTGAACTGAACAGCCAGCCAGGGATCCCCAACAACAATCACAGGCACCCCTGTAACACCAGACAGAGGATGAATATTAATGCTCAACAAGGTATCCAAACCCTCTGGCTCTTCACTCCCTTGTGCTCTAGAAACACATGCCAAAGTACAGCTAGTCTTATTTTTTTCCTTTTGTGATCCTTAGCTAAGTAGTAACTGGAGACAGCCAGAAAAGGAATATGCTGCCAAGACGGTTTCATCACTGGGGCTCTGTCCCAACACATGGGAGCAGTGACTATGCCAAAGATGTGGCATAAATGAAAGCAGAGCACGTGCACCCCCCTGCCACAAACTCAGTCTTTTGTACACTGGCCTGAAGGTAAATTCCCATCACAAAGAAATGCCAAGTTGGAAATTAGTGAGAGTTCAGAAAAATACTTTATTTGGATATAGGAACCTGCGCTGTACATTTGAGCAGGGTATTGAACAGCAGCCAGCAGTGCACCATTGTAGTCATGAAGACCAACCACATCCTGAACTGTGTGACCAAGACACAGCCAGCAACTTAAGAGATTATTCTCCTCTACTTATTTGAAATTGTGTATGATGCCTCATGTGCCTCTCCACAGTACAAGAGAGATATCAATAGATCAAAGATACTGCAGCAGAGGCCTGCTAAGATGGCTAGGGGAATGGACTAGATAAAATACAAGGAGAAGATGAGGAAAATGGGCTTTATTTACCCTGGAAAGGAGGCAGCCAACAGAGGAATTTAGCTGCACACTTCCACTGCCAAAAGGGAGGGTATAGAGGCAAGGGGCAAGTGTCCTGGGGCAACAGGCACAAGTTGCAAGAAGGGGAATTTCAAGCAGGTAAGAACAGACATCCATTGCATTTCTGGGTTTGCTGCCTTTCCCTTGCAGATTGCCTTACTGGTGAAAAAAGGGAGTTGAAATGTTCAATCAAGCCAATCCCATTTTCTCATCAACAGAATGTCCAGCAAAAAATGAGAGAAAAAAATTGAAACACATAGAGAATAGCCCTCTAAACTTCCTTTATATGTGACTAACATGGAGTGGGGAAAGATGGGACTAAATGTCTTTATTTGTCCCCCTGTCTGTGCAAACTGGTGTGGCATGGTGCTGTCTATCTGCAGAAGGTTTCTGAAGGGGGATTCGTCTCACCTGCAGAGCTGCCTATTCTTAACAAGTTTATCAGATGATTTAAAAGATATTAGCTTTCCCTCCCCAACTACTTCTCTGTAATTTGAGCCATTATGGACATTTCCCCTGAAGTATCACCGGCCATCTTATCTGCAAAACCAGGAGACTGAGAGCCCTCAGGGACAAGGAGCCAAGCAGGCATCTTTATGCTCAAGCCAGCTCTAATAACCTGCTTTTATCCACCACTTGCCATTAAAACAGAACATCATCCTTCAGCTGCAACAGAGAGGTGGCTTTGGTATCACTTGGATTACAAGAAAAATACTGCAATGCCCAAGTTCTCACAAGAGAGGAAACCAAATAAACAACAGCTTCTGACACATTCTGGAGTGACAGTCAACATGTGAACCTCTAAATGCATCAGCCTGTTGTTCTTATTAATAACCAACACCCACTTCTACATAATATGCTTGTGCATGCTACTATCAAAAATTAACATGAGAATTACATATAAATCAGCAAACAGCAGTGAAATACTGCACAGGGAGAAGCCCTTAGAAAGTTGTACCTGACAAGAGAGTTACTGGACTGGTCAAATGATGGCTTATTCCAAGAAAATGGGAACTCTGCAGACTGATATAGCTTTCTGCCTCAGAGGAAGAATATTTCTTTGAAATATGAATATTCTGAAAAGCAAGAGGGATCTCCAAAAGCAGTAACAAGTGAAGATTTTGTAATGACAATTTCAGATTTCTCCATATATAAAATCCAGCTTCAGATGTTAAAGGTCAAACCCCTTTTTGTAGGAGCCCTACCCTACAGAAGTACTGACCTTTGCAAAAGTGTTTTTCACCTTTGGCTAAAGACTGAAATCTGCAAGGGTGAGTCATATGCAAGAAGATGGGTGATCCTAAAAAGTGTGTTCTGGGGGTTCTTCAATCTTTCCATGAGTAAAAAGACCCACAGCATTTCAGCAAGGCAGGCTAAGCAACCCTTGAGGAAGATTTTATAAAGCCTTTACACGGAGTTGCTTTCCCTTTATAAATCAGCATTGTTGTTCAACACAATGGACTTCACTCAGCAGGAGTCAAGGGTCAGCAGTCTTTTGGTGACAGGTAAAAAAGGTGCCTCACAGCACTATAACAAGTTAAGTAGATAAAACATTTCAGATGAAAGAGAAAATACCTGCTTGCAATGACCTACCAATGGTTTTCTGCCCTGCTGTTCCTGTGCAGCTGTAGTGTAACTCTGAGGACTTCTGAACAAACTCATTCAACACTGAAGGGAAGGGAAACTGTGACTGCAGCTTCCTCAGCTTTCTGAGCTCATCTCAGCTGGGTCCGAGGTGACCCAGTAAGTGTACAGTAATGTGGTGAATGTCACCAGGTTTGTCCTTTGCCTGCTCCTCTGCTGGGTCCCTACAGTTTCTAGGGTATAAACAATCATCTCCTTGTCAGTAAGAATGAGATTTGACACAGCCTTGATTTCACTTTACATTTTTGAGCAATTTAAGTTTTGTTCTGCTTCCACAGGCTGAGATAATAAGTCGATTGCCACAATTAACCTTTGGGGGAGAAGACATAGCTTTTAAAAATTATATCCCCCCATATGCACTTGCTGTGTTTATCCTTTCCCAGGAAGAAGAGGGCCTATCAACAGGATACCCAAACAGCTGACTATCCTGAAACAGTTACTGGTTTTTTTCCTACAAATCTGAGTAACGTAAGTAGTCAGTTCCACAACTACTGTATAAAACAGCATCTTCAGTTCAGCATTTCCCCCTACCCTCTTTTCTCAGTTATTATACTTTGGTCCTGTGTTTCAGAACTTGGCAAACACCCTGCAGAACAACCTGTCTAGTCATGAGTTTGCATTACCTGCATAAATGTCTACTAGCAACTGAAGTGATACACAAGAGACTTCCCAAAGAGAGACAAAAGTCTATTAATTCTATTTGGTTGCACATATAAAATATGCAGCAAATCACAAAGTGCACAGGATTGTACACAGCCCTCCCAGAGGACAAAAGTCAGAAGTAAAACCCAGGAATGACAGAAGGGGGGGGGTGGGAGGATGTGGAAAAGTGTACCTGAAAAACATGAAGCTTTAGGAAAAAAAGATCAAATGTTCACGTGTGAGAACAGAAAAAAAAACAAACCAAAACACCTCACAACAGGATCAGAGACTGCACTCTTGTGCATAGTATTCCTGCCATGATATGGAGTGGGGAAAAGAAAGTTCAAGTAATAAGGTTGTTTTGACAATGAGCATTGTGCTGGTAGGCAATTCATATGAAAAGCAGGAAGTACTCCCCAAATAACAGTATTAATAAAAATTTCAGGTGTCTGGTTGCTAGCACTAGCATTTTCCTAGGTGTGAACGAGCATATGGATGTCTGCATTTATGGTTATTTGTTGGACAGAAGGGTTATCTACAATATTCATGGATAAAAAAGGTATTCTGTAAGAAGTTATCATTATATACCAAATGACTAGGAAGGTCAATAATACTGACTGACTGATAAAAAATGAGATTTAGAAAAAAGAATCAGAGGAATAGTTTGCATACATGAAATACTGCAAACAACAGATAATGCACCAGGGGATTTATTACTAAAACTAATCTGATTTTTCTAAGCCTTAGGTAATTTAGAACCTCCAAGTGAATAAGAAAAAGACTGTTCTCCTCTAGAAAATATTTCTTCCAGCAAAGGAAAAAAAGGAAAAGAAAAAAGGAAAAGAAAAAAAATAATAATCTGCCAAACATTCTCCCTCACACACAAAAAACAAAACAGAAAAGGAAATAGGAAAAAAAAAACCCCAACCCTTAAGGTAGCAGCAGAACTCTATGCTTCATAACTTCATGTACTGCATTGTCAGCCAGACTGGCAGACGGGAGAAAGCTGACAGCTCTCCAGAGGACTCTGCTGGAGCTGCTGTGCAGAAGTCTGGAACGGCACAGACCTGATCCCGCATGTAATGAGCCTGAGGAGAGCTGGAAGGTAAACTCCCTCCCCTGGCTGCAGGGAGGAGCAGCCAGACCTGTGCCCTTCTCCATGTGCAAATGCACACAGACAGGCACCGGCTCCTCCTCCCCGGGGGTGCGGTCGGGGGGAGGCATCCTCATGGGCAGGGGGAATGGAAAAGCCAAGGTTCTGTTTGCCAGAAATGCACTGCAAAAAGGCAAGAAATTGTATTTTGAAAGAAAGAAAGAAAGGCTTGCACTTGAAGTGTCTTACTCGTGGATTCAGAGAATATAGAATATACAGTCAAATCAAGGAAATACTGACATGTCTGTGCTCCTCTTTTATGCCTTAGGTTAAGTACACTGGAAAAACCTCATTAGCTGGTGACAGTTTTAGCTGAAGGTCTTGTGCAAGCTGGCTGAGAATATTAGGCCTCATTAAATTAAAAAAAAAAAAAAAAAAAAAAAAAAAAAAAAAAAAAAAAAAAAAAAGGAACAATCATAGCTGCTCTAATATTTCATCCAGTTTATCTAATTCCACTTTAATTGGTATCCATGTAACTGATCTCTTGCTTTCCTCGTGGAACCATCCCTGACACATGCACTTCACACCACTGAGCACAGCAAACACAATCAAATCTTCATTTTGCTTCCACTGATGCTGGCCCAAACAGGCTCCAGAGGAATACAGACCCTTCTCACAACCTCCCAGCAAGTCAGGCAACCCAAAAGAATGGCTGTGCTGGCAACCTGGAAAGTGCAGAGCTCAGTGCCAGGTGCCAGAGGAGTGATGTGCTGTCAGTAGCTAATAATCTGCTGTGATCACTGTATGAGACAATGCACCAGCACTTCAGTGAATTACTGCAAATTCACCACCACCTCTAATGACCTAGCAACAAACACTGGGTGCCTTCTCTTACTGAACACAGACCATGAACACGGTGAGGGCCACTCAGCAAGTTCAGGCTCTGATCTCTATGAGCAGCTCTGCCTCTGCAGGTCATTTAGTCAAAAAACCCAGAGTAAACCTGCTGAAGAGGTTGAGGGTAGGACTCAGGGCAAGTTAAAGAGACAGAGAGTCAAAAGTTGACCCTGACAGTGGTGTCCTGTTATATTATCACATCATTTATGACTTAACAGGATGAAGGCTCAACAAAAGAGACTGCAAAGGAGAACTGTCACCCCTACTCAGTGCAGATGTCAGATCATTCCTCCCTCATTAAATGCCACTGTATTACCAGTGGTATGCTGGTGTTAAAGGTGCAGAAAGGTTTGCAATCTTCATTTTTCTTTCTACCAGTAATGCAAAAAAAGCCCTGTTCTTCTGGATGGTCACAATGCTTCCACATATGATAAAATTAATAAACATTAATACATACACATAGGTATAAACACAGACTTGGAGAGCACCAATACAAGACAGGGTAAGAAAGAGAAGGAACACACCTCTTATTCTTTGCATAATATTCACAGGTGTGACTTTGGGTTGTACCTACATGTGATCCCTCTGTATTGCAAAGCAGGCATGCTTTCCTTTAAGGTGTGTGAATTCAGAAAGGTGGTTGTGACATTAGGAAAGGTGGTTTGTTTCCTTAGGAAAGGTGGTTGTGACATTAGTCTTGAATAGAGATGCAGCTGCCTAAAAGAAAGTATCTCCCTGGCATTCCTTTGTGTCCAGTATGCCTCAATTAAAATCAGTCACTATGCAACAAAAAAAAAAGAACAGAAATTCCAACAGAAAAAAAACAACCCCAACCAACCAACCAAAACAAAACAGGATTTTACAGCCTCATGCCTGCACTGAGCAGGATATGTATGAGAATTATCATAATTCTGACAAAATTAATAGGTTTTGTCATGCTGTAATTTGGGACAAAGATGATGTACTGCTCGAGTAGAATGCACACGATACTGGCATCTTTTAACAGAAAAGATAATGGCCAGGTCTCTGCTTCTCCCTCAGACACTGTGCTTGCGCTGCAAGACAGCCACACTGACCCCCCTGATGGGAGCTGCCAAAGCCCTGGCACCTTCTCACCCCAGGCACTTTCTTGTGAGGTTCATCTATCAAAATGTTTAAAGATGGTAGAAGGAAGGGTCCTTTTATTCATCAAGCATGTAAGCTAGTAGAGAAACACTTGAGAAAGAGAAAGGAAACAGAGCTTCACCTTTCAAAGTGCTGTGAAAGACCCTTTTAATACCATTAAAGAGAGCTTTAGCAGCACTGCAGAATGACTTGGAATAGGGGAGGGAATGGGAATATTCACTCCTTGCTCAGTCTGAAAGACCTAACTAAGGTAGGTGACCCAGCCCATGCTTTTTACTATGCCTCATGAAACTAAACCCCACAGCTTCTGTTCACATGTCCATTTTTGCTCTGCTTAATTTTGCTAATGTGCCATGTTCTCTCTTTCTGTCCTACTGTTGTTATTTCTTTTCCCAGGAGATAATTAATTTATGCATGAACTATAACAAAACTAAGCTATCAGAATGCAAACTACGAAGGAACAGTGCAGTCGAAAGGTACAAATTATTTCTTTTAAACATCAACCTGCATACTATTTTATCTTTCAATGGCCAGAACCAGCCTGGCCCCTGCTCTAGTGCAGATGTTCCCCAGAGTACTCTGCATGGGAGAATGTGCCAATTGTGATAACATTTTGACAAAGACATCACTTCTGTGATGTTGCTGTCCCCCACTGCCAAGTGATCTCAAACACAGACCTTCAGCATCCCTCAAGCTGACCAGAGAAGCTGTAATATGCCTGTCCTCTCCTCACACCCACAACATTCAACCAGATTACCTCTTCCATACAGGAGTGTCTGGGCCATGCTGAATGAAATTCCAGGCCTGTGGAGGTCAGGGTTTATTCCTCATATCCACCACATGGTTCTCTTCCTTCCCTTGATGTGAAAGGGTCACTCACAAACCCCAACAGTGTCTTAAGGTAGTCTCTCTCTCTTTGCTTTCCTCAAAGCCATCAGTCATCCACACTTTCAAAAGAGTGCTCAGAGCCCACCTGTGTTCTTAGTGCCCTTCTGGAAGCATCATCTTTCTCTATCAACAAAACAGGGGCAAGAGAGCTATAGGTCTTGAAGTGCATTATTTTTTTCTGACAGTCTCCTGTAACCTTTGGGGACCTTTGTAGCTTTATATGCTATGACAGGACTCTCCCTTCCCTGCTCCCTCTATGCCCAAGTATGCACACAGACACATGTCCTAAGGCTTCATTGCTGCAGTTTAGGCTGATGAAAAGAGTAGTTTTATGGAAAACACCTCTAGGGCTGATTGCACACTGCAAAACTGCCTCTACAGCAAGTAAATAAATAAATAATGTGATCCTTACTTTTTATTTAGACTGTAATTTCCTTCTAATAACTATCTGCTTTCATAGCACACTCACCAACTCAATGGTATTTAACAGAAGGCTTATACTCTTTTCAGGGGACTTCAGTTATGAATTAGATTGTAAACCTCTTCCTCTTTTTATTTCCTCTAACACTTTACTAAATAGCAGTGTATTCACTTCAAGCAGATGGACTCCTTCAAGTTTTTATATTAGGGAATGGGGCTATTCTCTTCCTGCCTGACTTAATCTTCTTCTCATGCCATCAGATTAAAAAAAACCAAACCAAAACAAACCAAACCAAGAAGAACAAAACAGCAGACTAAAAAAGCCCAGGCACCAAAGAAACACTGTTTGAGGTGAATCCTGCGTTTCAATCATTTAGTGTTCCTTCTTGCTACATACAACATACTTGGTTGAAATAAATAGAAACACTTAACTCTCAGTCACCTCTGTCCATTTTAAATGCCAAAACACATTTGACTTTGTAATGAACTGCAGAGCTGTTTATATAGCCTCCATGTTTTAGAATTAAGCAATAGTCCCCATGAAATCACTCATTACCACCAAGTTTGCTTATTAGAGCCTCAGGCAAATGTAAGGGCAGTTAAGTCTCTAACACCTCGACTGCTGAGTCCAGTAATGACTTATTCCTTACAGAGCAGAGTTTTTACAAAATACTTAATCTCCAACTGTTCATTAATAAATGTAAAAACATGGGGAAAAGTTACTGGGAGAAAGCTGTATCCTAAAAGGGTCAAACAACAGGACAACCTTCATTTAGAAGTTCAAGTCAAAGTTTCTAGACCAGTAACAATGAGCCTGGGAATAGGGAAATGCTGTCACAGAGAACCAGCCAAAACACATTCAAATTTGGCAAGACAGATCAGGAACAAAGTGATGCTCTCTGACCGTGCCAATGAGAACCAGCTAGACATGGTGGGGAGCTAGCCAAATCTCCTGGTTTTTCACTCTTACTGAGGGTTATCAACAGCAGACACTGAGAAGAAAGAAGTTCCCTGCCATTTCAGCTCACATGGCCATTGTGTTCAGCTGATTGTTTCTTTGGAAGCAAGGATAATAACCCTTACTCTCAGCTCAGAAAGAGGGCAGAGATGTATTTGATATTGAAAACACAGCAGAGTTATGCTTCTGGAACTCATATATCATATGGTCCAAACTTTGAGCAGGAGGGAAATGTAAGAGGGCTTGTATTTCACTTCTTGCTCCAGCAGCATCCAGGTGATTAAAAGGGACTCTGTCATCATCTGTCAATGTGAGCCAGGTGGTTGGACCTGACTGTACTTAACAGGCCAAATTCAGATTGGATTTATAAGGACAAAGCTCATACAAGACAAAGATGTTTCTGGCTGAAGTCAGTCTGAATTCTGTCCCAAGTCTTCAAGAATTGGATGCTGCTTCCTTGCACAAGGAATCTGCATCTATTGCAGTACTTTTGGATGGGAGGGGCCAGGTTTCCCCAGCACAGAAATTCACCCAGTCATTGACAGGACTGCAGCACTATCCCGGTGGGGCAGAACCTCTAAAGAAGTCAAATACACCTGCCTACATCATCTGCCTATATTTATTGATATATCTGATTAGTCTGTGAAACCCCCCCCTTTCTGAGCACATCAAGGTATTACATGCCCTGAAGGCTTCTGGACTGGGAAGTGGAGAGGGAGTGGCCACTCCTGTCTTCAAGAATGGCAGGACAGAGAGAGTGAGACTGCTGACTTAATTGTAAAGCAAACTTCTGCACCATAGTTTATCTTCAGAAAAGATAAACTGGATACCTGAAGGTGATCCTAAGCAGTGAATATATTCAGTAAACTATTCTGTTCATTTTATATTTGGTTTGTTAAGTATATACATCGTTCTACTCTAGTATGTAAATAGTTGAGTATTTGGATACTACATACAATTTGTTTCTAAATCTGTTACAAAAACATTCTGGCTTAAGTTTACTTAAACCAAGAAAGAAGACTTGATTTTTAAATATTCAAAATTATTCTTCAATTAATATAGTGTCTGAATGACTGATGGAGAATGCTACAGCTGCCAAGTTCTCAAGACCCTGTTTCTATATCTGCAGCTATCAAATTGTTAAGAAAACGGCTTGATCTAGGTCTACGTTCAGTTTTTCTATTTTACACCCAGAATGAGCAGTATTTCACACAGTCCCTGAATGAGTGTTCAGACTTCTTATCAGCTGAAAGTTCAGTATCACACGATAACATCACTGTGTTCTGCCAATGGAGTCAAAATATGAACATATTGCTAGACAGCTGCAGGATTCATTTTCATCGTCTCTGAAAACACCCAGGCACAGCTCCATGTTTCTGTGGCACGGGGAGGGAAGAAGGGAAGAGAGCTTCCCAAATGTACACAGATATTAGTTGCCCATTTCTTTCTGTTGTATGATATATAGGCATTTGTTATATATATAGTGAAAATATATGTGTGCAATTAACTGCTTTAGAGAGCAAAATATATACATAATTGAAATAAAAATAAACAAAACCACCAAACCCTTGTCTTCCCTCCCCCCCCTCTAAAATATCTAACACTTGCACTGCATTAGCATTTTCAAACTTTTCTTCTAGGAAATGAAGCTGAGTTAGTGAGAAGTAAAAAAAATTGCCTATTCTTGCTCTACAGCTGACAAGAATAAGAGCTGAGAGCAGAAAGGAACCCATAAATACATCTATATTTTCAGGCAGAGACAGAAACAAAATTCCTCCATCTCTCTTGGGTACATTGCAACTTTGAGGAGTCACCAATATTAAGTGATGTTCACACATTTTTCCCAGCTACCAGCGCTGGTTTCCCCTCACTTGAACATCGTCGATCTGGCAGCTGAGCTTTGTAAAAGAACAACAGCACCTATTTAATTCCAAGTGGGCCAAGCTTGAGCAGCAGTAAGGAAGCATTATGCTATTACTGTAAATCACACTGGCAGTGGAGGGCTGCTGGGGTTACATGGGATAAGCAAATGCTGAGCAGTCACCAACAGAAGTAATTAGCTGGTGTAATGAAGAGCGAGAAAAAGGAGAAGAGCGTTGGACAGCAGAGTGTTGTACTGTCAGCATTATCATTCTCCAAGGCTTCGGCAGAACAATGCCCTGCTGAGCCCTGGGTAATCTCTACACATGGCTACCCATGAAGAGAGTAATTAAGAAATGTCATTGACTCCTTGGGAAAATACCATGGCTCTCAAAAGAATGATGATAATCTCCATAACAGCCCCTTTCTCTCTCACTCTTTGTTTTGGTGGAGAGTAAAACTGCGTGACAATGCACTCCAAGCCAAATGCGCTTTTGTTCTTCCTTTTGTTACACATCAGCCCAAATAAAGCACGGTTGGCTCAGCCAAAACAAAGCTGGATTTAGAAGCAAGCACATACACTCCCGCAGTCTGTATTACCAGGCAAAGCCTGATCTGCACCGGGCACCCCTACTCGAAAGAGTGCTTAAAATTCAAGTGGCTGCCACAAGAGAGGCAAAAGCTGACAAAGGCAAGTCTGAAGGAGCAAGGCTTTTACAGGAGCTCCTCCATCTGACAAGCACCGAAAGATCTGGTGAGCAAGGTGGTGCTACAGCCCTCATTCAAGGGCCAAGGAAACTGAGGCAGGAACTGCCATTTCAGGTCTGACACCAACTAAAGAGCAGTGTTCCTATGTGGTGTGCAGCTCTGTTACCAAGGAAAAAGATCGATACCTCCAGGCACCCATAAAAAAGACAATGGTTATTTTTCTATTTCTGGGCCAGACTCGCTTCATACTTCACTAGGTGACCTTTGTATCACACTCATTCTTTGTTAATCAGCCATAAAGGACTGACACTGTTAATTGACAACATACCTGGAAACATACATAAAACTGACCCTAAAGGTTACTCCCTATAGTTTTCTAATCAAGATCTTTCAGAGAACTCCATACTGCTGGGGAGGAGCAAAGGAGATCTACGGCCAGGGAGCAGTGCAAAGGCCATTGCCAGGAGTCACTTAGGAAGCTGGAAGTGTCTCTGCCATTCTTCCTGTCCCTGTGTACCACTGGAAATGCTTGAGAGTTGAAAGGGATCTCGTTTGTCACAGCTGTACCTGTACAAACACCAGAAATCCCCTCACAAAAGGTGTGATTGATTACACAGGCAAGGATTTCACAGAAAAAGGGTTAGTACAGCAGGCTGCTAATGAGGCTGATCAATTCAAACACTTTTCCTCCTTCCCCAAAATTTCATTCCAGGTTGTTTACTCTGCTCTCTGAATTTAAGCAGTTTTGTCTACACAGCTAACACACCTTTGATTCTCCAATTCACCACACATTTGTATTGAACGGGAGGTAAATATTTGCGGCTGGAAAGTAGCTGAGAGTTTAAATGTTACAATTGCTATTTCTGCTCATTCCAGCCTGTTTCTCTGATACAAAGGAAAGGATGAGATGAGAAAATTTCAGGTAAAAGGTGTCTTTTGGGTTTTGCATTACACAGTGCAATAGGTCCAGGTTTCCTGACTTGGGGCTTTCAGATAGCAATACAGTTCCTAGTCACTACCACTACTCATATTCTGTTCTAGAAACCTTTAGGCAGAAATACAGCTCTGATAAATGCATTCTGAGCAATATTTTCTGCAAGCACAATTACATACAGAATGCCAGTGCCATGCTGAATGGATACATGAGGGGAATTTTTTTTTTTTTTTAAATTTTTATCCAGTCTCCACTGATTATGGTAACTGCCATTCTCCAAAGGAGTCAGATGGGTCCCTGTTAGCTATCTCTAGCTTCCTAATTTCAAAACATTATCTAGTGACACTGCTGGTTTAGTCTGGCATTCCCCCTCAGGATACAGCTGAAACCAATCAGTTAAATAACCAGGCAAAAGCTAATCACAGTGAGGTTAAAAATATAATGGAAAAATACATATTTAAAAAGAGCTGAATACACAGTTTGGAGAAAATGGAAATGATGGAAAATGACAACTCCTCATGGGCAAATTCAGAAAGAGAGAGTAGAAAAAGTAAGGTTTTTTTAATGGCTGTTGGAAAAAGAGCTCAGTATTTTTAATTTTGACATTAAACTACTTTAAGAATAGTAAGCAAAGACTAAAATCTTTCAAAACTCCAACGGGAGAATTACTTCTGCAGCAGACACATAACCTTGCCTGACAAAGCTGCAACCCCTGCAAAGACTGTATGGGGAGTTTTGGCTTCTTCTAGATCTTTTCTTTGCCTCTATCTACAGCAACAGACTTTTTTTTTCAGCTATGGAGTGGTGGCTTTTAAGAATACAGAGAGCATTTTCTACATGGTTCCTATACGTGCAGTAATGATGTCCCTAAGTCTTTTATTTCGAGTAAAAGCTGCAAAAAAATATAGGCATAACAGGGCAGTATTCAAATGATACAGCCTGAAAAAGCTGCAAGGATCCTAAACTTCCTTTTTATTTCATGTACAATATAAATTCTGAAGCAGTGGGCTATGTCCCTTTCTTCCTCTTTATGTTGATCTCTCAGTTGCTGTGTCATTGACTTCACTAGATCCCTGATCTTAATCCAGAAATGTCCAAATATGACAAAAGGGCAACCATTTTTGACATGGTTTATCAAGCCCAAAATTGAAAAATCTCTGAACCAGGTGCTGATCACCAGCTCAGATATTTGGATGAATACTTATAAAATACATTCAGTCAGGAATTGTTTCCAAAAGCAGTGTTCTTCGTAACATGCAAAATGATTTAATGCCACTGGTATAGCCAGCCTCCCATATTATTTTCATTTAGCTTGAACAAATCCCCACAGATACTTTGAGTCCAATGGATTTGTCATTGGGGAAATATTTTTACAGGGATTTACAATAAAACACAAAGCTCTGAGTACTGTTTTGATGAAATACCTGACTGAATAGGAACACAGAACTTCACCCTCCTCTTTCTCTAAAGCCACTTCACTCTCTAAGATGGCTCCCATAGAGCAAAGAGCTATAGAACTTCAAAAGTGATGGAGAAACATTTGGCTCAGCATCCTAGGCCCCAGTAAAACAAACACCTTTTCTTGGCTCCTTTGGTATGATGCTATAAAATGGAAGCGAGAAGGGTAAAAAATGTTTGTGATGGAGTGGGGTGGAAATTACATTTAATAGGGCTATAAAATTCTGTCTGACTTAGATCAAATGCTTCTGTCATTGCTGTCAGGCAAAATTATGGCAGATCAGTATGAATGGTATGCTTGAATCTATAGTCCTGCTTCTTGTATTATTTTGTGTCAAGGAGTCAATACAGTAGGTCCTTTAAAAATTACATAGATAAACGTGCATATATGAGGTGCAGCCAGCACTGCTAAATCTATGCATGCGTGCATTTCATTTCTCTCTCATTTGCCACTTGAACATTCCTTTAAACACATTCATTATTGTGACAACAGGTTGAATCTGCAGTTCACCATCTGCCTAAACAACATTAACCTTCATGCAACCTCATATTATTATTGTTAGTCTTTGAAATCCTCCCAATATAAGCTGGGCGGGACAACCCTTTCACTTGGCATTGTCCCTTCTATTATATGCACAATCACTCTTCTCTAGTGCAGTTGGAATCTTGCATTTCAGACTGATTTTATTTACTGAAACATGCTAGACTTTTAAGACAGCATTAATGTATAAGTCCCACTGAATAGTCTCATTCACACACAGAGCCCTCTGCACCCCTTCCTTTCAGCAGCTACAGCTTCTGACCAGCACTGCTGGGGTGGTGAAGTATGTCACAAAATTCCCTCTTCTCTGCTCCTAAAGACACAGGTCCAAAATTTGCCAAGCACTTTCACATACCACAACGTGATTCCTTTTTAAAAGACTGCAAGTAGTTCTGGATGTTAAGGACTTCCACTGAAAAATACAGCCAAGTCCCTCTAGTGGGAGCATGTACCCCAGCCTGTTGTTCCAACAAGCTCCGTAAGGCAGTGGCTTCACATCCACCACTTGCTTCTTGACAGCAAAAGTATGGAATGGGACTGACAGTGAAGCAAATGTCACACACTCATCCTACTGTTTTTGTGAGAGCACAACACCTTTCCATACGCCTAGATGTAACCCTCCTGACAGAGAGCTGATTATACATACACTTACAGCATGTGCACAGCTGAATAAAGGATCAGCTTTATTACTTCTTATAAAACATCTCCTATTAGAGAGAATATTTTAAACTGAAATTAAATTTAAAAACTTTTGAAAGCAGTTCACTGTCTAATAACCCAGGTTACAGCATTTCTGTGTTTACTCTTTCAGAAAAGGAGGCATCTTTCTCATTTCAGGCTACAAGCATGTATTTGGCTCAGACCACAGCTGGCACATCTGTTTGCCACTGGCATTTACTCCAAGCACCAGGCAGGAGACATTCCGGTTCAGAAAATCTTTCCTGTATGTGAAGGGGCACATTAAGCACATGCTTAAATTTGAGCACTTGTTTAAGGCCCTTTCCTCAGTCACACCAAAATCAACTTATTTTGCAGCCACCTGATTTAGAGGTGCCAGAGGTAGGACCAGAACTTTATTGACTTTCAGTCAACCTGAGGGTTCAGAGCCTCACTCATCCAGCATGGACTCAGGGCTGTGAACAATGAGACAGAGCCAGTCCTGCACACCACTACTTGACATCATCCACAGATTTCCAGCTCAAATTTCTTAATGTCATGTTTCAAACATGACCACACAAGACACAAGAAGCCCATTAAATGCTTCACAGTTCATTTCGTGGTGTCCCTCTTTAAAGCACCAACAGGAAACTGTAGAAGTTTTTCTGAGATCTAGATACTTTTGCAACATTATTTTAAACTGTTAAATTGTTGTTTTTCTAGTGGCAGTAACTTGCACTGTCTGTCAACTATATGCTCAGTTATATTTTGATCCAGAAAGGAGAAATCTAAGTTTGCAGCTAAAAGTATTCTGACAAATGATACTTTGCTATTTTTTAATTAATTCTGAAAAGATGCTGCTGCTGCTGCTCCCCTGGTTTGACAGAAATGTACAGCCTTATTTTTTCTTCTCCTTACAGACCATATTGCTCCATGCTGTTAGTTCTTTGCTCAGTTCTAAACAGATCTTTCCTCCGCCACTATCAATATGCATTAGCAAAATACTTTTATATACACTGTACTGTTTACTTTCATCATCCACTACTACTCTATATTTAACATTTAGAAGTAAATTTGGTACTGACTGGTCACTACTTTCAAAAACTGACATTTTAGAGTGTGCCTCAAATGGATGTTTTGCAACAATGATGTGCAAGCCTAGTTACTCCAGTTTCATCAGTTTTCCCCTGCATAACAGCATTAACACTAGAGAAAACTGCAATTTATAAGGTAGCCACCAGAATCAAGCCCCCAAACATCTTTGGATCTCTGAGAAAGGCTGGATGTGGGTCTGGATTCTGAAATTTCTGCTTCTTTCTGGTCATGGTCTGGTCACAATCTTCCTGCATTCAGTGGAAGTCATCACACCTTCCCAGTGCTGCATTGGGAAAGCTGGGGTCCCAGTCCTGCAGAGACTGAGTGATGTATATGAGGATTTAGCTGCCAATGATGGCAAAGATGTGTCACGTTGAAAATAAATACCTTTGTTTTGTTTCTGCATGCCTGTTTGCTACAAATGTTTTAGGTAAGCCTCAATAGCTATATTTCACTAGGAGAACATTATCTGTTGACAATTATGCAATTCTATTAACATCATTGGTTTTTTAATCTAGGAAAGGTTACATTAAACAGAAAGAAGGCACACAGGAGACTACAGAAAGGAAAGTACCTACCCTTTCAGGGAAAAAATTATTCAAATGATCATCCTGACATTTATTTTTATATGAAGGAAAATAGAACAAGAAACATAACAGGGTATTTTGGTGATATGAATACCAACAGAAAATAAATTAAAACTCACACAATAAATGCAAATGACAGGACAGATTCTTCCCTCTGCTCAAATATGTTTGTAAGGGTGCGGTGAATAAGATTAACTGGGAAATTATTATTTTGTGGGCTTGTCTGCACCAGTCATTGCTGGACTGCCTGACAAAGCCCAGCAAAGACTGAAGGGGATGATCTAATGCATGCTACCTTACTATAGATCCTTAGCTGTCTGAAGAAGCTAGGAAAACCAAAAGCAATCACTACTTTTGAAATATTAGTAGTGTAATAGCCTTTGCTGAAACTGTAATAGTAGTGTAATAATCACAGCCTTCACTGTGATGAAACACATCTACGAAATGACATCTATGCCAGGCCCAGCACTGGATAAAAATAGCAGCACCATTTCCAGCAACCAAGCTGTTCCTGTTGTAGGGGCTTTGTAGAGAGCAGAACTGCCCAAACACACCCCTTCCCACAGGCACAGCCTTGGGAATGTGCATTCCAAACCTGCCCAGAGAAAAGATGGGCTGCAGGTTTTCTCTGCTCCAAGATGAAGCATTGCAGTATTGATGAAAATGTGACAGGTGGACAGTATTTGCTTTTTTGTCTTAATTCAAAACGAGGATGAAAAAAAGGCCCTCATCAATCTAATAGGTTATGCACATCAAATACCGTGCTCAGTTCTACTCAGAAGGCTCTCTCCTAATCAGGACTACAATTAAAAATTGTCTCAGAATCCAAACACACCACTGCTTTAGTTGCTTTCAAAATGTCACCTTTCAGCTGGAGTCGCTCACCAGCAACACGCAAAGATCTGCAAGGTGGTAAATGCTTCTCTGAGACTTACTGAGCGTTTGTGGCTTGTGTTTTTCAATTCACTCTGGGAGAGGGGTCGGCAAATATATGGAGAAGAACTGTGTATGCATCTTTCAAAAACTGAAATGAATGTGCATATGTATTTGTCATCAAGCATAGGCAAAGGACAACTGAGACAGCAGAGAATTTACCGATGCTTAGGACACTGCAATTGACTGACTTTCTCACCTTAGAGATCTCTTTACTTATTATTTAGGAGATTTAAGAAAAATCTGTTTATGACCATTATCTGTTCAAGTACATCTGGATGGGCTCATGACCTGCAGTTAACTGGCTCTCTGCATCACTCAAGTACTCCTTATCTTCCCTTTCCAAAGCTATGCTGTCTGCTGTACACCGTGTAGATCTATAACCACAACCCAGAAAGTAGAGAGAAGAGAGTTATTTTTTTGTACATTCTGTTTGTGTTTGAGAGGTTTTACAGTGACTACAGTGGGCACCTGAAGCGGATGAGAAACATGAGGGAATCTTCCTTGGGAGCTGATACTGTGTTTTGCAAAAGTTGAACACTGGTAAAATTGCTACAGAACTCTAGCAATTGCACCCCTATTTGACAGCAGGGCAAAATCACTAAGAGCCAGATTATGACTTCCTATGATGGACAGTACTTTGCTCCATGTGTATGAGTACAAGTATTATGAGCTGATCCTTGGAATTCAAACTTCTACCAGGGTAATCACTTTTCCTGTGAAAAGATGTACGTTCAGCCCTTTGGTTTTTAATTGTCCCTCACTTGCTCTTCCCAGTTTTCAACTTGAGACCTGTGCTCTGCAAACAGTTACTGTCAGACATAGGTAAAGAAAGATTAATAATTCAGTATGCAGAGCCAATGCAAGGCGTGAAAGTACAGGAATACTTTTTACATTTTCTTTTGTAGCTATGGTAATGTGTATTTCCAATGATGCTCTTCAAAGTAGTATTTGCTTGCCCTTTACTAAGCAGTCAGAATTACTCAGTCTGGAACTGCACTTTCTTATCTGTCTATACTTCATCAGAAATGGCTGGTCAGAAGACCATACTTAAAATAGAAGTAAGGGGCAATGCCTGCAAGAACTTAGCATCTACAAGGACCTCAGAAAAAGCCTGAACTGAGTCTTATTTCATTTGTGACTGGAAAAGAATAAGGCAATTACGCAACTGAGAAACTTATGCTACCCCAAAACAGTCTATGTGAAAATCTGTGCAGAGATAAAAAAGTATTACTTAGAAGGGGCCTCTGGAGGCCACCTAGTTCAAACTCCTTCTCAAAGTAAGAGTTCTCCAAGTGTTTTAAAAACAAACCGGCAATTTGCAAGCATTGTGCCTTCTAAACAATTAATTTCTTCATGTGCATTAAGTAAAACATCTTAAAAAAAACATCCCTACAGATACAAGAGATCACACATCTCTGTTTAGCTATGAGAAGGCCATCACTGGATCACAGTTGACCAATTGTTACTTCAGCTTACACTGAGCTCAACCCAGAAAGCAGCCTCTGGTTGCCTTCTCTGATCACAGGGAAGCTGCCCATGGCACAGAGTTGTGTTGTTATGAAGACAGAACTGCATTTCTCCATGAGGAAAGAAATTGTTCAGTCATAACCAACCAGATCCCTAGTTCGTGGCTGAACACATCATGGGCTATTTCTATGAAAAACACCACTCCTGTTCCAGTCATTTTATTTCTACCAAAGTCTGCTCAAAATTAAACTAAGGACTGAAACAACTGAGAAAAATTTCTGTTACTGACATTTCGTGTTACTCTAGGCTAAGTTTAAGCTATTTAGGCACAAAAGTTTAAGTTATTTAGGCACTCAACTTTTATTGAAACTCCAACAATTGTGTTAGAGAAGTGTCACTAACTCAACTACATACACATGCCAATGGCCAACATGATGCACATGAATACAGCCAGTAAGTGCAGAAAAGATAGATTAGTCCCTTGGAGGGCATTAGGAGGCTTTAATTTCAGCTCAGGTTTATAAGACAAGACAAGCCAAGAGACTGAAGTCTAAATCACACCAAACTTAATTGGAAATGGCAAGCTTTGGAAAGCCATCCATAATTTTCCTTTCCAAAGGCACGCTGTAGTAATAAATGAAGTGGTTTTACATGCCTTTTACCAGTTTCCACTAAGGCTAGTTCAATTTCAGAACTCATTCCTTAATTGTGATGTTATCTGGGAAGAAACCTTTCCAAACAACAAGGCAATGTGATGGATGCAAAAAGGAATGTGGTCTGTAGACACATGTCAGTATATAGAAACAGATTCAATTAAATAACATTTACTTGGGCTCTGATGTTCCAGTCTTGCTATTAGATCCCCAACCCAGACTTCTTCAAGAGATTGTAGCTGGCCAGGAAAATTTTCTTACTGGAATAGGAAAAGCTTTGGATACATGAAGGGGTAGATTAAGCTTTCCTCTGACTGCTAATTAGAATGAAGAAAAAGTGCCTTCCAGCTCAATCTGGCATCCAAATACATCAGCAGTCTTGAAGTAGGATTACCAGGCTCATTATACGGCAGAGCAAAAAGTGTGACTGGAGATTGCTGATGTTCAAAAGGAAGGAAAAAAACCTTTGGGTTTTTTTTTTTCTTCCTAAAGAATCACAAAAAGCACTTGGCAGTAAGCCAGGGATTCTGTTTTAGAAACTGTACAGAAAACACCTACACAGATATGTTTTCTGTTATTGAACCTGTACTATTAGAAACTTTAGAAAAAGTAGTGTGTTACAGATCTGTTGAAGCCAAAATACCTGCTGAAACAGCCAATTTGCTGTTGGGCTCAAAATACCTATTAGCTGTTTCTCTTTAAGGCAGTGAAATATTACATTATCAATTTTGAAGCAGACCATTTATGAGTCTCTGCTATCAAGTTCTGGTAAGTATGTCTCTTTGACTTCAGAAACCAACAACAGGCCATAAATGATGTGGTATTGTCTGTGGCAACTGCATTGGAGAGCCAAAGACTTAAATTAGATGGTGCAACTCCACAGATACATACCTGTGTTTCCAATCATTCTTATTCACAGCATCCATGACTATTGTGACTGGCTCAAACACTTTTGACTTTGGCAAGCAATATTCTTGTCAGGAATAGAGATAATATTTTTTTTAATGGTTGAGATGGACATAAAGTATGTCCATGTAACTTGAGAAAACTAGCTCTGTGGTATATTCAAAACAAAGATGTCATCGGGGCTCTTATGCATATTCCACATTTATTTAGACAGCTATTATCCCACCTCAGATTTTCCACCTGTCAGTTCTGATTTGATAAAACACTGTGTGCGTGTGCTACAGCCCGCTGTGAATGCACTGTAAACTGTTTAACCTAAACCACCATTATCTAAAAAAGTTTAACGAAAAGGAACCTCAAATAATCAAATTTATGTGCAAGTACACAAAAACATAACATACAGTTGGTTACTGTATATCAGCTGACAGGTGGAAATTTATTTAGATAAGCCAATTTGCATACTTTCAGGTAAGCACAAAACTGAATGCTTTGTCTGAAAACTGGATGCTAGCTCTTGCACTTAGCTTCAGGTTGCCACATATAAACAAACCCGTGACAGGTCTGGTATGTGTGATCTTAGGAAATTCTCTCAATTTGAAGCAGTTGAGCAATAACACTTGGCATTTGCATGGTGCCTTTCATTGGGAGACCTCCAAATGTTTTATTTCATTGAGCCCATTTGCTGAAGAGTGTTGAGATGATGTGTCAAAACCTCATTAAAAAAAAAATAAAATTCTATGAAACAGCCAGGAATAGTATTCAGCTGTTTCTAACCTTCCATCTTGCCTTTTACCATAAAAACATTGGGTCACTGCCTTCTGAACTAACACTGAGTGTAGATGCCACTGAAGAAAGGATGCTACCAACAAGCTAGAGCAGGATTTTTGCTTAAGAATCAATGGCACCTAATGCTTTAAATTCTAAGTGATCTTCTCTTCACATTAATGTGTCATCCTGGGGCAAACACTAAAGAGAAAAAGTTATATCTCTACTCACTGCATGCAGCCTGGATGGAGTGAAAGAAAATGGCGAAAAAGTAGACAGCACCTTCTGAAAGGTTCTGCACACAAACTGTCTATGAAATGAAAAAGGTCTGAAGTTACCTTTATTGTGTCAGATGACTTCATGGGGTTGACTCTCCAAGCTTCTTTAGCATAATTTCTACCCTGCATAAGTAGGATACTTAGACAAAACACTCTGCAATGCACCTGCTTCTCATTTTGTGGATTTCCAGTCTAGATATATTCATCATATCAAGTAATAGAACGTTGAACCTTCCCAAGAAAATAAATTTTAAAATGTATGTATAATTTATTTCTTTCTTTGCTGGGCAAAATACCAGGAGACCTATCATTTTATTGCCAATACAGAGATGTGCACGTACATGCACTTAAAATGGGGGGGAAAAAAAAGGCAAATGAATGCACCAGAAAAGCAAGAAAACCCACAGGTTGATGTGCATACCTGAACAGGAAGTTATAAGAGGATATGAAGATAAGCTTCATTAAAACAGCACCTGGAATATCCTTCAAGTATTCTAATGCAGTTGGGCTCGCATCTGTCCATCAGGACTTCCAGGACAAAAACACAGACTCACAGAATTATCGAGGCTGGAAAAGATGTCTGAGATCATCAAGTCCAGGCTATGACCTAACACTACCACATCAGCTTAAACCATGGCACTAAGTGCCACATCCAGCCTTTCCTTAAACACCTACAGGGATGGTGATTCCACCACTTCCCTGGGCAGTCCATTCCAATGTCTGATCACCCTCTCCATGAGGAAATGCCTTCTTACATCCCACCTACACCTCCCCTGGCACAGCTTCAGGCCATGCCCTCTCATACTGTCACTAGTTGTGACTAGAAACCACAGGCAACAGTGGTCTCAAGCACACAGCTGGTAAATCCAAACTGCTCCCACTCAGATCCCCGACCTCAGTTTGACACATCCTGCATGTGCAGCTCTGACCATGCTGCAGAGTCTGCTCATGCAGAGAAGTGGAGGATTCCTGACCTTCTAGGACCTGGAGATGAGCTCGTCCTGCAGGGAATGTCTGCACAGCAGCTGAGGGCTTCTTCAGCCCCACCATACAAATGCAGGTGGATTTGTTTCTCCAAGCAACTTTTCATGTAATTGTTGCAAGACGAACCTCTTTTAGGACAAGGCGCTCCAAGGTCCAACCACATGTTCCAGCAGAAACTCACGAATAGTGCTCTGAGTCTATTGCCCTCAGGGCTGACCAGCCTGGATCGGTGCTATTGCTCCAAAAGCAGGTAACCTCTCTGCTGGCTTGCTCAGGTGTGAGCTGAGCCTGTGCTTCAAGCCTCACCTTTTATTGGCCCCCCAGTCCTGCTCATGCGCAGTAGGGGCCCGCCCTAATCAGGCACAGGTGGCCTTAACACAAGCTCATGCCCACTGCCTGGCAATTAGTGGCACCTGGTTGCCTCATTTCACTACATGTAATTATCATAACTATTCTGGCACGTGCTACATCAGTGATAAAACTCTGCTATGAATCCTTCATACAGTGAAGAGCTCAAAATACTTTAATTTCTCTTCCTTTCCTCAAATAGTTGTATATTATTTTATACCTTTATGACACATCTAGTGCCATAACCACAACATGACACCGTATAATGATGAAACACATAGGGCAAGTATCAATTTCTTTTAAATAAATTTTCTTCAGTATTAACAAGCATTAAATGAAGCTGATCCTTAAAGAAAACTTCAACAGCTTATTTCTTTGTTGAAAGCATCTCCCTGCTTCTGTTGCAACAAAATAGGTGCTAATCAGAAGTATCCTTAAAAGTTTTTCATGTATATTTTATAATAATAATAAATAATATATTATTATATTTATGTCAGAATTTGCTACATTATCATATCATTCACTTGAAACGCCATAACACATCTCCCAGGAAATAAATTAAAAATATGATATGACCATATTCAAAATTAACTTGCTTTAGTCTATTTTAAGTTGATACATGCCAAGTGTATTTTTGCAGCTTCTTTTTGAAGGCATCATTCACTATTCAAATGTTCACTATTTAGTGGCCAGCTCTCTCAGGCAAAAGGAGCTTGCTCTTTTCCATCAGTTCTTTAAACCCATTAATGCAGCAGCAGCCGAGGCAAAGACTGGAAGCCACATCAAAACCAGCTCCAAAACAAAGGTCAAACAATATGCAAACCACCCCTGAAACTTTACAGAAACACAAATCACCAGCTGAACTGGACAAAAACACAAGCTACCACCCATAAAACCACCCCAAATCTTAGACATAATTCTATTCCATAGAGGAAGCCTTTCTAACTCATTTGTAAGAGACAGAGAACACAGAAAATGGACACCATGTAGGACTGCACAAAACAAAGGATCAAAAGCCTGCTTGATGTACAGATTGCTTACTTATTATAATTTTCTGCAATTTAATTCTAAAATAAATGTGCTCCATTAAATCACTGGCTGACAATCACTTAATTCTGTCATGGTTCCTGAGGAAGAACAGTTCTAAACCAAAGTCAGCCTTGTCGGACAGGGATACAAGAGGTTTAAAGCCTTATCCTAACAAAGCAAATCCTGGGTTTCCACTCAATAAGCACGAGAGCTGAGGGCCAAGGAACTGCAGCATGTTGGAAAAGGCTGTGGATGTATGTAAGATCTATTTTACCCTGAAAATTTGACAAAGAAGAGGAGGAAAGTAAGGATGCGATGGAAAAGGAAGCAGAGCTGAGTACGAAAACCACTCCTGAGTACAATCCTGCCTCTTTGGAAGACATCAAGGAGTGCTGGTGGGTCTGGACACTTCTGTAAAAAGAAGTGCCTGATGATGAAAAGGCAGGCTCTTAATGGGGAACTGAATGTTTTCCTCCGCTTACTGCTGAAGGACTGGATTACAGCTGTTTTCCATGAAGACAAAATAAGAATTTCCCAAAAGTTCTCACCTCAAGATTAGTTAAAATACAGTTAGAAAGACTACAGTAAGAAGTAATTGAAAGGCAGGCAAAGGTTAAAAAGAAATTAATATGATTTAATTAACACAGTAAAATGGAGCCTGCGTTTTAGTTAACAGAATAATGAAAGACCTGATGAATGAAATTAAAATAACAAGACTTAGCACTTTTTGAGTGAGTGCACTGTTGGTCTTTAACAATCAGCTTGGTAAAGTGGATGAGCTTAAAGGAAACTGAACATGTCACAATGCCTGGCTTATAACAGATCAGAGGTTCATGAGAAAAAGCTTCTTAATCTGTCACAAATCTCTAATTCAAGTTGGAACATGTTTGTAAATAAGGCTTTACTTATGCATATGTAACAAACCTTCGCATTTGTTCATGTCCTTCTGCTTTTTTTTTTTTTTTTTTTTTTTTTTTTGTCTTTATGTTTAAAAGAAACCAATTTAAAGAAAAAGTCATTTAACTGACATGCATGAAAAAAACCCTGAATCCCAGCCCTTTGGGTAGCACCACTCAGTGTAGTTCCACAGACTTCAAAGCCAGTTTGCTTCAGCTAAAAGCCTGTTCGGATGAAGATGAATGTTCAGGGGAAGATGAATGCTATGAAGAGCAGCAATGATAACTTAAACCCTTCCCAAAGAAAAAAACCCTCAGATTTAGGAAGCCTGTTTTGGATGTCCTACCTTGGACAGAAGCAGCATCATGTGTAAGGGTTGCCAAGAACTGTAATCTCCATGTGTAAGAGAGCCCAGGGCTGCAAGCAACACCTCCTTCCCCAGTGCTCCTCCCTGGGCTCTGCTCACCTCAGAACCTTGCTGGCCAGAAAAGGGAGAGCATCTCTGAAGTGCAGGAACAGCTTGTGCACTACCAAACCCAACAGACACCAGGGGCCTCTACACAATGCATACTAATGTCTGAATTTGGCCCCTCTGTGGCAGCATGAAGTAACAAGATCAAGTCAGTGTAAGGTACACTAAGGGACCTGAAATAAATATTTTCTCAGCTGTTGAGATCTGCTTCAGAAGTATAGAACTCAATTCAAGAAGTCGACTGTTTTGTTCTGTTTATTACAGTGATGACTACAAATGTCTTTGCAATTTTCTATGGACAAAAAAAAGCCACAAATTAAATTTATGCTTACCTCAGTTTGGGAGGCAAAGCAAAAAAGCCTCACAACATAGCACAAATATAGAACTGTCAAAACAAAGCTTTTCTACTATTTCTATGATTAAATTTCCTTTCTTTCTGACATTCATGGTTTTAAAATGAGACAAAAAGGATTATTATTAGTCTTACAATTCAAGACACAAGATGCTCTACAGAGCATAACACAATTATTAAGATTTTAGTCTTAAAATAACAGAACAGTCTATGGGAAAGAAAGTCACGTAAGAGCAAAATGGGAAAGATTACAGATGAGAAGGCAACAAGCTGTACTTGCAAGAAGCAGAGTAGAAAAGGTTTCATAACTAATGGTATGGATGCATGAACTGTGGCAGACAAAAACCAAGACATTATTCTGTGAATACTGGTAGTCCAAAAAAACATGTAGGTGTGAATATCTCACAAGAAACAAAGACAGTTGGAAGGTAAGACAGATAGAAAAAGACTTGGCAAACATGGAATAAACTCCCTCTTCAATGATATAATGTCCAGGTGGGTGGGCTCTCAGGTATAATTAAGTATTTTTAAATGTAGCCAAAACCAAAGACACTGTTATGTCATCTTTTCTGTGAACTGCTAATTTTGCAAAAGAACTGTTGTGGGTCATTAGTCTCCAACACCAACCAGAGCACTTATATTTAGATGTAATAAGTTCTTTGTTAAATAATTCCATTATATGTGTTTTTCACCTGCTGTACACATAGCAGGAACTACAGATAGCAAGCCCTAGGCAAAAGCAAGAGGAAAAAAGGAGTCGAAGTGAAAACTTCATTTTTTTTTTTACTTTGGGTGAGGTAGGCTGAACACACAAGATTGATTCTGAGATGTTTACTCACAAGAATAGCATCCTCATTGCACAAATAGGTTGGCTGATTTCAATGAAAACTCAGAGTAATGCATTATTCAGTTCAGCTAATGGAATCAGAATCCGTTTTAATTTGAATTACGAACGAGTTAGGCAAGTAGGAAACAGAAAACCAAGAAACAATCCTAAGTGCAAAACACAACTTCATGTCTATCTGCAGAACCTCCAACTTTCAGAACTGTCTCCCAGCAAAGCATGGGAGCACTTCCTTTCATTGTTTATTCTTGCTCTGTTACTCAGCTTCAAAACAGGGAACTGAATGCAGCCATGTCATCAAATGTTGCCCCTTGGAAGCATCCATACCACTCAGTTCAAACCTGCTTCATAAACTTATCAAGCTCCATCTTAAAAGTCATGCATTGTTTTGCCTTTATTATTCTTAATAGAAGGTTTGAGAACTTTACCACTTAGAGTGACTAATAACCTTCTCCTAATCTCCACTCTAAATTTATTCATAGCCAGTTAAGACTCATTCATTCTCATGCCAGTGTTGTCCTTTACCTTATATACTTGTTTTCCTCTTGGGTATTTAACCATGCTCCATTTATAGCTAACACTCAGCACACAAAGCCTCACTTAGCTAAGCCAGATACACTCAAACATTTAATCTCTTCTCATATGATGAACTTCACATACCCCCAAACCATTACATCTGTTGCAATTTGATTTGGTTTTTTAGGTACAAGTGGATGTTTTTCAGTGTTACCCAGAGGAGGTAAAAAAATGACTGTACTAACACATCCTGTCTCTATTGAAAGCGACCTGGCTGGTGTATTTTGGACTTTATGTGGGACTCCAAAGCTGGCATTAAAATCTGAAAATCTGAGAAAGAAATATAATGAAGTCATCTGTGTTCCTTCCAATTCAGAAACAACAAATCCACTGTTTGTCTTGTGTATATAAGTAGCCTTTATACACTGCGGAAAGAAAAACTTGCTCAAAGTTTAGGAAATGAACCCTAAATTTTGGAAAATAAAGACACCTGCTCCAGCTTCAGAGTCCTGACACATCTCTTGATTTTTTGACTCTGCAGTTCTTCATCTTCCTAGGACAATGATATTCCCCTGCTCAGGAGACATACATTAAGGACTGCAAGGTGGGCATACAGTGGGCAGTGCTCAGGTCTATCAGGAGAGTAGAATGATGATAATGTAAAGCACAGGAGGAGATGACTCTGTGTTAAGCTGCTTAAAGTGCAACATTCAGAAATGCTTTTGGTCAAGTCCCAGTGGCTTCCCATCACAAACCTGCACACATGTGTAGCACACATTGTGACAGCAAACACAAAACAGGGCTCCATGTCAAGCTTTCTCACCAGCTTGTGCACAAAAGGATAAAACACAGGGACCCTGGCACCACCTATTCTTAGGAAACACCAAAGGTGCAGTACTACACACTGCACCACACATGTGGGCAGCCTGAGCTGGCACAGTAAGTCCCAGGAGTCAGTAAAGCCTGGCAGCAAACTCTGATTTGCATTGCGTCCAGAATCCTTAACTTAAAATAAGTGTCACGTCCCACTCAGTGTTGCACTGCATGGTTCCACACTAGTCACCAATGTCAAACTCCTCTTTCAGTGACACCTAGCTCTTAAATTATCTCCACTCCTAAACATACAGAAATTCACATATGTTTTGCCTTTTCAAGCCCCCTTCTGACAGCTTACATTTTATTTCTTCCTTCCCATCCACTACATCATGCTATCATGCAATTTGTTTAATGGATGCTGACATAGGAGTCACTGTTGTAGGTAAGTGGATGCATAAAGGAATTCCTGATTGAACCAAATTGTATTACAGTAGAGTGTTTTAGTTGTACACATAGGTTCCTACAAAATGTTGGTCAAAACAATTTTTTGATACATAACCTAATCCCATTTCCCCTCTAATTATAATTAGAAGATACCAATGTGTGGCAGGACTTGAGGTTTAAGTCATGCACTGTAGGGAACATGATCCCCTCTGTTTGCAAACATGACCTGTTAGTAAATAGAAGCAGCAAGGCTTTTACTCTGGCCCACAGACGAGGTTAAAATTTAAGGAAGCACGAAGGTCACAGGATGAAGAAAGAAAACCAAACTACAGTGAGAACTGATGCATGCTGAGAGCTAATTCACACAAACAGGCTAGACATAAACAGATGGGATGTGGGAAAGGGGGAGAGTGTTGACTAATGACACCTGACTGCCAGATGACCCTTTGAGTTTGAGGGCTGGCACAGCACGAGCAATGGTGCCAGCAGCCATTTGGAACTGCCCTCTCACATTCTACTAAGGAGACTCACCTTGGTGTCCTGCATCACCCAGGAGCACACACAGAGATCACACAGTGTCCCCAGGAAGTGCATCCCTTCCATCCCCCTGTTTTTCCAGGAGCTGTTTAACTCACTGCTGTCTAATGGCTGTGGAAAAGGGGAATTGAGCTTCTGTGGATTTTTTGTGTCGTACACCCTGTTTCTGTAAAACTTTACTTCGGGAAGGAAGGGTGATATCAGGAAAGGACCAGGATGTAAAGTGCTATCTTCAGGTCTCACTTCTGGCTTGAGATATACAGTAGCAGTTTCATAGAAAAATATCAAGTGTCTGCTGTTTTCATGCTTGTTTCATGGGGCCCTATTACAGCAACTCACGCCAGGACAAGGAGACAACAGGCTTCAGGTCACTGCCACTCCTGGCTCATACTTGGACAGAGAAGCAGTGATACGTGGTGA